>NC_086325.1:61840233-62155858 GCF_036172605.1 Pelobates fuscus | reverse complement strand
GTCTAGGGGTTCACATACTTTTTCCACCTGCACTGTGAATGTTTACATGGTGTGTTCAATAAAAACATGGCAACATTTCATTCTTTGTGTGTTATTAGTTTAAGCAGACTGTGATTGTCTATTGTTGTGACTTATATGATGATCAAATCACATTTTATGACCAATTTGTGCAGAAGTCCATATCATTCCAAAGGGTACACATACTTTTTCTTGCAACTGTATATATTTTGTTTGTATATCCACATATCTAACAAATATGTATTAGTGAGGTATGAAGAAAATCTAAATTAAAAGTAGAAATCCATAACTTCTTCTGCTATAACTCGGCTCCTCCATCCTAGCTACATGTCAATCATTCATATAAGCTCGGTCCTTTGCACCTGGCTATCAGTATATAGAAATCTTGAAGCAATGTTTCTGTCTCTCTTTTGTATTTGCAGTGTTTGCCATGATTTCCGCTTGTCTGAGCTGAATTGTGATGAAATATTATTCATCTTTATTAAGCTCATGGTTTCAGTAACGTCAGTAGAACCTTCTGAGATTTAATTTGTTTATTTCAAAGTTGTGTGCTGCTGGATGGGCTTCCCCGCTCCCTTAGCATTGTGTCTCCTCTGATGACCTTGAAATGCATGTTGAAATAGATTGTGGAAAGGCAGGAGAAAAGCAGGCAGAGAGTATACTACAAGGTCCCCTGTTTAGTTTAATAGCCCCCACTCGAGGGAATGGGTGTGGGCTGGAGGGAGTCTTTTTTTTTTGCTGCAGCAGCATAGCGAGTATGGGCAGAATGGAGATTATAACCTCCCTTATGACTAATACTAAGTATTTTTACTTAGTATTAGTAAAGTTGGCTGAAAGACCAATGTTGGTCTTACAGCTTTATCGTAGTTAGCTCCCTAATAATTGAGGGATTCAGGGGGTTATCTACTAAACTGATGCAAGATGCAGATCAGATCAGAAAATTAGCGAATAGTCTTTCCGAAATGAAAATAATGTCCAGATTTCATCCGCAATCGAATGAGGTTTGGATGATACTACATTTTTTTCGTCCGAAAAATTTTACATTTTACGTTACCTAAGTTTAATAAATACATAGACAAAATACAGTAATGTATATTTCCATCTGTTTAGGAAAATATGATTTTATCATATGATTTAAAGAGGAAGTGTAAACTCCCAGGATTTTTAATATTTTGTTTATGTATCCCTATATTTATGAAATATGCTGTGAAGCATGAAAAGCAAAATTACATGTGAAAACCTACACCTTTTTATCCTGCAACTGGGCATTTCCATCTTGACTCCCTGTCAATCATTGTTATAAACTCAATCCTTTGTACCTGGAAATCACTATATAGAAAACATACAAAAAAAGGGAGAAATTAAACCGGGTGGGAGATTTATTAAAGTTTCACTAACACCTTTATGTCTATTTTTCTGTGAATTATTACTGCAGTTTATTTAATCTGTATTTTTTCATCTTTAGCTTCTTTTTTCCATCACCATCATTTTTGAATAGACAGCATTTCTTGGCAATGCAGCAGATTTTCAACCTTTCTACCACTTTTTCCAAGACAAAAGTATTTATTTTCACTTCTCTTTTTTTCCATCACTCTAAATTTGGACATCTTCGAAAACAGAAATTTCTGTGAAAATTGGTGGAATTTATTGAAGAAAACTGCCATTTTTTTTATATCAGGTTTAGAACACTTTAATAAATATGATCAAAATAATGATGGAATATACATACTACTAGATTTACCTCCATCGAAAGATAGTTATCCAATATATGAAACATAAATAAAAAAAAACTGAAGATAAAGTAGTGTACTGCAAGCGCACTCTGAAGAACACAAGAAAAGTGGAAGAGATACATAGTTCTTACAGAGTAGTTCCCATTTAATAACATTTCAAACAAATTTTAGTTGATGTTTGCCATTCGAGAAAACATTTAAACAGGACCATCGGACTGTAACTACCCTTAAGGGCTTCTGAGATCCAAAATGCTAAGCAAATTCCCTCTGCATGAGAGAACCAAAAACCATCCTAAAGGACTATTTATTAAGCTATGTACTTTTCATACATTTCTTTTTGGAAACCTGAATTCTTCTCGATAGCGAAAATATATTTATATAGTAAAAATTTGCTTTCAGAACCATACTTTTAAGAATTCGGCTGTGCTTTGATTATTCACATGCCATTGTAAATGTCAAAATGTAACTCATTTTGAAAACGTTTAAAGAAAACCTAAGGCAATCCAGCTTCCTACAATGGCTTCGCATTCATAGGATGCGATTTCCAAAAGTTTAGTTCTGTGATTATCAAGCAACGGATATGTAAGTTATCATTTTGTTTGAGCTTCTATGAAATAATTGTTGATAAAAAAAACAAACAAACTCCTGAAAGCTTCTGTTACCAGCAGTCAATCAAAGGATTTTTATGAAAATTGTCTTACCTGTGTGCATTATTCACTGAACTGAGAAGGGAAAATGTGTTTAAAAGCCTGGTGAGACAATATACCCACAATGCCAAGGAAAAATACATGGGCTAGAGAGAAATAGTTGATTTAATTTTAATTAAAAAATAACATTTTAAAATGTTCACTCAAGGCTAAATGATTGCCCATATTTGTATTCAATAATAATATTATTTAGTAATAACTGTGAATCTTTAACATGTGTATACTGTTGAAAAACAGTGCAGGAAAACCTAGTTCATCAGAAATTAAGTTGGTATCAGGTCCAGTACATTCAATTCTTTTTGGTTTTAGAAATGCTAAAATAGCAGAAGACTTCTGAGAGTGGCATGGGAAAGAAGAATAGGGGGGCATAAGGTGTTGCCGGAAATGAGGCTGGGCTTCCTAGAAGCCTTCAATTTATTATGCACCAACTTTTTATTATGCACCAACAGTTTAACATGGCAGAGACAATCTCTACAGTGACTTCACCTCAGAGGAGATATGATAGCACTATACAGATATATCCAAGCCCAATACAAACCATTGTCTGGAAATCAGGACTATACATAGGACACAAGATTGCGTGCTTAGATTGAAAGAAAGAAAATTTAGTCTAAGGCAAAGGAAAGTTTTTTTTACAGTAAGAACAATAAGGATGACTTGAATATAACTTGAATGAGACCCAAAGGAGGTCCAACCAAAAGGAAAAGGTACTGATGTGCTCATAAACTTTGTTTTGGGCTTAAAATTCAAATTGCACAATTAAGGTAAAAACTGCTAATTTGGAAATATTCTCCAACTTTGCAATAGTTACAGCTTGGCTAGTTTTGCCTAAATTTTGTAATTTGAATTTTAATCAGGTACATTTTAAATGTTTAGTGAGTAACCCTTTTTCATTATCCTCTTTTTTTCTTAATGTAACTGCAGGAAAGAATTGATTGGTTGCACTGCAACCAATCATTTGTCTTTAAACTTACACCGTTGGTTAAGAATTGTTAAAAATTTGCCAAGATGATTTAGTAATAATAGTGGAAGATATTTGCAATGAAGCTGTTCCAGGAAAAGTGCTCCCGGCAGACTGTAGCTTCTATATCTTCCAGAAATTAAAGGATCAAATCAGCTCTTCCTTTTTCTTTATTTTTATTTTTTTATTCATGCTGTGAATAGCTATTAGGTATAATCCCCTCTGCATATGCATGTTAGCAAATGTATGCTACATACGGACAGGAAAGAGAAATATTTTGACCCAATAACCCAACTTGGCAAAGTTATCAAAACCAGAACTTCCTGGGCAAGTCTACAACATTTTTGGGTATAATAATAAAGCAATGTTTAGTTGCTATTTTTTTAACATCTTTAAATAACTTAATTTGCAGATAACAATATGACTTTCACTGAGGCAATACGCTTCCAATGATTTACTGGGTCATTTATTTGCATCACAAAAACAGAATATCTGCAAGTAAAAGAAGGAAATTTAAATTAGTACATTTTGTAGGTTATGTTAAGCATGTACACTGTGTGTTTTTTCTTGCAGGCATCTGTAACATGAAAATAAATAAATAATACTGGGAGCTTTGGAATAGGCCTGCTTATCACGTAATGCTTGTTGCCAGGGTAACCTTGTCTTACCTTGTCTAAATGTGTTAATAGGATCTACTTACGTTTTTATTCTGACTTCCTGTATTACGAGAACTAACTGTGCTATGCACATAGGAAAAAAACTGCTAATAAACGAAAGGTAATTAAAGTACTTTTCCAAACATTAAAAATATTAATATCTTAATAATGTTTGAATAAATAACATCCAGACCCCAAAATAATTTTAAAACAGTTGTGTAATCTGTCCTATGTTTATTCAATTAACATTGAGCCGCATTCAATTGACAAATCACAAATAAAACTGAAAAAAGGGGGAAGAAAAAGGGGTAGGAGACAAGAAGATTTAACAATTAAAAAAATTGGCTTGGAAACTTTAACCCCTTAAGGACCAAACTTCTGGAATAAAAGGGAATCATGACATGTCACACATGTCATGTGTCCTTAAGGGGTTAAAGGAACACTATAGTCACCTAAATTACTTTAGCTAAATAAAGCAGTTTTAGTGTATAGATCATTCCCCTGCAATTTCACTGCTCAATTCACTGTCATTTAGGAGTTAAATCACTTTGTTTCTGTTTATGCAGCCCTAGCCACACCTCCCATGGCTATGATTGACAGCCTGCATGAAAAAAAAAACTGGTTTCACTTTCAAACAGATGTAATTTACCTTAAATAATTGTATCTCAATCTCTAAATTGAACTTTAATCACAAACAGGAGGCTCTTGCAGGGTCTAGCAAGCTATTAACATAGCAGGGGATAAGAAAATCTTAATTAAACAGAACTTGCAATAAAGAAAGCCTAAATAGGGCTCTCTTACAGGAAGTGTTTATGGAAGGCTGTGCAAGTCACATGCAGGGAGGTGTGACTAGGGTTCATAAACAAATGGATTTAACTCCTAAATGGCAGAGGATTGAGCAGTGAGGCTGCAGGGGCCTGTTCTATACACCAAAACTGCTTCATTAAGCTAAAGTTGTTCAGGTGACTATAGTGTCCCTTTAATATGGGCAAATAAAATAACTAACTGGATCAAACATAATTTATGGTTGATACCCTCTTGTTGGAGAAGGGTCCTCATCAACCTATCGTTCCTGTAACATTTTGTAATTATCAAATGTTTTGTTAATTTTGTAATTGTTCCCCCTTTTATAATATTGTAAAGCACTATGGAAAAGGTTGGTGCTATATAAATGCTAAATAATAATAATAATAATAATAATAATAATAATAATAATAATATATCATATAAATGTTCTACTGGAAAGGTCTTAGCAAAGTCCTCTTTGTTGTACAGGATGCCAAATTGCAAATTCCCCAAAAAAACATATCTGGATGATATAAGGAACAAGAAGTTTTGTTCAAATTAGTTAGTAAGAACCAGAGCTGAAACATCAAGTGATATAATTTACATCGACATTCTTAGTTAGGGTTGATAAAAAAAAGTCCCACCAAAAAGGATAATATTCTTTTTTTTATTTTTATAAAGATTTAAAAAAAAAAAACAAGTACAATAGTAAAAAGTAAGATAAGCAGCTAATAATATTATAACAATGAAAATAGCTGCCAAAACAGAGTTTAGCACATCATATACTTAGTCATAACACATTTTACTGAATTTTACAGGATAACAGAGCTATTTACTAAAGTGAGAATTCAAAGTGAATTTCAAATTAAAGTCCAAAGTAGCCAAACTGGAAGCTTAGATAAGGTTCACTCCACTGTCCAATAGGGGAAATAAAAAAATAAATATCCCCTTTTCCCTTGGATGAGAAATAGCCTATAAGAGGCATGTGCACTTCCAGCATTCTGATCTCCGGTCTGATCTGTGGTATGCAGGAAAGGAGGCAGGCGCACTCAAGTCCAGCGCACCTGACACTTCTATTAGCTAAGAAGAGCCAATGGAAAAAAGGAAGAAACCTCCCTGTCTGTCTGATTGACAGCCAGGAGATGGTATCATTAATTATTTATAAAAGTGCTGATTTTTCATAGAAAACAGCACTTTTATAAACTGTCATTTTTATGGGATACTTCTCACCCATAAGTATTTGGGTGTGAAGTGGTCCTTTAATTACATAATGTAATAAAATATTGCTGCCACCAGGTGACTCTTTAAAATATGAGCAACAATGCAAATATAGGAGGCACAAATAGTGTTCAACAACATTTGAAGAATTGTTATACGTAATTTTCTAAATTAGGTAGATGATCTTAAAGGGACACTCGTGGCACAATTAATGCATTTGTAAGGTTTAAGCCTCACTAATATGCTGTATTTTTGCATGCTCAAATCTTGATAGTTTTCACACAAAAAAAAATTGTTTAGCAGAATGCTACACCATTAGCCTGCCTCCCTAACCTCTCCAGAAGAAGACTTAATTATAAAATATATGCACACAACTTTGCCACTAACAGAGCTTCCCATATGGTCTATCGGTTAGGATTTCTGGTTTTCACCTATGCGGGCTGGGTTCGACTCCCGGTATGGGAATAGTCAATAGTCTTCTTTAGCCTCCTTTTAACTTCGCCCACATAAGTAGATGCTCCAGGTTAACTATTTAACCCACACTGGATTGAAGATTGCTCCTAGTGAGATTATCCAAATAAACCTCATATTTGAATACCTCCTGGATGAGAGAATATACTACCCGTTATCTTTATTGAGTAGACTAGATGGGCCGAATAGTTCTTATTTGCTGTCACATTCTATGTTTCTAAGCTATCTGAACTACAAATCAGCCTGCATGTGAATGAGGGAACACCCACATACCTGCCCAACATTGTTGCCCCATTAAGTACCAGTGGACGGGATAAAAAGAGGTAGGCGAGTGACATGAATCACGTAACTAATGCCTTCTATTACCCACTGATCTTTCTCAAGGATGGAGGGTTCTTTGTGTGGTCTTACAATGCACAAGAGTCATAGCTGTGTGACGGTTGTGATTCGTAATTAACTGACAATTACTCTTTTATTTGATTCATCTATTTTCATATTCCCAAATCAATACTTTGGTAAAACCAAACCTTTCCAAGTTATCATGTGTCTGTTTTGCCAATTGACCAGGCATGCTCAGACAAATGTCTGGACAAATATGTTAGATTACTTTGAGAAAAAGTAATTGTAATATGGTGTGTTTAGTGATTCCTGCACGGAGGACTTGGTGTTCATTACTTGACTGATTCATCTAAAAAAAGCTAACGACTGCTACTCAGAAATAAATTATTCAAATTCTCATTTGGCCATCAAGGTTAGATACTATGAGAGTGATGTCTAAAAAAGTTCTGTTTTTAAAATGTGTGATGAAAATAAGTAAAAGGGCAGAAGTCAAGAGAATGTGCCGACTCGTTCCGCAGGTTTCCATGGTGATTGCCCTCTGTTTAGTACTTTAGATCACTATTCAGAACAGAAAACTTATATATAGGCTCTATGTTTTTTTCAAAATATTTTTTTAGCTGAATATCTCAACAACTGATTTTTTAAAAAGTCAGTGGTTTGAATGAATTATAAATGTATATGACTAATTAAGGCATTAAGGCAATGTATGAGCATATAAAGTATAAGCATAGATATCAAAGAGCAAATCAGTGTCCAATATAAACAAATTTTTTTTAACTAAAAATATGCTTTATTATAGGGAAAAAATACCTATAGAGAAAGCTTGAATTCACATTGCAATATAAATTGCTGTCAAAACGCTGAGAGAAAAGGCTGTGTCTGTGACAGATTCTCACCGAAGGCAGTTTCTCAGCTGTCGGTCACCTGTGAATGGAAACTGCATTTAAACCAGAAATTATTTCAGTGCCAAAAAGCATTTGCACACTCACAATTTATTTGGGTGGCAAATATGGGTATTGCCAAACTGTCTTGAATTACTTCTGAAAAGCAAAGTAAATGGTTGAATAATTAGAATTTTTAAAACTCGGGCCAGGACTTTAAGCGTCCAGGTATAGATTTTAACCGTACGGATCCAGATTTCAGCTAGCCAAGCAGTTTTTGATCTGTCTGAAATCTGGACTACAATAAGGCTTGTTTGGAGACTGTTTTCCAAAATCTGGGCATTGTTAAATGCTGTGAACAATGTCCCAACTTTGCAGTCAGAATGGTCCCATATGCTAACAAAAGTTTTACCCTATTTGTTAAGCGACTATTCAGACTTTAGTAAATAGACCCTGACCGTGTTCAAGGCCAACATTTTAAGCTTTAAATATGAAATATAGGTATAAAAGAGCATTGGCAACCATTCTTCCACAATCATTCAGTATTATAATTTCTGAAATGTATAAATATAATATACAAATAGCTTTAATTATTGGATAAGTCCCTTATGACATAAACAGTCCCACTCTCTCAAACCAATTGTAAGGGTGGCTGAGTGTGTGTGACTTATTTCATTAGCATCTAATAAAAGTGTACATTTCTGATAAACATAAAAAATGGAAACCAGTAATAACAGAATGAACACTCTTATAGGTCAGACGATATACACAATCACAGATACACGCAGACACTTTTATTAAAGGCAGAGCAGTCTGGAACAAAATCCAACTCTACAACTCATCACTTTCCTATACTATTTAAAAGCTCACAGAATGTAATAGTTTTTTTAAAAACACTCAACGTAGGCAACAATAATGGGTATTTAGTTAGGTATTTGAAAAAAAAGCTCTCATATATCTATATGATCATACATTGCATTAGCCTAACACAGCATCAATGTAGCCCATTCTTGGCAGGTCCTATCCTAGCAACCTAATGCACTCTTATAATGTATACATGTTCTTTGGTTACAGTCCTCTTGGTTTCATATATAAATATATTTGTGAGTCTAGGCCAACTCTCCGCTTTTGCAAAACACCATGTCACAGTTGCCTCGATCTAGGGCCATATTTTTTTTTATTTGAACATTTTTATTGTTTATAAGCAAAATTATAGGGGTGGGGGAACAGAAAAGAAGAAGGGGGAGGGTAACAAGTCATACTGTCAGTGTACATCTCATACATCAAGACAGGTACACAGCAGTATTGAGTAACACACCACTTCTATATTAGGGCTGGGCATTTGGCATTTGTGATTTTATTTTCATAAGACCGGCACTGCAAGCATCATTAGAGGAATATCCTACACGTGTCGAGTTAAAATACCACTGTATGCTGTTTTACTCAGAGCTGGTCATAGCTCTTTAAATTGTAAGTTGGCACTCTTAGGACCTCAGTGTTGTCTGTTGTTGCAGTATTACCAAAGTTATTGCACCATTGGGTTTTTCCATCTTTTATATATTTTATATGCTGACGTCTGTCTGGGATGGTTTAAAGAATCTTGTGAAGACACCTCCAATTGTCCAGCAATATCCTACATGTGGGGAGTACTAAATACCACTGTATGCTGTTTTACCTAGAGCTGGGCTTAGCTCTTTAAATTGTAAGTTGGCACTTCTCCACATCTGTGTTGTTCGTGATCCTTTCCGCATTACGGTTTTGCACTATTGGTCTCCCCTCTCTGCTTTTGTATTCCATATTCAACTACTGAGATCCCAAAGAAAGAACATAAGAACACTCACTCAAGGTCCACATTGTACCTATAAAGACTTTTTTATCTCCCTTTATTTTATTTAGCGCACCCTGTATTTGTTGTCTTTTGGTACAGTGATATACCTGTTACAGATTGCTAGTACTGCAATTACGCATCACATTAATTCTTATGATATCAATAATTCCAACTAGAGAGGGAGAGGCAGACCCGCAAGGCAGTATTAGCCAATCACTCACACAGTGTGTTGGGCTGGTAGGGTAATTCACAGCTGGATCGCAAATATTTCCAAGAAGTCCCAGGTACAAAGTAACAGGAATACAATTAACATTGTTACATAACTTGTTTTTGTTTCAGTGCAGATCTTCATGTGTCCTGCAGCTCCCATGTGTTAGAGGAGACTCGAGTGGTAGAGAATATATGTTTAAAATTGTATTCCTAGATGCTTTGCTGGTCTATTTCAATTAGGAGTGTAGGGACAATCGGAGTTGAAGTAGATTTTCAGGCTCTAGCTATGGATCGTTGAGCCGTTAAGATGAGATGATTAATTAGCTTTTGCTTATGTTTGGGGATGACTTCCATGGCCTTATTTAACCTTGCACTGCAGAGAGTCCCAGGAGGAAGACTTTCACAAATAAGTGGATTTTTCTCATAAGAGCAGGCATGAGGATGCTAGGATAGGACCTACCAAGATCGGGGTATATTGGCATTGTGGCATTCTTACGCGATGTGGCATTCTTACGCGAGGATTATAAACTGTAACTAAGCACCATTATTTTAACGGTGAGCTTTGAAATTGCTGTTTTATGAATGAGTAAGTGCGTTGGATCTTGTTTTATGAATCGGCCCCAACAGCATCCATATATAACGTAGGTATGTGGTATGTTCAGGTGGTGCAGCCCTTGTGGATATATATATATATATATATATATATATATATAGATGTGTGTGTGTATATATATATCTATATATATATATATATATATATATATATATATATATATATATATAGATGTGTGTGTGTATATATATATATAAAAACCACAATGTCTTTTTACTGCTAATGCCTAATATGAAAAACATTTGAAAACTAACATAAATATATATTAATCATACTAAAAGAGAATTCATCACAAAATAAAATATACATAAGAGGATGCATTTGTGTAAAATAGATTATATTGTTTTTAGAAGTTTTTAAGATATTTTCTAAACGTGCAAAAACTATATTGGTACTACTTTCAGAGTGATCTTGTGGCATCCATTATTTGAACAAATGCTCATCGCTGTTTTTTCTTTTTAGAGCAAGGACATTCATCTAAATAAATACACTCATAACAGGATACAACAAAGTCCTTGATTTCACATTCAAAGAATATTACAACCATAGCAGCCCCCTAAAAAAAGTTTTATATGGAAATTTAGTCTGCAATGCAATGAATAGAAAACTCAAATTACAACAGAAAGGTCTTAAGAGAAGCCAATACTCATTTAAACATATAGATTCCATCCATTCATCACTGTATAATATTGTTTCTTAAAATTCTTCTTCTTATAATTTTTGTATAATTAATTTTAGAATAATTCTGAAATTGCATAAATATAAAGAATTATTGAGAGAAGTGTAAATGAATCCTTTGTAACTCTGTAAAATGATGTCTCTTTGATATAGAGAGTACTAGAATAATATTGATGAGAATTTTTAAGTACAATCATCAAAAGTTGAGTACCTCATTAGTGCATTTATAAATCTTCCATTTCCTTAAAAGCCAGTACAATATATGCAGCGCTTAGCAAAACTATTCATTCCCCTTAAAAATTATATATATATATTTTTTTTTTCTGGAATACAAATTATTCATAATAATAGAAATAAAGTAGTGAATAATAGCGCTAAATAAGCCCAATATAAAGTGCTGTTACACTGTATAACCCATGTATCATTTACTGCAACATATCACAAAACATGAAATCAAACAAGTGATAAAAATAAAGTGAAAGCACACACAACACTGTATACAGTGTTAAAACTCCTAATAAATATATTAACAGATCATTTCCGATAACCCTAACGTTATACTGTCCCTGACTCTAGTAGTATTAGGTTTCTCCCACATTCATCATATAAAGGGTTAAAGGTTACTTACTTTTTGCCAGTGCCAACGCTACCTGCTTAGCTCTCCACCCCCAGTGATGTTACCAAGGAGTCAGGACTCCATCCATTAATGGTCCAATCCAATGCTCCTCATAGAGGAACATTGAAGATCGATTGTGCATGTGTAGTGGGTGACACACTCGCATTTAGACCCATAGAAAAATCTTAAAAATCTTTGTCTGGAAATTATAGACCTGTGAGTTTAACGTATGTGCCTTAGAAAGTATTTGAAGGGTTACTAAGGGTTAATATTCAGGCATTCATTGGGAAGAACTTTGTTATTAGCAATAATCAGCATGGGTTTATGAAGCATGTCATGTCAAACTAACCTAATTGCATTCTACAAAGAAGTAAGTAGAAGCATAGATCAGGGTGTTGCAGTGGATGTAATCTACTTGGATTTTTCCAAAGCGTTTGATACAGTTCCTCACAATAGGCTGGTGTTCACATTTCTTGGATAGAACATTGGTTTAAAGATAGAGTACAGAGAGCTGTCATTAATGGTAAATTTTAAATCTGGACAAAAATGGTAAGTGTTGTTCCTCATGGTTCTGTTTGGGGACCACTTTTATTTAACATATTTATAAATGATCTTGAAATAACCATTGAAAGCTATATTTCAGTGTTTGCAAATGACACAAAAATATGTAAAGTAATACAATGTGAGCAGGATGTTGCTTTGCTGCAGAAAGATTTAGATAGATTGGGGGACTAGGCACTCAATGACATTTAATGTAGAAAAATACAAAGTTATGCACTTGAGGTAAAGAAGCAACGTACACCCTAGGTGGTAGGATATAATTAGGGATAACAACCATCGAGAAGGACTTGGCAGTTGTTATAGACAACAAACTAGGCAACATTGTGCAATGTCAATTGGCAGTTGCTAAGACCAGTTAGATATTGTTGTTTTTAATCCCTTAAGGACCCATGACATATGTGACATGTCATGATTCCCTTTTATTCCAGAAGTTTGGTCCTTAAGGGGTTAAATATGGGCATTAATTCTAGGGATGAAATTATAAAAAAATCACTAGTAAGACCACACCTTGAATATGCTGTGCAATTTTGGGCACCTGTTCTAAAGAAGGATACTATGGCACTAGAAAAAGTGCAGAGGTGGGCTACACAATTAATAATATGGAGCATTTTAGTTGTGAAGAAAGGTAACAAATTTACATCTATTTAATTTAGAAAAACAGCACCTCAGAGGGAATATGATAACATTATACAAACCATTGTCTGGAAATCTATTCATTAACATGATTATACATAGAACACACATTCAAGCATTTAGACTGGAAGAAAGGAGATTTTGTCTAAGGGAAAGGAAAGGTTTTTTTTTACAGTAAGAACAATATAGATTTTTGAATTCTTTGCCTTAAGAGGTAGTTTTATCATAGTCAATGCAGATGTTTAAACAGCAATTGGATAAATAAGTGCAAAAACATAATATTCAGGGATATAATTTTGAATTAGTGGGGTAATAGCTTTAAGATCCAAGGAGATTTCTGATGACTCCTATTCTGGAGTCAAGAAGGAATTTTTTTGTAGCTTGTTTCAAAATTGAAAGCACTTCAAACTGGGGTTTTTGCCTTCTTTCGGATCAACAGCAAAAACAGTCAATATCATGCTTTTTAGCAAATTCCTGACATGCTTTTATATTGCTGATTTTGAGAAATAGCTTTTTTGTGTGTCACCAGTCCACATAGGGCGTTTGATGCAGAGCTCTTGAAATCGTTGACTGATACACTGACACAGTCACTTTAAAATGACTGATTGAATCTCCTTGTCTTCTCTCACAAGATTCATCCTCGCTAGTTGCAGAGATTTTGAGAACATTTCTTTTTAGACAAGGTCTGGGTGGTGTGATGTTGCCCCCACTTTTAGATACCGGTAATTGATCCAAAAGTGCTTACTGGAATTTATAAACACTTTTATATTGCTTTGTACCCTCTTCCTAACTGATACAGTTTGAGTTCTACATCTCTTACTGCTGTAGAATGCTCTTTCTTCTTTATAGTCAAAGCGTTCTGTCAGATCTGCAGCCTGAACAAAGATACAATGATTTCCAGACTTTTACACAAAAGAAAAACGCTCTCTTGCTTAAATGTTTAACATGTAGAGGCTAACTGATTTGGCAAGTCAACTGCCATCAGGGTAATTTCTTCTGTTCTGGTCTGAAAACTTGAAACTTCCAGAGCAGAGAGGTTGAATAATTTAGAAAACAGCATATTTTTAATTTTTATTTAAAATATTTTCAATGTAAAACCAATGTCACCTTAAAATCATTATTTTTGAGTTTAAACGATTTCAGATAAAGTATGACAATCATTAAATAAATATGTTTAGTTAAAAAGATGCTAACCCTTACACTGCCAGGTGGGGCCACGAGGCAGGAGGGACAGAGGAAAGTTTATTGCTAGAAATACAGATTTGTATCCCTAGCTCAATAGTATCCCTTAACCCCTTAAGGACCAAACTTCTGGAATAAAAGGGAATCATGACATGTCACTGTAATGCTTACATGAATTTAAATGGAAAACAACTGCAGATCTCTTATGATTTAGATTGATGACTAGGATATTAGAGAATAACACAAGTACTGTATCTTTAATTAAGTAGATGTTTGTTAAACGGAGTAAGCAGCTTCTGGTATGCATGCAGTATAGCAGATAGGAGTTTGCAAGTCCATGGAAACGGAGCAAAATAAGAAATGAAAGTTGCAGCAGGAATGATTAGTTTTGGAGTTAGAGGTAAGCAGGCTTGATAGCAGGCTGCAGCAGGAATGATTAGTTTTGGAGTTAGAGGTAAGCAGGCTTGATAGCAGGCTGCAGCAGGAATGATTAGTTTTGGAGTTAGAGGTAAGCAGGCTTGATAGCAGGCTGCAGCAGGAATGATTAGTTTTGGGTTTAGAGGTAAGCAGGCTTGATAGCAGGCTGCAGCAGGAATGATTAGTTTTGGAGTTAGAGGTAAGCAGGCTTGATAGCAGGCTGCAGCAGGAATGATTAGTTTTGGGTTTAGAGGTAAGCAGGCTTGAGAGCAGGCAGTCTCCTATTATGGATTCAAATATGGCTTTCAATGGTGGAAGTCCAGGTTTCCCTAAGTTCTCCTCCGGGGAGAGAAGATGTTAAGCAGGAAGAAGAAGATCCAGTTACAAGCCGCGGTCGAGGTGAGGAGAAGGGTTTCCAGTCCGGGTTCGGTGCACAGAAGGTTTAGAGGAATCTTGCTAGCCGGTTTGATTTCGCGGTAACGCTTTTCAATAATCCAGCGTCTTGAATCTGGCGCGGTCTCATTATGTAGCATGGGGAGACCGCGTCAGAGAAGGGGGTGCAGCTAAGCTCCGTCAATCCGGAAGAGACAATGTAATACCGGCAGTTAAGACATGACAGTCACACATGTCATGTGTCCTTAAGGGGTTAAAGATAATGTCAACTCCAGTAGAGTATACTATTAGTAGTTCTACTGCTAAATAATGTTAAAAGAGCTTGTGTTCGCTTGAGATTGTTGTAATAAAAAATGTGTAATTTGTTGAGCAAGGATCGTGAGAATTATTACCGTTTTCTGTCTCTCTATAAACGCTTCCTGCCAATAATAAAATATCTGTTTTGTTTTGAGTCAGTTATTAAAGTTGTCACTAAGCTGTTTTTGCAATTCTACCTACAATTTGCTTTATCAAAAGTTGTTGATTTGACAGCATGATTTTACTGCACTTTTCTCATGTAAATCCTTTTAGAGGAACATTTGATGTCTCCAAGGGAAAATTACAGCTAAAACAAAGGAGTTATCGATTCATCTCATATGTGCAGAGTGTGGAGTATTGATCAATCTTAACTCACCAGGAAATTACAGAAGGAAGAGTAATGCAGGGTGAGTCATCTTGCGTAAGGAATGTGTGACATCTAAGCAGAAAACAACATTTATTCTAATATAAAAATGCAGTGTTTTTTTAAAAAATACTCACTCCAAATATTTCATTTACTTTAGTTTCTTAATGCAGCATATTATTTGGTTGTTTTGTTTTTGTTTTTTAGTTATGTATTTTTTGTCAAATAACTTAACTTGTAAATGACATGTCCAGCTTCAAGCATGTGTACCTCTGGTGTTTACATTGTGCTGGTGTAATTGCCAGCAAATGTGTAAATGAAAAGATAGACTCACCTGAAGATATATTCTTCCTCCTTTAAGATCGAGTCCCCAAATAGACACAGCACCTGCATTCACAGCCTCCCAGCTCTAAAATTATGCAAGAGGCATTTCACAATTCTTTTGCTTTTTTTTTTAAATTCTAATTTTATTAAAGCATTCAAAATGAACAATATCTTGAAAGGAAAATAACTAAATGGGAAAAGGGACAAACAGTAAAGCACAAATACTATATAATATATATATTATAAGTTGCATTTCCAGTTGAATTTGGAGAAACTGTGACGGGATCTCAGCTAGGCCCGAAATTTAGTAGGCCTAAAATCTCCACATGGCATATACAAGTACACGTAGCTATGATACTGCCATCAATGTACTGTGCATGTGCCAGATTTGAAAAACCACATTCCATTCTCCTAGTGCCATACTGCCTATCCAAATAAGGTAATGCTGTAAATACTGTTTGTTGATTGGTATAAGGGTACATATGGGGGATGAATAGCTTATAAAAAGCCTGTAATCCATGTGCTCAGTGCTCAGACATTTTGGACATGAATTCAGATGAAACTCGATCGATGAAAATAAAGACCTTTGCTTCCTGAACTGACCTGTGTCCGTACTCTCTGTGCGTGGCTACTTCAGAATTCTCCTATAAAAAAGCACTTGAAGCATTCATTCTGTTTAGTTATTTCAATTGGTTTTATTTGATTTGATAAACCTGATTTACAATGGGGGTTGAATACTTTTGATTGCAATAATATACAAATATAAATATAAATATAAAGATTAACTGTTCCAATTAGAAGAGTACACGTGACCCCAGAAAGTCACTAAGGATCACTGGGCACCATGTTAGATGCAAAGTTAACAGCCCCAATTTAATCATGCTGCACTATTGAGCTTGTTAAAAAAAGGGGGAGAGTACAGGAGTGGAGAGCTAGAGTACCCAGCATTTGCCAGAGTTTCCAGAAGGTAGAACAGAGTTGAAAGCAGAAGAAGATTAACAGGGATCATGAGAAGTCAGGAAAACATCTTACTATTGTTAGCATGCATGCACATGTTAGGAGTTAAGATCAACAAATTTTAATATCATTGCAGGTGGATGCCCTAATTTATTATAAAAAGGGGGGGTTTATATGACATTATACACCCCTCCCCCCCAAATAATAGTAATTCCTCCTGGGTAGATGGGGACCCAAATCTCCTAGCCAACTCCCTAAGATAATGTCCCTACCTACCTCTACCCTAATAAAACTGACAGGGGAACAATATAGCTAAAACCTGTAAAAAAAAAAAAAAAAAAAATGTACTTACCATATAAAGTCTTCTTTCTTCTGATTCTTCTGTTCCTCAGCCCCCAAAAAGGGCAAAAAAAATCCATAATCACTAACACCATTAAATTAAAATACAAAAAGGCCTGATTGCAAAAAAATCTGATGGAAAAAAATAGCAATACACCTCATCCAAAAATAATCCATCATTACTCATCGAGGGATTGCCACAGAATGAGCACTTATAGTGGGGAAAAACTCCAATACCATCATTTATTTTATGTGAATTGTTGTAAGTACTGTGTAATGTAGCTGTGCTTTACTGCTGTAAGCCATAGCAGTGACACGGTTAGATTCGGAAGTTAACATAAATGTCGCAGGCTCTGGGAAAAGTGTAGCTTTTCAGAGGTTCCAAACATTTCTACAGTGATTTATTTTTCTAAATAACTTATTCACAGTTGTGTTTAGGTAGCTTTACACAGACAATATAACAGTAAAAAAAGCTTATTAATACTTTTTTTCTGTTTTAGGATACTTAATTTGCAATAGTATGGAGCTGTTTGTGTTATATCTTAGCTGTCAAGATATAAATCTTCCATCAAATATTTTAAAAATTATGAAATATGTCATTCTCAAGATTAGACTAAAGTAATAAGTGACATTTAGGCTGAAAGTGATGCAGTTAAATGAAAGGCTTTAAAAATAGCTAATCAGTTGTTCATAAATATCTGACTCTTTTACTAAACCTCAGTATTAAGAGAAATTTGTAATGTTTTGAACTTAACTGAAGTTTTGGGGGGTTTCCTACAGTATTTGCTACTTTGCTTTAAATGCCATATTACGTTATATGCTTGCGCTCCATGTTTTTATTGTTGTTTTTTTGAGTGAAGGAAATATACGTTGTGAGTTAAATAGGAGCTTTAAGCACAAAAACTACTACATCTTAATGGAGTGGTTTTGCTACATTGACCCTGCCCAGTTTCCCAAGCAATGTAAAATATTGCCATTTCCTGAGAAACAGCAATGTTTATATTTGCCGAGAACATGCTTCCACTGATAGCCACTAGAGGCTTGAAGACCTTCGAAAATCAAAGGTCTTCATGTTTGGCATCATCACACACAGCATGATGGCACCAAACATGGCTAATGCTTTTCATAACTAAGCTTTGGATTCAATGCTTCTCCGTGAGAAACCTAAAATTGATAAAGCATGGTAATTACCACAAGAGCACCATAAGTCCCCAATACATCTCAATAAGAAGCATTGCATTAAACAAAAGTTATTATAGCTGATGACTACGCTGAAAATTAAGAAACTGCAGAGAGGAGGCAGTTTTGATCAGCTCCGGCACGTCCTATATGCCGATTAGGCGGCCACCTAGGGTGCTAATTAAGGAGGGGGCGCCAGCAGCAGCTTTACTGCTGGTTTGGGCCACCCCTCTATGTGGGTCAATATGTGCTTGGCGTTCCGCAGGTGGTGGCACCGAGCGCTAAGCAGCACTTACATGGCTCCAGACTAGCGCCCAGTGCCATCTTCCTCAGCCAGCCAGGATCACAGAGCCACCCTCCTATACACCTCCAATGCCGCAGGACACTATCTATCTATTTATTTATCTCTCTATAGCTATCTGTAGATCGATCTTTCTTTTGTTGTTTTTTAGGTGCAAGACCTAATTTAAAAAATACTCCATCAGGGGTAGGACCAGGCTGCCATGTTGGATTGTCGCATAACATGCAAGCTTGTGTTTAATCTGATATTTTCCTACAGGGTTCCACTCACAATCAACATATGCTTAAGCAACCAAGTACCCTCTACTGAGTGGATGTCTGACAAAGCTTCCCTGAGACTACTGCAATTTGAAACTACCTGAGGCCTAGGTGGCGGATGATCCCTTACCTAGGAGCTAAAGTATTTTGTTGTGGCTGTTCCCTCTCAGCTTTCCTGCTCCCTTCCTCTTTTGGACTAGGGAAAGTTATCATGGTCTATACTGCCCTGACATGTACAGGTAACACGTCTTGATTGGAACTCTCTATCTGGCACTCAAGCATACATTGTGGCATCTTTAGTTTTTATATACTTACCTAAGATAGTGGCTGGACACAACTGACAACTTCTCCAGAGCTGCATGGCTCCAATCTGGAATCTTAGATGCATTTGACCACCTACGTGCAGGGCTACAAACTGGTATAGGACAGAAGCCTAGGAATAGCTCTGTTACCCAAAGCAGTGAGGTATGTCTCATCGGCTTGAAAAATGGAGGAATCACCTGTAGGCAACATGTCCAGTTTGATCGGACCGGAACTTCGACACCCGTGATTCCCTAGGTGACAGACAGATGGAAGGCGTACTCCCACACACATCACTGCACTTACCCCTGATGACCTTTTTGGCATATCAATACCGTTTTCCACCTCACCAGATGCTCGTGGAATGGAGATGGCTGACATGATCCATACCATGTGGATACTTGCGTTTTCCTGGTTCTCCTATGTATTCATTTATATGTCCCAAGTACAGGCCTTTTCTCATGGAAATGGCTGAGAGTGTCGGATTGAGTCATGAGCCCGCTCATGTGTTTGAAAACTGCTCTATTTTTATTTTTTATTTCTTATCTCTCTTCATGTGCCTCTAGCTATAAGCTTGTTCAGCTTAATTTCTTGCTGTTTTACTGCAATATGCATGTGATGTTGGGGATTTGATCATATGTAGTCCGATTATTCTGACTCTATGTAGGGCTGTTTAAACTATCCACTATCTGCTTAGTTATTACTATTGCTGACTGTGTACTACATGCAGATATTTATTTATTGTTAATTTACTCTACAATCTAAAAGAAAATTGAAGTATACCTTATGTTACTGTTAAATATGATGACATTATGTTATTTTATCTTAGTGCCACCGTATATTAGGTTCTTTATGCACATACCTCTAATAAAAAAAGACTGTCTCTAACTGAGCTACACATGATTCAGCTCTAAAAAACCAAGCCAAATGCTGCTTTAATAGGTTACAGTCAGCCGGAAAAAGGTGAGATTTATTGTCTATCCTGCTGTCTGCCAGCAGCGATGCTTCGAGGAGGGAACAGTTGCCTGCGTTCTGTGAACAGAGATGCCACGGTTCAGGCTGTTGGCAATGTTTGCCAAAGAACAATAAACAGAACATAGCACAGAGGAAAGCGTATATATCATTACATCAGCTGTAATGGACATACCTGTAAGCAAACACATTCAGAGAGACGTTAAAATATTTTTATCACTTTATACGTAAAGCTAAAACACTCATATAGTGTGTAATAAAAATGCTTGAAGAAATACAATAGCATTGCTAAGGGGAAGCATGACACATTATTTAAAATGTAAACCTTTAATACTTTTGCAGTTTATATAAGCACTTTATTAAAACTCATATTTCTTTTATTTACTTAAAGAATCAATAAAATAGAGATGGAAGGAGTTTACCCACTGACTAAAATTTGGATTGTGGTGAACAAAAAAAATATTTTAGCATCTACCAGCTTGGCTGTGTTGGACTAAATAGCACTGTTTAGTGAATATGGTAAAAATGTCTTCTATGTGACGTAGGTCAAGCAGTGTTGTTTAAAATAGTCGACATCGAGCAGCAATCTGTGCAAAGTGCGAAGGAGCCCCATACCCAGGTTGACCAGAACCGCCATGTTTTCTGGGACACATATCATATATACATATGGATGGGCAGCACATGAAAAGGTAGCCCTGTAAAATGTAGAATTCAGAAGAAGGTGTTTAAGATTAAGCAATTAGGCAATAAAGAATCCTGCAGAGTATGCTTTATACATACTTTTCATGAATATGACAAAATTATATGTGTCCCTGTAAACATGCTGGATCTGGTCACCCTGCCCATACCGCATGGGGCAAAATTATCAGGTAGAGTACAAGGCCATTTGGATTGCAAATTCCAGACATTGGTCATGCTTTTTGACAAAATTCCAGACATTGGTCATGCTATTTTACAATGTTCAGATTTTGTAATACTGGCCATGAACGAGCCTGAATTTTTTCTGGATTTCAGCTAGACTGAACACTGCTGGACATGGACCAAGGCTATAAATCTGGGTCCGTATTTAAAAAAAAAACATCCTATTTGTTAATTTTAATATACAGGGTGGTAGATGGGGCTTTAGTTTATTAAAGCCCCCAAATATTGCTATGTTCACCCTCCAGGTGGCTAGGGTCCCAGTGCCTAGCCACCGTCATTGAAAAATCCCACTACCTACACCCATATCCTAATAATAGGAAGAGAGGGCAATACATCTAATAAATACCTGCAGTATTTCTAATATGCCTGTAAAAATAAAAAATATACTTACCATATAAAGTCTTTCCTTATTCTTCTGTTTTTTAGCCCCAAGACGTTACTAATGAAAATGTGCACACACACACACACACAAAAAAAAAAAAATAGCAAAAAAAAATTTAAACAAGCCCAACTGATATTTAACATTTGCTTTGAATTTATTGTGAATTCCAGACAATTTTCACTTTCCAGAATAACAATGGTTGTCCAATGATGTTATCGGAATGAGAATGGAATAACCCTGTCTGACTGGTTGCCCAATAATATTATCATGGTGAGAATGCTGTGAATATGTTACCCTCTCTGAATGGTTGCATTTCAAATTTAAACCTGTGTAATATTCTATCTGAGTTATTCACTAAGTCCTAGTGGATATACATTGTATACATCATTAACATTATATATATAACATTATATATATAATATATATAACATTATATATATATAACTCCTATTACACATGCATTACATATAAACATGTATTTCCAATATATGGTTTTCTTGTGAACGTCCTATGAGTGAAGTTCCTGTGACAGCAAGTCTTGGATTTTCAGTAGAAATTAGAAATATACCTGGTGTTAGTGACAGATTCAAAGAATATTTTACCAACATTTAAATGAACTTAAGACATGTTATGACAGGACAAAGTTAATACCAAATGATAACTACACATATTTAATACATAATATAAAAGGTATTTAAGAAATATTGTGTTCCGAGTTCTATTAAGGAAATTAAGAAACAGACTGAGATAATTTCCATGAGCTACATTGATGCCCATTATTGCTGGTATTACCCCAATGTACAATATACAAAAGGGAGACAATATGGGAACCAGATTGTCTTTATTTCAGAGCAACACTGTTATCATTCTGACAGCATGTTATTACAGTTACAATTTAGTAGTCTCTGTGATTCCTATCAGTATTGAATTATTTCTAGCCTATGGCTCGGGAATCAGGATGGTTGTCCAGTATATTTTTTTAATAAAATAAAAATCAAATGGAAAAAATTCAATATATTTGCTAAATTTGATGGATATGACTTGACTCACTAAATATGCATTAGTGGGCAACTGAATTTGACAGGGGAACTTAGTTGGTATGTTTAATGGGTGAAGAGCAAATACATTTTAGGAACACGTGATTACACAGCCTCACAGTCAAATTCGACATTATTATTATAATTATTATTATTTTTTTTTGTATTAAATTCTTTATTTTCATCAGTGCATTGAGTAACATTCAGGCTAGTGATGCCACAACAACATTGACAAGCAAAGTGTAAGCATACAGGTAGGTACAGCATCATGGCATATGAGAGAGTTGCACTTTATTTGTTTACATTTTAATAAACAGGCTGGATAGTCTAACTTAATGAGCAGCAAGACTAATAAGCAGTACATTCTGACAGCACGCCTAGTCTGGCGAGCACGTAACAACTAACTATTCTTAGATAGACATTAATGTGTCATGCAATGTTTAAATAAAATAATAATAAAAAGAAAAAAAGAGGTAATTTACAACTGAGAAGGTGTTTAACAGTGGTGTCACTGGGTGTTAGCAGGTAGTGGATGGCTAGGAAAATGAGCAAATATTAATGCTGAGTATCTCATTAGTTAAATATTTTCAGGCATCAGGAGAGGAACAGAGGGGGATATTTTCACCTGTAGTCAACCAACTCCACGTGCTGGCCATAGCAGAGAGTACATCTCCATGTCGGGTATCTTGTCCCTTTCCCTGGCACAGGGGATGTAAGGCAGCGCTGTATGTGCAGCAGGTGGGTGGTCAGTAGCCCGTAGTGCAGCAGTTCCCTGTAGTATTGGCTCCGGGCCATGAAAGGAGCAAGTGCCCTTAGTCCATGGATCCTGCTACTCAGAGCCTCAGGGTCATGAGTCCCCGGGTCTTCCGGCATGTGGTCTTCCCCGTGGGTATATGGACTGCAGCTTGGAGGGTTCTCTAGTTGGGCCCCTAGCCCAGAAGAGGAACAGGGAACAGATACTGCTTCACAAGTTATCTGTGACATGGGAGGGGTAAGTGTCGGTTGTCGTTTGGCTAGACAATCCTAAAAAGCCTGGCTGTTTGCCTCAAATCTTGCTTCGAAGGCTTCTCTCCAATTCTGGTCTGTCTGGCTCATTTGGTTTTGCTGAGGTTTCAGTGCAGTGGCCATCTTGCACGATCCACGTGGATTGTAAGGTTTCTCCATTCACTCCTCTTGGAACAGGCTTTAGCGGACCCAGTGAGGACCAGGATATCCCCCACCAGTCAAAAGGGAGGGGGGTTAACGTGGCTCCGAGTGTTCAGCTGTAAACTGTGTGCCCACTGGTAGGAGATCAGCCGTGTCTCCCCACCTTTAGCGCGCCAGATGCGACTTGGATGCCTCAGATATGGACCCGGGTAATGTCCAGCAGACTTCCCCGATTCGGCCTCAGCTAGGTATGCTCAGCTATTGGAGCATTAGAATATATTTTAAAACTTCACTTTCGGTAACAGTATGCACTGTATATGAGTAGTTGTGGCCCAGATCGTAGGGAGGCAAACGCATCCGGCTATGTTGGAGGTCAAGCCACGCACCCGTAAAAATATATTTTTTAACAATATATGTTATATATAGTAAATGTAATTCAGCAATTCATTGCCAACATCGAGCAAACAAGCTTACCTGGAGAATCGAGGGAAGGAGAGGAAAGGAGTTTGTCAAAGTCAGAAATAGTGAGAGAAGACTTGAGAGGCAACTATTGAGTGTATTTGTGTGTGAGTGTGTGTGTATGTCTATATATGCTTTCATGCATATTCTGAATTCTTGAATGTGAGTACATGCATTCTTAATCTCATAATGTTTCACATTTTTTCAACTCTCTCCCTTCACGTATCATATTGAGTTTTGTTTTATTTTCTTCTGCTAACTCTCTGATCATTATACAGAATAGTTACAACTCTCTGAAAGAAAGATTACATAGTTACTGAAAAAAGACATGTACGCATCAAGTTCAGCCTTTCTCAAATTTTGCTGTTGATCTAAAAGAAGGCAAAATACCCAGTCTGAAGCGCTTCCAATTGTGCAACAAACTTAGAAAAAAATTATTCTTGACCCAAAAATGGCAGTCAGATATCTCCTTGGATCAAGAAGCTATTACCTCACGTGTGTACATTTTCCTTCTTTTTTCTTAACTCTTACCCTAATCAGACCTGTATACTATCTGCTCTGTTGTTGTTACCCCTTTACCAAAACTCAACATTGAATTCTGTCAATTTGCTCAGAAATGATTTAGACTTAAGAAAGGGAGGATCTCCTGAAAGGTTGTAATTTAGAAATACTTATTTACTTCATCTGTTATTTTACATCTACAACATTGGACTGAAATGACTAATATTTCTACTACAATACTTTACAGGTACCCTTTAATTACGTGCATGCTCTAAATGCTACATCTTAAACTTTATACAAGAATGAGAGCTTCTCAAATCAATTGTATTTTCCATCTTTTCTTCTTTTGTTAAAGGACCACTATAGTGCCAGGAAAACATACTTGTTTTCCTGGCACTATAGTGCCCTGAGGCTGCCCCCACCCTCAGGGTCCCCCTCCCGCCGGACTGGATGGAGACAAGGGGTTAAACTTACCTATTTCTCCAGCGCCGGGCGGGGAGCTTTCCTCCTCCTCTCCGCCTCCTCTCCTCCTCTGCGGCTGAATGCGCATACGCGGCAAGAGCCGTGCGCGCATTCAACCAGTCTCATAGGAAAGCATTTACAATGCTTTCCTATGGACGCTGGCGTCTTCTCACTGTGATTTTCACAGTGAGAAGCACGCAAGCGCCTCTAGCGGCTGTCAATGAGACAGCCACTAGAGGCTGGATTGACCCAAATATAAACATAGCAGTTTCTCTAAAACTGCTATGTTTATAGAAAAAAGGGTTAATCCTAGAGGGACCTGGCACCCAGACCACTTCATTAAGCTGAAGTGGTCTGGGTGCCTATAGTGGTCCTTTAACTTCTGGTCTCGAATGTTCACCTTGGATAAAAGCCTTGTTAGTTATAATGTATTTGGAAATGGTACTCTTAATTGATGATTTGTGGCTATTTAAGAGACTTTCAAATATATTTATGAGTCTTCTAATGTTGATGGATTTCAGATGAAGCTGTAGCTTGGTATGGCAAAGTTTAAAAGCATTGTTTGGGATATTTAATAAGCAAGCTAACTAATGACATGCCAGAAAGGGTTGTCAAGCCTTTATATCTTTATATTGCTAAGGAATAAATTATATTGCAATCTGTAATCAGGAACATACAGATAATTTATTTCTTAGGAGATAAATTATATTATGTGCAATTATTTCTTCATAGAACTGTATGTGACACTTTGCATTAAATGGTACTCAACAGGTCATGGAGATATTTGCATCCTTTCTGAGTATGTGATTTTAAATATATTACATTCTTTATTTTGCAAAGATTTTCCAAAAGGACAAAACAGACAAAGTAACAGGACATGGGATGTACATGGCATACACAAGGAAAATAAATAGCATAACCATCCTAGAGAAATGAAAAAGTCTTAAGAACTCAAGGGCAGCATTAGGGGAATGTCTCAGTGTAAAGCCCTTAGGAGAAAAAGGGGCGAGGAAGGGAAAGGGGAATAAAGGATACAATTAGACAAGGGAAGACCAGCCACACACCCATCATCTCCCACAAGAGGAGACACCCTAGGTTGCTTATATTATGCTTGGAAACACCAACCCTTGACATGGTCTCTCCCCGTCACCACCTATTCCTACCAAATGAGTAGGGCCTAACTCCACTAAACTTGATGGGGCATCCTTTCAATGTACATTTTGGCACACAGAGTGATCATATAGAGTGGCAGTGAGATAGTCCATATTGTAAATTTCCTCTACTTTGGACATCCACCGATGGACCGCTATAGAGAGGGTATACTTGTAGACTTCCTATACAAAGGGATGTGGACCTTCACATTATTGTTTAATCCAATATCATTTCGATGTTAACATTTTATGACACTAAAACAATATTTAGAAAAAAGTTTGTTAACATTAACAGGACACTCCACTGCCGAAATACAAAATAAATAAAAATTACTGTAAATTACTGTATTACTAAAAACAACTTGCAAAAGTGACAGGTCTCTTGTCTGAAAACTTAGCACGCCCTCCCCTTCTTTACCAACCTAGACTTTTTGTGCGTGTCCAATCACAGACTTTCCAATGCAGCACATTGAGAAGTCTTTGCAAGCTCTAAGCAATTGCTGCCTCTTGAATTTAGCTCCAGTGGGCTAAACAAACCAGTAAGTTACAAGACCAGTTGTCTGATTGACAGCTAGAGGGGTGTAACCAGGTTAATTGATAAAAGTGTCAAATTCTATTTAAATCTGCACTTCTTAGAATGAAAAATAGAGGACACACTCTTCACACATGAAGCTTTTCAGCAAGCTAAAGTGCTTTAGGGGTGAAGATTTTGAAACGGTTTTAATGAAAAACAATACTATTTTACATTTTAGTTTTGAAGCTTTGTACAAAATGTCTACACAAAAACTTTTTTTATGTAACTTGTCTTCATTTGTATGTTGTTTGTTCAATAATAAATACATAACAGACAAAGGAATTAATGTGCTATGGATTCAAAAATAGGTGCTAAGTAAAACTTGGGATAGGTGCCAAAACCCAGCTTTTGCAAAATGTTTCAAAAGCAAATTGGTAAATTCACAAATTGATGAGTTCTACTCAGACATACATTTTCAAGCATAGATAGAACATGAAAGGGGGTTTGATAATTCTAAAATGTTAACTTGACAATCTGTGTATATATTTGTATTTACTTGTTGCGTTGCACACTCTCAGAGAAATATACATTTCAAATCTATCTATCTATCTATCTATCTATCATTTATATAACTATGCTAGCTATATGATTTTCCATAAAACCAGCTAGTTCGGCATCTCAACTGTCTTGTAGCCTTGTACAAACTCACTCTATGTATAGTGAATGGTTTGTTAGCAGTTAAAAAATGAATGGCTACAGATGTATTAACAGTATAACAAATATTCAGAAATACCTACTTATGCATTATCTGTATTTGAGCATTAAAGTAGAAAGCTATTCGTTTGAACTGTGTGATTTTGCGACTACACAGTGATAACACTCTGATATAAGCTTTGCAAATTATTGTACATGACAACTTGCAAAATACAGAACCACTCAACTGCATAGATAATTTCAGCCAAGTGTATCCATAGGGGAATTAAGCAATTGAGGGCATCATCTGTTTTAACATCTGTAGAAAGGCGATGAAAGGTCTTGAAAGGAAATATAGTGTATAAGCCACAGTTAGGAAGTGCTTGTACAGTATGTCTGTAACAGGTTATATTATCTCTTGTTTATATCCTGTTTGTTCTGGGAACAGTGCGCAGTGCGCATTTAGGAATGGATGCAATTGTATATATTTTCTTTTATACTCTGAACAAAATTATAAATGCAACACGTTTGTTTTTGCCCCCATTTTTCATGAGCTGAACGCAAAGATCTCAGACTTTTTCTACGTACACAAAAGGCCTATTTCTCTAAAATATTGTACACAAATCTGTCTAAATCTGTTTTATTTATTTATTTATTTATTATTGCCATTTATATAGCGCCAACAGATTCCGTAGCGCTTTACAATATTATGAGAGGGGGATTTAACTATAAATAGGACAATTACAAATAAACTTACAGGAACAATAGGTTGAAGAGGACCCTGCTCAAACGAGCTTACATTCTATAGGAGGTGGGGTGTAAAACACATTAGGACAGGAATTTACAATCAAATAAGGTGGGCTGCCCTTTAGGAGAGGGCAAAAGACAGGTATGTGAGGTAAGGGTTAGTCTTGGAGGCCATAAGCTTTCCTAAAGAGATGGGTTTTAAGGCACTTCTTAAAAGATGCAAGACTAGGGGAGAGTCTGATGGCGGTAGGCAGGCTATTCCATAGGAAGGGAGCCGCCCGTGAGAAGTCCTGCAAGCGCGAGTTGGCCGTACGAGTGCGGACAATGGACAGGAGGTGGTCACGGGCAGAGCGGAGAGACCGAGAAGGGACATACCTATGGATCTGTGAGGAGATATAAGAGGGGCTAGAGTTGTTCAGTGCTTTATAGGTGTGAGTTAGTACCTTGAATTGACTCCTATAGCATACAGGAAGCCAATGTAAGGACTGGCAGAGGGGTGAGGTGTGAGAGAAACGACTAGAGAGGAAAATCAATCTAGCAGCAGCATTCATTACAGACTGTAAGGGTGCAGTACGGCTATTGGGAAGACCAATCAGGAGAGGGTTACAATAATCCATGCGGGAAATTACTAGAGCATGGACAAGCTCCTTGGTAGTATCTGGTGCAAGAAAGGGGCGGATGCGGGCTATGTTTTTAAGATGGAATCTACAGGATTTGGCAACATGCTGGATGTGAGGCTCAAAGGTGAGACCAGAGTCAAGTATGACGCCAAGACAGCGCGCTTGCAAGGATGGACTGATGTTGGTACCACAAACTTGGAGGGAGAGGGAAAGAGGAGGATCAGTATTAGGAGGAGGAAAGACAAGGAACTCAGTTTTAGAGAGATTGAGTTTCAGAAAGCGGGAGGACATCCAGTCAGAGATGGAAGAAAGGCAAGCAGTGACACGTTGCAGGACGGCAGGGGAGAGGTCCGGGGAGGAGAGATATAGCTGGGTGTCATCAGCATACAGGTGGTAGTGAGTTTTAGTGAGCACATATTTATACAGATCTGTGAACAATATTTGAGAGAAATAGCAATTCTCCATTGCCAAGATAATCCATCCACCTCACAGGTGTGGCATATCAAGATACTGATTAGACAGCATGATTATTGCACAGTTGTGCCTTAGGCTGGCCACAATAAAAGGCCACTCTAAAATGTGCAGTTTTATCACACAGCAAAATGCCACAGATGTTGCAAGTTTTGAGTGAGCGTGCAATTGGCATGCTGACTGCAGAGCTGTTGCCTGTGAATTGAATGTCCATTTCTCTACCATAAGCCGTCTCCAAAGGCGTTTCAGAGAATTTGCCAGTACATCCAACTGGCCTCACAACTGCAGACCATGTGTAACCACACCAGCCCAGGACCTCCACGTCCAGCATCTTCACCTCCAAGATCATCTGAGACCAGCCACCTGGACAGGTGCAGCAACAATCGGTTTGTTTAACCAAAGAATTTCTGCACAAACTGTCAGAAACCATTCAGGAAAGCTCATCTGCATGCTCATTCTCCTCCTCAGGGTCTCAACCTGACTACAGTTCATCGTCGTAACAGACTTGAGTGGGCAAATGCTCACATTCGATGGTGTTTGGCACTTTGGAGAGGTGTTCTCTTCACAGAGGAATCTCGGTTTTAACTGTACACGGCAGATGGCAGACAGTGTGTATGGCATTGTGTGGATGAGTAGTTTGCTGATGTCAACGTTGTGGATCGAGTGACCTATGGTGGCGGTGGGGTATTTTATTGATGGCATATTGACTACACAGAGATACCATGATGATATCCTGAGGCCCATTGTTGTGCCATTCATCCACGACCATCACTTCATGTTGCAGCATGATGATGCATGACCCCATGATGCAAGGATCTGTACACAATTCCTGGAAGCTGAAAACATCCCAGTTCTTACATGGCAAGCATACTCACTGGACATGTCACCCATTGAGCATGTTTGGGATGTTCTGGATCGGCGTAAACAATAGCGTGTTCCAGGTCCTGCCAATATCCAGCAACTTCGCACAGCCATTAAATAGGAGTGGATCAATATTCCACAGGCCACACTCAACAACCTGATCAACTCTATGCGAAGGAAATGTGTTGCACTGTGTGAGGCAAATGGTGGTCACACCAGATACTGACTGGTTTTTGGACTCCCCCCCCCCCCCCCCCCGGACTCCCCAATACAGTAAAACTGCTCATTTTAGTGTGGCCTTTTATTATGGCCAGTCTAAGGTACACCTGTGCAATAATCATGCTATCTAATCAGGACCTTGATATGCCACACCTGTGAGGTGGATGGATTATCTCAGCAATGGAGAAGTGCTCACTAACACAGATTTAGACAGATTTGTGAACAATATTTGAGAGAAATAGGCCTTTCGTGCACATAGAAAAAGTCTTAGATCTGAAGAAAAATGGGGGCAAAAACAAAAGTGTTGCGGTTATAATTTTGTTCAGTGTATGTTAGATTATTTGTCTCTATCCTGTTTGGCATAATCTAGATGAATACATCTATTGCTGTGGAATTTGTTATCCCGACACTAACAAAATTTGAGAAAATTAATATTTAGTCATGATTAAAAAAAAAAAAGTAAATTTTGGATTTGGTAGTAAATTTTGGATTTTTAAAAATGCTTAAACACCTTAAAAGATTTGGTTGAGATACCACATAACACAGTGTTTATGTAAAGTAGCAAATGCGTGGGTGTAGTCCAAATCACGCACTATACTTATGCCACAACGTCCTTTACGCAAATTACTATTGTTAAATAAAGGATACAAAGTTACTCAACTGTGGTAACATAAAACTTAAATGGTCACTGGACCATTTAGCTTATTGAAGCAGGTTTGGTGTACAGATATTGCCCTTGCATTCTTACTGCTCAGTTTTCTGCCATTTAGGAGTTAGTCCCTTAGCCATAAAAAGCCTTAGCCACACCTCTCCTACCTGTGACTCATACAGCCTCCATACATATTTCATGTAAAAAGAGAACTAATATTAAAACTTATTGCACAGTGTGTTTAATTTAGAATGTATTAATGCCTGCTCTGTTAATTGTTAGTGCTTTCAGGAGTCTCAAGTGTGAGGAACTGTTAAAGTAAACACACTGTGCTATTAGATGAGATTGTGCTATTAGACGTGATTTTTTTTCTTCTAATTTTGACTGTGTGAATCACGACTATAGCAGGTGTGGTTATGGCTGCAAAAACAAAAACAAAAATGATTTATTTCGAAATTGCAGATAATTGAACTGTGAGACTGCAGGGGCATGATCTATATGGGAAAATAAAAGCTTCATTAAGCTAGACTTGTTTTGGTGCTTGAAATATCCATTTAAAAATTGTCTAAGGCAGATAAACATTTTAGACTATAACAAGAGGATTAGCAGGATTATTCTAAACTGAAAATTGCAAGCAAATCGAAGAAAATTCTAAGAAAATTTCAAATTTAAGGAGTAGTAGCTGAATTAAAGTCACAGCTAGTGTTGAGATTTTTTTTTCCAGTTCGGCTACTTTGGCCTTAAATTTGAAATTCACTTTAATTTTCACTTGTAACCCTGTAAATAATTATCTCACTGATGTTATGAGAAAGGACTTTTTTTTAGTGTTTAGAATGGACATTACACATTAAAAAAAAACTGTCAAATTCAAGCGGCCCAGTGAATTTTTGTTGTTGTTGTTTGGTTTTCCTTTCCCTATGTCCCCTGTATCTTAATAATTATGCTACCCTCCTTGTCACTTTTATCGCCTTATTTATATTTATTATTTTTTTCTTCCACGTGCCAGATATATATTTATGCAAAATTACAGATGAAATTAGTATCTTGTAATACTATTTTTATTGGACTAACAGAATAATTGCGGCTGTTATTTTACATCTGCATCACTAGATTAATATGGCTACAATTTCTACTCCAATTCTCTCTCTCTCTCTCTCTATATATATATATATATATATATATATAATACTGTTGTGTTTCATCTGCATATCTCAAGTTGAATTGGACTTTGGAAAATCTACTTTGGACTCAGAAACATGAAACATCATTTCCATCCCAGAATTAAGTCACACACAGAGGTATTGTGTTTTAGACTTCATCCTGCATGTCTACAGGTACTCTAAGCAAATTCCTGCAGAAATACAGGATCAAATCTAAAGCACGTCTGTCTGTCTGTGCTCATTTGCATGTCAAGTTGGGAATTCTGGGAAAGTTGTGGAAACATGTCAACCTGCGAACTCTGTTATAGTTGTGGAAACAAAATAAAAATTTAAATTTACTTTTACTGGCTGCCAGGCATAAAATCTGTGTTGATCTGTACTTTTTGATTACATTTATCTTTAAGAAGGAATTACTAGCATTTTGCATACACTTAACTATGCACATTTTTATTTTAACAACTATGACTAGAATAGGTGAACTTGGCAAAAACTATAATTGTTCTATAAATGACTTCATAACTTAAAACATTCGATATTTGGCGTGTGTGTTCTAAAATTTGTCTGGCATTGCTAATAGGAAAAAAATTGACACAATTCTAATTTAACTGAAGGAAACATTTATTTTACAAGTGCACAATCTGCTTCAAAGTAAACAGAGTTCTATTTAAAAAAAAATAACAAAATGTATTTTCTAAAATAAAATTGGTAATAAATTATAACAATTGAACATGTAAACAGCAATAATGCATAGCCTTCTTTAATTCCAAAATATTGATTTCATTTTGGTTGATAAAACAAAAAGAAACACATTCTGCCAAACAAAGGGAGTATATATATTATTATTATTATTATTTTTTTTAAAGTAAATATTAATATAAATTGTTTATTCAGTGCATTTTTGTGTATACAGCAAATAAACATTTTGTACAAGACATGAAAAACTCTTGGCCTATCGTATGGTATTTATGGAGCACAAATCCAACATTGTTTAATGCACAAAACCAAACAATTCATGCACCTCTATTCAATTTCCCTCTTTCATCCATGCATTTGATATAATGATATAAATGGAAAACTAACTAAATAATTAACACTTTGATTAAATAGCAGGCATAGTTATATGTTGTTTAGACACTGCCTGTCCAAATGTCTCCTGGTCTACGATACTCACATACTTTGTAACATTGGAAAAAGGACTTTTACAAATAAGACATTTTTTTATAAAAAGGATCACCTTAATTCCACAGTTTATTATTTTGTTCTTTAGAAAAGAAGCCACAACATTTATTTAACATTATACACAAAAATGAAATTAAGAGAAAAATGACAGTGATGGACATTTGTATCTATTAACGGTTTGTTCTATTGTCTGGGGATGACAACAATACACTTGTGTGTCTACAGATTAGAGGTCAGCTCTATACCTTGACCAGAATACTACAAATATATATATATATATATATATATATATATATATATATATATATATATATATATATATTTATATATATAAAAATTATATTTTGCCATGTTTTAAATTGCAGAAACACTGTTTACTTGAGTCTCAAATGCTACCTCCGTTCTGATCTGAGTTCGGCATTTAGACCCAGCATTAAATACCCAGCAGAGTTCATTATCTGTGAAAATCAAAGTGTTGCACTTTTTTTTGTCAAAATGAATTATACATATAATCAAGCTTATATATAAAACTTTAAGCCAAGAAAACAAACAGATTTACATTTTTTATGCTCGCCCCTATAAAACATGTAAGCAGTAATTTTTTTTCTTTAAAGAGTAAAAGTGGTCTTTTTATTCTTGGTTGGAAAGCAAATTCTTGACTGCATTGAGTTCGGTGAAATGTTTCAGTTTGGTTATCCACAAAGCATAGGTGATATAAACAGAGAGCAAAGAGCATGTCCTCTCTATGCTTTATTCCACAATATGTTTTGCTGGCTATCCAGGTGCCTTCTGAGATGCAAAAAGCACATTCTAAAACAATGGGATCTGGTGAAAACCCAGAGATCTAATGACTGACGTGAATGATTTATGCAAGTTCGGTGCTTGTCCTAAATAATCGATTTTTTTTTTAGATGAAAGACTGCTTGTAAGAATTCAACAGCATCCAGAGGTAAGGTTCCATTTACTGTAAATAATGTAGCCACCGATACGATGTACAACTGGCTACGTTGACTCATTTTGGCTCATAGATTTACCCCCGTTTAAAACTCCAGAGACACTTCTGCTTTTTGTTGGAGTTCCACTACCAGATCTGGAAAACTCTGTTAGATCATGAAGTGAAGGTTCTTTGTACATAGCCACTGGAAGAAAAAAAAAAGTGTGAAAAAGTTAGTAGAAGAATGTATATTTTCATTCATTACAGTTATTATTATAGTGTTCTTGTGATTGATTAAACAGAAGATCCTAGCCACTTGTCATTTATACCCTGGGGTCTAACCAATAGACAACTAAATATTTTGAAGTGACAACCAACATTGAAAGTATGTAGATTTGAATAGAAAATTAAAAAAAAATTCTCGTTGATCTCAGTTATGTGATTTGTTAATTTCACTTTTTAGTAAAATGGAAAATTCATGTTCATATTCAGAAATATTTCTTATTCAATTACTTTAAAAACAAGATCATTTTCTAAATTTAAATAACAAACATGATAACCACTGCAGTGTGCTGTAATAATTTTGGTGTCCGGAGTGCCCTGAAGCAAGGGCTTCTGGCTCTCCTGGTAGCTGATAGTACCATAACAACGTTGTCAGTGTTTGTAGTCATAATAGGATAAGATTTTTTGTAATGTTTTTTAACACAAACAGGTTTGGAAAACAATACCCCAGTTTGAGAATTGTTCTGTTTCAGTTATATTTCTCCTAAAATGTATATGAATGACTTGCTGTATGCTGGGAAAGGATGTCACAGAAACACAATTACAAACAACATTGATTTATTTATGTTAAAGGATCAGGTCAATCTCCCGAGTTTTATGTGTATTAGCTAAAAACAAAACAACAGAATTGACAAGTTGCTTGAAACAAATAGTATGGTACTTTTAATGTAAGGTGGGTAATACGATAGGGGGGGTGGGGGGGTTGTCCCTTTGTCTTCTTGTAGAAAATGTCTATGCAACCTGTGGTGCATTTCAGATATTTGAAGGACTACTATAGGCATCCATACAACGTTATCTCAATGAAGTGGTCGTGTCCTTTTCGCGCTGCATTGTAAAACATTGTCATTTAGTAGATACAACAATGTTTCCATTGCAAGGTTAGCACACCTCTAGTGGCTGACAGGAAAACAACCCCTAGAGGCTCTATAGTTGCAATAACCAATAAACTGCTTCTCATAAAAAGCCTTTAATTAGTGCACTGTGGCATTTTGCTGCACATGTTCACTAGCCTCCCAATGCTTTCCTGTGTGGAAGCACTGGATTGGCTGACATCATTAAAATTGTTGATCTCAGCTGAGGAGGCAGGGCTTCAGTGGTGAGACCACTAAATTAGGAACTGGACATCTAAATAGGTAAGGTAACACTATTGCAATAAGAATACTTCTATACATGCCTGTATTCCTAACACTATAGTGAGATTTTGTTTTTGACAGGGTAAAAAGCATGGTAACATTACAATGTATTAGCGTACATTCAAAGGTGATAAGGGGTACAGAACATGAGGTAAAACCTGCGAGTGGGTATAATGCGGTGTACTCAAGAACAAAGTGGTCTGGTGTAAGGAGCTACACCTTGTTGTTGCATGATACATGGTTTTAACGTCAGTTTGGTGAGTAAAGGGGGTAAACTTGGTAGCCAATAGGGCCAAAATTATCAAACAAATAGGTTGTGTTGAACATCTGAACATATGAAATGTGGGTGTCATGGTATGGTTTAGTGTAGGCAATGCTCTGGTTTGAGTGTGGGAGCTTCCTTCTTCTCGAGAGTGTCCTGGCTCTGGTTATGTAGTGGTGCTTGTGTTTCCGGGGTGGGAGGAGATGTTCCAGGGGTACCTCAGACATGGTCAGGGGAAAAAGGAGAGGAAGAGGAGTAAAAGAAGAGAGAGGGAGGAGAAAAAAAGGGGTAGGATCAGGGGGAGTGGGGGTTGTTGCTTCAGGATGGGGGGGGTGAATGACGTGCTGGGGAGGTTGGGTAGTGGGGGATTCTGCTTCCCGCCAGCTACTATTTTCTATGCATGTGGGGGGAACTCATAGTGCTATGGGTCCCAGATCTTGTAATAGTTTGTGGTGGTGTCATGTAATAGGGCAGAAAGGTTATCCATCTTTCTGGCAACTTCTATTTTGCATATTGCCATGCTCAGTGATGGGATTTCGGATCTGCCACAGTGTTCGGCAATTGTCCCTCTCGTCACTAGCGCTATCCCGACCAATTTGTTTCGCATCTGGGGGTATGTTTATGGGGTTTTGAGAGGAGCCAGATCCATGGATCTTGTGATATGGTGGAATGTAGTATTTTGAATGTAAGTTGAATTACCTAGAACCACAGTTGGGTTAATTGTGTGCATTCCCACCATACGTGGACTTATGTACCCTTTTCCCCTTGTCCCTTCCAGCACAGGTTTGAGTCCGAAATGCCCATTTGTTTTAGTCTGATAGGGTTGAGGTACCAGCACGTGAGAGTTTTTATGCTTGCTCTATATGATTAACGTAAATGGAGACTGTGGCTGTAGCTTCCCAGATGTCCCCCAAATCTGTGGGGTTTTCCAGGGGTCCGATGTCCCTCTCCCAAACTGACACGTATGACAGTGATCCTTCTTGGTAGGATTTAATAATAGAAGAGTATAGTGTGGAGATTTGACTCATGTGGATTGGGCAGCGCATGCAGCTTTTTTCCAGGGGGATGAGGGCTGTGGTTCCAGTTTGTTAGTGGGTGCGTCTAGGAAGCTCCATATTTGGAGGTAGCGAAAGTGGTCGAAGGTGGTTAATGGGGTTCGTTGTGGTAGGTCTGAGATTGGCATTAATTTTTAATTCTGGAAGAATTGGTAAACGCGGAGGAGGTCATTATCCTCAAACCTAGCGAAATGTTGGGGGGTCATGCCTGGGGTGAACAGTGTCTTGCGTAGGACCAGTGTGAGTCGGGAGGGGTTGGATGTCAATAGTATTATTTTAGTTTAACCATGTTATATACACTATTTTCTATTATAGTAGAGTCTTCCAGATTTAGCTAGATCTTCAAAGGAAAAGTATAGACACTGTGCTTATTAACACATCAAAAAAATAGTTATATTAGCTCTTGCTGTGAGTCCGTATTAATAACACAGCATGAATAATCACATAATCATCCTCCTGTCTGGATTTTCTACATACTTAAATTTTTTAGAAATATACTAACGAATTATTAAAAAATACTCATTATTTTTAATAGTCAAGTGCCTGAAGGTGTGCAAAGAATCTCAGTAATGCCTAATTAAGAACCTAGAAAAGCTCACTTAGTGATGAATAGCGAAACAAAATATAGGTTATTATTGGAGTTTTAGCCCTTCAGCTATTTACAATGAATATATTTTTGCTTTATATATATTTTATATATAAGTTTATACTAGTACAGGGATTATTCAGAATTCCTTGGTGAAGTGATGGCTGTGTAGAGACCTAGGGTGATATGGTCACTGTAATACACTGACAGCCCAAACCAACAAAAAATAATTTTCAGGTCAATTAACTGTCATTACCAAGTAATTTAAGGTCCCTCAAATATTTTACTAAAATGACTTCTTATAATTGTAAATGACTGATATAAGAGTGCTGGTGATTTACTAGATTTAGTCTCCAGTTTGTTCTAAAAATGCTGGTGGGGAGGTGGGGTACAGGAAAGGAAATACCCGCTATTGGCCCAGCAAATTGCCCCTACCCGTTTCTCCACATCATAGATAGTAAACTAAAGTGTTTCCAGCCCTCTAGTGCAACAATGACTGGGCAAGATAATTTCCAGTACAATATCAGTTAAAGGGTTCTCAATCTCTCTGGCCCTTTTAAAACAAATTCCTACATAGTAGAGCCAGCTAGTCACAGTTCAACCACATCCAGGTGGACACCCTTACTAAATATTAGATTCAGGTGTTTCGGCCTCGTCCATTGCTAACTGGTATATAAAATCATGATCCACTGTCTAGCAGTCTGATGGAAGACTCTGGGTCTGGATGATGCCAGCAAAAACAACTTAGTTTGGTATGGAGGAACTTCAGTGGCCTTCATATCGCCAAGGCCTCAATGCCTTTGAAAATCTTTGCGATTAATTGGAACACTAGTAAGGAGCCAGACCTTCTCGCCCAGCATTAGTGCCTGACAAATGCTCTTTTCCAAAATCCAAAATCTTGTGGAAAAGTGTGGAAGTTTTTATAGTCACAAGGGGGGGAGAGGACAACTCCATATTTATTCCCATGGTTTTGGAATGGGATGTCCAACAAACTCATACATGTGTGATAGTCAAGTATACACATTTTTAGCCTTTTTAGCCTTTTAGCAATTTAATTATTTATAGTATGAAAATTTAAAAATAGTTTGTCCAAGTTCCTGCATGAGTCTATGATTAACTTTTGATTCAATCAGACAATTTAAAAGGCTTCAAAACAAACGTGAATTGTTAAGTGCTCTTATTTTTAAACATGAAGAAATGTTGAACTTAAATGAATAACCCACTATTCAGTTAAAAGCTATAAGATAATACCAGACATTAGCAATAACTGCTTGAAATGTTACCATTACCTTTTAATGGTTTTGGCAGAAAGTGAGCTGCTGGTTTATTTTTCTTTACGTGATTCCCCTTCATAATTTCACCTTCTTTGTTGAGACCCAGAAACCAACTCCTCCCAGATTGTTGTTGTCTGTAGATCATCGAAGAATATGTCACATAGTAGTTTTCAAATACCGACTCTTTGAATTTGCATTCAGGTGTGAAATGTTCCTGTTGAGAGATTATATGTTTAAATAACCCAGCAGTGCAATGAAGTAGTATTCGGTAATGCCTATATTATTATATATTCACATTTGCTTTAAAAGAAAGAGGTAAATTGTGATTATTGGTTTCTGACGCTGATAATAATGACACTGTTACTAAAAGCTTTGATACCGCATTCAAATGTAATCAAATATATACACTTGCCAGGCTAGAACTAAGAAATTTGATTTATAGTGAGTACAAAAATAAATAAAGCAATCACAGACACTGGTAGATTAAAATTTTGGGATATAGAAACAAAAAACACAAACTGCGACAGTAGATTAGAACCAACAAGATATTATTTTTTTTTTTCCCAGCATATTTTTACAACTACATAAATTCAGAAAAAAATCCACAGCTAGGCTACTATAGGAATAATCTTGTATTATGAATTACACAATATGAAAGGAGTTGGCCTTATTTACCCCTGTACAATTTGAACAAATTACCATAAAATTATAAAATATCCAGTACTATCAGTACATAGTCTGAAAGACTGTGCAACCCCAGTTTCGCAACAAATCTTAGATTTCCATGTAACCCAAAGCTCACCACTTTCTGACCCATGCACAAACTGTCAGACTGGACATGGGAGGGGGATATACACTGACACACAAATATTCACCCATGCACACTCACTGACATACATACACACATCTAATGACACATACATACATACCGTGTTTTTCCATGTATAAGACTATGTTGTTTTTCTAAAAAATTTTAGTCTAAAATTTGGGGTTGTCTTATACACGGAATGTCACTGCAATGGTTAAATAAACCACTTGTGTGCAGGGCCTAAGTTAAGATGGCACCTGCCGCATTTCATTGTGCCACAGCCCACACACTTACCTGGCCTCCCTCCCGCTGATACACTTCTAAATGCTATGGCAAGTAGGAAGAGGTCCCTATATCCATGGGAGCTGCAGCAGACATCAGCACCTACCACCAACAGAGCTCCAGAGACATGCCACACCATAAAATGAGCAGCCATATTAAGGTTTGCTCCATCTCAAGTAGGTATTGCTTTCTGATTTTTTTCTTTATCAGGGGGGAAATGGGAATCAGAAAGCAGAGAACATATTACTGTGATATTCCAGCATGCCCTCACACTGCCTGCTGTATTGTGGGAGTTGTAGTCTCCCAGCATGCACTATAGAGCCATTAACTTCACAGAGTACCGTATCACAGGGGAGGCATGAGAATCTGAAGTGTGTTGTTCTCCTCAGAAGTCGCCTCTAAAATATCAAAGTTGCTCTATTTGATGTTTAAAATATTGATTTCTTAATTATGGGCTCAAAAAATAGGGTTCGTCTTATAAATAGGGGTGTCTTGTACACGGAAAAATGCGGTATATAGTACTAAAGATGGAGATAGCTGCATAACAATAAAATGATCAACTTTTCCTAGAATCCTACAAGAGTATAATGTGTTGCCTTTGCCTCCAAATTGTAAGATCTCATTTCGATTGAGCATCTGTGGGATGTGCTGAAACAACAAATCCAATAGATGGAGGTACCATCTTGAAACTTGCAGGACATATAAGGACACTTTGAAAAAGTTTGTTACTTGATAAAGCTCGTCAAGTGTATTTTTCAAAATGTACTTGTATCTGTAATAAAAAGAGTAAACTTTTTATATACTTTGGACCTTCCTGATTGATTTTAGAAAATGTTATTGTGAGCACTACTGCGATATCCTTGGTGGGGATTACACCACCTATGCCAGTTGGATTGAGCAAAACCAACTTTCTCCTCTCCCCTCACTGCTCCTTTAAACCTCTACCCACCCCACCTTCCCTCTCTTTCCCGTCATTTGAAATACATTCAATTCGCCTTTTCAAACCCTTCTCTGCTAACATTGCTATTATTTATCGTCCCCCTGGTTCCCCTCTTCTCTTCCTTGACCACTTTGCTGCCTGGCTACCCTATTTCCTCTCTTCTAACATTCCATCCTTAATTCTCGGGGACTTCAATATTCCTATAAACCCACCTTTGACCTCTGCAGCCACTAAACTACTTTCAATTACTTCCTCCCTCGGGCTATCACAGTGGGCAAATTCTCCCACCCATGTAGCTGGCAATACCCTTGACCTAATCTTCACTTATGCATGTACAGTAACTAATATCTGCAACACTCCATTTCCACTCTCTGATCACCACCTCTTATCACTTGCTCTCGCGTACCCCCTCACCCAACAACCTCAGCCTAATCCCCCTCAACTCAGGAGGGACCTTAATTCTCTTGATCTCCAGCAGTTGTCAGCTGATATTGATTAACGACTGCTGTCCATCCCTTCCCTCACCTGTCCTTCACTGGCCATCTCCACATATAACTCTACTCTTACATCTGCCTTGAACGCTGCAGCGCCACTCCAAACAAGCACCTCGAGGAGGACCCGCCCCCAACCATGGCATACTAAATCAACATGCTACCTGCAAAGATGCTCCCGTTGTGCTGAATGCTCCTGGAGGAAGTCTCGCACCCAGTCAGACTTTCCATTATAGATTCATATTGTGTTCATACAGTGCAGCCCTTGCCCTTGCCAAACAGTCCTACTTTTCCTCTCTCATTAGTTCATGCTCCCGCAACCCAAGGCGTCTCTTTGACACCTTTAATTCTCTTCTTCACCCAGCTGTGGCAACCCCCCAAACTAACCTTACTGCTGATAACTTTGCATGTTACTTCACTGACAAGATTGAACAGCTAAGGAAAGAATTCTCCCCTCCTTGCCATTCTGTTTCTCAACCACACATAGATCATGCCTTTCCTACCCTTCAGACATTCCCCCCCGCTACTGACCAAGAGGTGGCTGCTCTTCTTTCCTCCTCTCGCCCCACCACTTGCCCACTCGATCCTGTCCCATCTCACCTTATCAGATCTCTCTCCACTTGTCTCGTGCCTTCTTTAACACACATCTTCAACTGCTCTCTCTCTTCTGGCATCGTCCCTGCTGACCTTAAACATGCCACTGTAATATCTATACTAAAAAAAAAATCCCTCGACCTGTCCACCCCCTCTAACTACCGTCCCATATCCCTGCTCCCTTTTTCCTCAAAGCTTCTGGAAAGACTTGTCTTTACCCGTGTGTCTCATTTCCTCAATTCCAACTCTCTCCTTGACCCCCTTCAATCTTTCTTCCGCCCTCTCCACTCTACAGAGACTGCGCTTATCAAAGTTACTAATGACCTAATCGCAGCTAAATCCAAAGGCCACTACTCCATACTAATTCTTCTTGACCTCTCAGCGGCCTCTGACACCGTTGATCATTCTCTCCTTCTTCAAACTCTTCAATCGCTTGGTCTCTGTGACTCTGTCCTCTCGTGGTTTTCCTCTTATCTCTCCCAACGCTCATTCAGTGTCTCTTTTTCTAATGATACCTCCTCCCCTCCGTCTTTGGTCCCCTTCTATTTTCTCTTTATACTGCCTCTCTTGGCAAACTTATTACCTCTTTTGGATTCCGCTACCACCTGTACGCTGATGACACCCAGTTATATCTCTCCTCCCCGGACCTCTCCCCTGCCGTCCTGCTACGTGTCACTGCTTGCCTTTCTTCCATCTCTGACTGGATGTCCTCCCGCTTTCTGAAACTCAATCTCTCTAAAACTGAGCTCCTTGCCTTTCCTCCTCCTAATACTGATCCTCCTCTTTCGCTCTCCCTTCAAGTTTGTGCTACCCACATCAGTCCATCCTTGCAAGCGCGCTGTCTTGGCATCATACTTGACTCTGGTCTCACCTTTGAGCCTCACATCCAGCATGTTGCCAAATCCTGTAGATTCCATCTTAAAAACATAGCCCGCATCCGCCCCTTTCTTGCACCAGATACTACCAAGGAGCTTGTCCATGCTCTAGTACAGGCATAGGCAACCTTCGGTACTCCAGATGTTTTGGACTACACCTCCCATGATGCTTTGCCAGCATTATGGGTGTAAGAACATTGTGGGGAATGCAGTCCACAACATCTGGAGTGCCGAAGGTTGCCTATCCCTGCTCTAGTAATTTCCCGCATGGATTATTGTAACCCTCTCCTGATTGGTCTTCCCAAAAGTCGTACTGCACACCTACAGTCCATAATGAACGCTGCTGCTAGACTGATTTTCCTCTCTAGTCGTTTTTCTCACACCTCACTCCTCTTCAACCTATTGTTCCCGTAAGTTTATTTGTAATTGTCCTCTTTATAGTTAAATCCCCTCTCATAATATTGTAAAGCGCTACGGAATCTGTTTGCGCTATATAAATGACAATAATAATAATAATCTGCTGCTGTCTTTGTGCCAGAAACACAGGAATCTTTCATAGGTCTTGTGGAGTCCATGCCTCGATGCATCAGAGCTGTTTTCTCAGCACAAAGGGGACATACATGATTTTAATATAGTGGCTGATTCTTTTTTTTTTTGTAGGGGTAGGGGGCAGCATTTCCTGTGTCCTCTTTCTATTTAAAAAAAAACACAATTTAAATTTTCCTGATTTTTTTTTTATAATCCAGCAATGAGACACACTCACTCAGCAACCCAATTTGTTTATGGAGAGATTATCAATCCTGACAATCTCTGACTAATTCAATAATTCTCATACAGAAGCTTTTCCCCTTGATCTGCCAATTCAAAGCTTTTTACAATATTGATTCTAGTGCTTCTCTATAACAAGCATTAGTCATTCGGATTGTGTGTTATCATGCTAAACATGAATCCTTCAAAAATTAAAAGAGCTAATAGAGGAAGCAACTTTAGCACTTATCTGATTGACAGCCTGTGGATGTGTATTTTTAGCCATCAGTAAACATGGTCTTTTCCTAAAAAAAGACTATATTTTACATTGTCGGTTAAAATGGGGGGGGGGGGGGGGGATCTATGCACCAAAACCACCACATTACGATGTAGTGGTTTTGATACTTTGCATGTCCCTTTAAATAGATCTACAGATTTAATTTTTTTGCTACTCTGTTTCACAATATTATGCATCAGTCTGTATGTTATCCCCTGCCCTGCAGTACCATATCATGAATCAGAACAAAAACCATGAAACACAATTTACAGTTAAGAAACAAAGGAGCAAAAACATATATAAATAAACATTTTAAAATGTCTTGCCCATTCCTTGGTATTTGAAAAAAACCCTGCTTGCATTTTCAGGATTGTAGATTTCTCAAATCACTGCAGAACGCAGATATTGCGATTGCATGTGGGCAAAATATCTACCTCCAGGAAGTATATATGCTGGGCAAAAACAGTCATTTCTATTTTAAAGAGCCCTGCAACCCGAGGATCTTCTATTGCCACGGAGGCTAGGCAACTATATGCCAGAACTACAGGCATTGTGTTGTCTGAACATGGTATGCATTGCATATCATAACACTTGGAGTAAGAAGTTGATTTTAAAAGTTATTTGCAAGCTGTTACATGTTATTAAACAACTTTAATAATAATAATATATAAATATATATATATATATATACAAAAAATATAGTAGACCCCTGCACTCCAATAGAAAAAATATGTTTTACCTGGTGCTCTTCTGTGTCCTGATGAAAGCTCCCTAGAAGAGCTGAAACGTTGATTTATCTTTGAGCAGTAACATTTTGGCAAAAATTCATTGAGTGCCGGTTTCCTTCTACTTTATATATATATGTATATATGTATATATATATATATATATATATATATATATATATATATATTTTTTTTTTTTTTTTTTTTTTTTTTCTTCCTGTAAATCCTATAAGTCTTAATTACAACACACTCACAACAAGTGACATGGAGATCAGGAATAGTACATTCAGCATGTGCCTTGCGTATCTTGTTCACCAATAATTGACACCAAGTATAGAAAGCAGATCTCCTCCAAGGATTTCCTTTGCCGGAAACAAGTAAATCCCCCTTTCCTTACAAACTGGCAAGTTTAAAAGTAAGTTGAAAGGCTACCAGGCAAAAATAAGATATCTCAAGAGAAGCCAAGCAGTCAAAACTGCGTGGGTTGAAACAGAGAAGAAAACATTTTAAACCCTTTATGAATATTTATCCTGTTGTTGCCGTTCATGACAGCACAAAGCTCAAAGGCTCAAGCTGTTGAGATCTCAAACATAAGCCATGTTCTAATCATGACACACAAGCGATTAACCCATCCACTGGTTGAATTGTGAGCATTATATAGCACTGTACCATTTCTGAAACTCGATAGTTGTACACGTGAAACTTAAGTGCACACAAACATAGGCTTTTCATTAAAGATAGCAGGATATGTTTGGCATTGCGCAGTAAAATCAACAACCTATAACATTTCACGGCAGTTAATGTTTTTCTCTTCTTACTACAAACTGCAGGAGAACAATTAAACACAAGGACACACATCGCAACAAAGCAATGGGATTCTTTTTTTTTTTTTTTTTTTTACATATATTAGTCTTTGGTCTGTGCTCCACTACAATTTAGTTCATGATTAATGGTTTTTGAATAACACTTTAGAAAACAATGAATTTAATGTAATTGAATTTAACTTTTTCACCTAAAAACAACTTTAAATTGCCGAAAATATCACTGAGCACATTTTACAATATTTGTTAAAATGATTTATAGACTTGTGCAATGCAAAAAAAAAAAAAATGTTTCAGTTGAAAAGAGAAAAATATAGAAAAAAAAAAAAAAGGAAAATAAAGCTCAGGATGCCCACATTTTAGCCACTAGTTAGTTTGGCTAATCTGATTTTCATTAAGGAAAAAAGAATGGGATAATGAATCGGATGATCCAAAAGGGTGAGGAAATAGGCCAATCAGTGTACTGCAAAATATATACTCATTTATATCATAATATTTATAATTGTCCTGCAATTACAGATCAAGTGAGAAAAAGTAAAAATGGAGCAGTAAAAAACTATATATTTCAATATTTACATTTTATATTTTTTATTTAATAAATAATGTACAAATATAGATTTGTTTTACTAATCCTCCTTTTATTTCTCTATTGGTAACTTCTCAATGGAACTTTTAAGAAAATCAATGTTTATTAACTGTCCCCTATCTATCCATCACATTTTTTCCCGTTAATTAGCTCTTTTGTTTTTTGGCATCACAGCCAGACTTCCAAATATGGAATCGAAACAAACATGTTTGTCTATTACGTGATTCCTTTGGTTTGTGATTTCAGCAGGGAGTTAGAGAATCTGCATGATCACCCGATGGTCCCAAATTTGGACTAACTGCAATTCATGATGAAAAGAATCTCCAAGTCTAATGATGATGAATGATGTCAAATAATGTTTACATTAGGTGCAGGTACCACCAACCAGACCTGGGAATACTGGACTCCTATAAGCCCATTAGATATAGTTGCCAAATAGTCTAGTCATGAGATCTTTACCCAGTACAGAGCAGAAGATAAACACCCCAAAAGTAAGGTAGCATCTGATTGAAAATGAAGACTTGATCAATGAGACTTCAGGGGTATGATTTATACAGAAAAATGGCTTTATTAAGCAAAAGTTGTTTATGTGAATATAGCGTCCCTTTAAGGTAAGGTAAACTCTTGAGTGCCTGAAATTGGTATCTAACTTTTAAGTTAGACAAAATTAAGTTGATTTCTATTTATATAGCACTAGCAGATGTCCTTAGCACTTCAAAGGGACACTATAGTCACTAGAACAACTACAGCTTAATGTACTTGTTCTGGTGTGTATAGTATTTCCTGCAGGCCTTTTAATGTAAACACTGCTTTTTCAGAGCAAAGACAGTGTTTACATTAATGCCTAGGAACATCTCTAGTGGGCGTTACTCCCAATGCTATCGTATGGGAAAGCATTGGACTGGCTGAGATCGTCAAATTTGATAATCTCAACTGAGGAGGCAGAGGGGGAGCAGGGCCAGTCACCACTGGACCAGCATGACGCTAGAAAAAAGGTGAGTTTTACACCTTTTACTTTGCTGGACAGGGGGGCCAAGGGGCTAAACAGTAATATTGTATCCATAGTGTCTGTTCAGAATATGCGTTTGTGTTTCTATAGAGTTCCTTTAAATGTTGTATTATCGTAGAAGGAGTTACAAAGTATGGAATGGATTTAACAATGTTAATATTGTGCACAGGGATACATTAGGATGGAGGTTGCTAACCTATACAGTTTACAATAAAAAAATATATTTTGTCAGGGCTAAAATGAGAGGTTATAACAATCCCCTCCAACTAGTTGCATGTTGTTGATACACTCAAAGACAAGATACATAGTTACTAATGTTTGTGTGGAACCTTTTTTTAAAAAAAATATAATGTTGTAGTAATTATAACATACACCGCTCGTTACACAGTCTTTTAAACGTATCTCCTGAAGGCTTTCCAATCATGACTTTTCAACTTGCAGCTGCAATGTTCATCACTATCTTAATTAATTCTCTCTAAACCATCACATTGTTAGCGCAGCCAATACAGAGAAAAAATATTGACCCTTCATGATTCTCACACAAAAATAACTTTCAACATAAAATAAATACGTGCAGTTTTTGTTTCACAATTCAGCCATGCTCAAGCAATCAGTAGGATAAGCTGTCAAGTTTGGATCCACTTAGCTGAACAGCTGAAATCCTTGGGATCACAGCAAGTTGACAGTTCTGTCATCAAAACACACACTACACATGGCAGAGCAAGTTTTGTCAGCTGGCCTGATACACAGGTAATTTTATGATATTGATTAATTCTCGAGTCGCATATCTACTTTATGTCTGGTCTGCTACAGAAAAAAAAACAATGCCAAAACATTGATTTCAATTAATTTCAATTGATTTCAATTAAAATGTTTTATACAATATATTTATTACATTTCATATAATAATGACTGATTTTATTGAATATTTTTATTTAAGATATTTATTACTAATAAGCAATGTATGCACAGCTCATTTCGTAAGAGTAGGCACCCCAGGTTGTATTATTTATGCATTTGTTTGTTTAAAAATGTAAACAGCTATTGAAAATGAGGCACAGTGCATATTTAATTGGTAAAAAAATTATTAAAATGTAATGTATTCTTAAATTTTACACTTTTATTTTTAATTTTTCCACTAATGTAAGCTTAATAAATGAAATACAAAATACCAAATTGTTCTCTAGTGAGAACCTACTGTATTTACTGTCAGTTTTCAGTTTTCATGATTTCTTGAAAGGATCAGTTCAAGCACTGAAATAATAAAATTGTTCCCGCTACACACAGCCCATCAGGGCCGTCAATCAAACAGTCCAAAGTACTTCCTTACATGATGCTTTCCAAATGAGAGATAATTAGCCATTGTGTACAAACAGGGAGAAAGCTCAGACATGTGGACTGCACACACATGGTCCTTAGAAGTGTGAACCGGCCATGTATAAATTTATATAATTCACGGTATGGCTGTGCATAGTCAAAAGAGCAATTTAAATCACCCTACGTTCTGAAAAGGGAATTTATTATTATTGGATAGGTACTGTCCCTATAAATCAAAAAGAGACACTCCTGATTGGAGGTCTTATCCTTGTGTGCCTGCAGCTGAAGACAAAGTTGCTAGACAGTGGTAGAAAATGACAATTTAACAGGTATTTGTAATTAACAATTTTTACCAATTTACCAATTTAATTTCATGGAGTATCTATTGTGACGGAGCTCCAGTACTCCGACGAGTACCTCCGCCAAGTCAGCTTCCTCGTAGCTATTAGTGACCCTGGAGCACTTCAGACCCAGTCGCCAAGGCTTGAGTGGGATCACTGAGAGTCTTTTCCACACTAGACCAGGCTACTTCGTTTATAGCCCTGGACAAACTTTCCATCAGCAGATTATATCCCTTTCCCCAAACACCAGACCACACTTGGTGAAGGTTAAAAACAGCAACTAACTTCAATAGACATAGCACACATATTTTAAGCCCCCAACAGCCTCAATTACATACAATAGGTTGATAAGAGCACTATAGTACAAGGAAGGGTGGGGTCAGACAATAGCAATATTTATATATATAAATATATCCAATATATATATATATATATATATATATATATATATATATCCAACATGGGCTTGGCACTCACATTCCTGTCCTGTTCTTGCCTCAATGCTATTTCGTGCCCCAATACAACATCCCAGAGAAATGCACTCAGAGGGCTCGTAGTCTTGTGCAATATATCCTTTATAACCATGTGCAAAGGTACAGTCAACGTATCAGTCCGACTAAAGGATGTATTGCACAAGACAACAAGCCCTCTGAGTGCTTTTCTCTGGGACATTTTATATATATATATATATATATATATATATATATATATATATATATATATAAACGTCCCAGAGAAATGTTGTCTTGTGCAATACATCCTTTAGTCGGACTGATAAGTTGACTGTACCTTTGCACAAGGTTATAAAGGATATATATATATATATATTGGATATATTTATATATATAAATATTGCTATTGTCTGACCCCACCCTTCCTTGTACTATAGTGCTCTTATCAACCTATTGTATGTAATTGAGGCTGTTGGGGGCTTAAAATATGTGTGCTATGTCTATTGAAGTTAGTTGCTGTTTTTAACCTTCACCAAGTGTGGTCTGGTGTTTGGGCTCTACTGATTGTGAGTTGGCATTTTTCTCTTCTGTGTTGTCCGTGACATTATCCTTTATGGTAGTGCACTATTGGTCTTCCTTTTTGTCTAATTTTGTTTTTCATATCAACCACTGAGGACCTCATCAAGAACCAAAGAAGACCTACCCAAGACCCCCTTGTGTATTTTCAGAGACTTGTCCTTTTACTACCTCCCATTTGCCTAGCGCACCCTGTATTTTTGTTGTTTCCTGTTCCCAGATTTATTGAAGGGTTTGAGGGTTGCCCTTCCCCTCAGGTGTGCAGCTCCTTTCACCTCTGTGATCAGTACTGTAGCGCTGTTCCACCCCAAATTCTATTTCTCTTTATATATATATATATATATATTTATATATATATATATATATATATATATATATATATATATATGTATATATATATAGAGAGAGAGAGAGAACAGTTTAGCTAGCTAGAATGTAGACGTCTTTTAAAAAGGGTATTTTATTTGTGTGTGGTTGTCCGATTATGGATGTGAATACACACAAATTAAACTCTAGTCTGATCTTCATCATCCCTGCCATTGTTTCACTTTAAATTCATCATTCTCAATATTAAAACACTACATTTTAGCTAATCACTTAAGCTGTTATCAACAAAACAATGAACAATTATATAATAATTTAAAAAATATTAATAAGAGCAACAGTCACTTATTTGGAATTTGCACTATTGAATAGATTTGTACTTTCAGTTTAAAATGAATTGTGATTTGTTTGCATTTTGGGTGATGAGTAATTCTTCTGATATCCTGAACTCCTGATATCCTGGACTCCTAAACACTATATGGACACATCATGAAATTTAAAAGGGACAAATTCCATTTTTTTTCATTTGTAATTTAATGTTCCCTATTGTAGGCAAAAGAAAAAATGATTCACGGAAAAAACATCATTGATTTTTAGGGGACAGGCTATCTTTACTATTCTAAAGCTCTAAAGGTACATGGTTTGGCAATTTGCTTGGGTTTTGCCAGGCCGGTGTTACCCAAACTACCGTATCTGGGCTTCTCTAGGAGGAGAGTAATGTACACTGCATAAAAGCACCTGCAGGTCTACTGTCAACCATTGGAGGGTGAGTACTTTGCAAATAACCTTCAAACTACACAGGCCTATACACTTACCACCCCTTTTCCCCTAACCACAACTTTAACCCCTCTTAAAACTAAAGAAACCATTTCCTTATTCACATATTTAACTACTCATAGCCTAAACCTGAAAAATACATTAAAGACCAATATAGTGCCCTGAGGGTGCCCCCACCCTCAGGGCCCCCCTCCCTCCGGTCTTTAGGGGGTGGAAGGGGTTAAATTTACCTCTTTTTCCAGCGCCGGGCGGAGGACTCTCCTCCTCCTCTCCTCCTCCTTGTCGTCATCGGCTGAATGCGAATGCTCGGCATGAGCTTCGCGCGCATTCAGCCAGTCCATAGGAAAGCATTCAATGCTTTCCTATGAATGCTGGAGTCTTCTTACTGTGAAAATCACAGTGAGAAGCACGGAAGCGCGGAAGCGCGGAAGCGCCTCTAGCGGCTGTCAATGAGACAGCCACTAGAGGCTGGATTAACCCATATGTAAACATAGCAGTTTCTCTGAAACTGCTATGTTTATAGAAGAAAGGGGTAATCCTAGCTGGACCTGTCACCCAGACCACTTCATTAAGCTGAAGTGGTCTGGGTGCCTATAGTGGCCCTTTAACCCCTTAAGGATCAAACTTCTGGAATAAAAGGGAATCATGATATGTCACACATGTCATGTGTCCTTAAGGGGTTAAGTGACCAGAACAACTACAACTAATTGTATTTGGTCTGGTGAGTATAATCATTCCCTTCATGCTTTTTGCAGTAAACATTGTCTTTTCAGAGAAAATGCAGTTTTTACATTTAAAGCCTATGGATACGTCCATTGGCCACTCCTTAGATGGCCGCTAGACCTGGTTCCTGGGTGTCTCCACCCTCTGCATTGAGACACTGAACTTTCCTCATAGAGATGCATTGATTGAAGTAGGCAGATTAGTGGCAGAACCAGTAGCAGCAGACTGGAATAAAAGTAGGATTCTACTATATTTTGGTGGGATGGGTGGTGGCAAGGGGGCTAGATTGTGTTTTTAACACTATAGGGTCAGGAATACATGTTTGTGTCCCTGACCTTATAGTTTTTCTTTAATCCTAGCTACAAAAGCTAGTACATTAATCCAAGCAGTAAAAACTAAACTAACCCCACCCTAACACTAAACACAATAATTATAAACACCCGTTGTAACTGTAACTTCTCTCAAACTTTTTTTCCTCTTAACACTTAGTGCAATGTAATGATTTGTAATGAAATATAATGCTGTGTAATCTAACTCTGACATTAGCCCATCTCAAACCTTTTATTCCTTTTTACCCATTCACATTTAACCTTATATTCAAAGCAACACTACACTACCCAACTACAAAAAAAATCCCAAAACATAAAAGTAGCCTAATGAAGACACGCATACATTTAATTATGCATTTACAATCACTATACTCGCAGATTCACTATACTCACAAAATATTACAAGCAGAAAAATGCACATACATAAATATATTTACATAAGCAGTTATCAATTTTAATAAATGTTTTTTAGACAATTTATGCCAGCAAAGTACAGTTTATACATTATTTTTTTTTTTTTTGGAGTGGAGTGCAGGTGGCGCCTTAGAATTCTGTGCCAGCAGACACCTGGCATGTGATTCCAGCCTTGAGTTAAATGGTTGCAATAAGCACTTATGGTGGAGCCACTAAATTTGACCACAAAATGCTTTTGGAAACATTATAACAGGAAAACATAAAGGTCACATTTTCTACATTTGCTGTAAAATCTCTCTGCATAATGGACATTTAATTGCATTTTCCTATAAAGCTCAGTCTGAAAACAAATGCAATTGATTGCAGTTTTACAGAACAGCCGAGGATGTTTGTTACCTGGGGTTACCCATTTATTAGCTAAAATATCCCCAGATCATACAAGAGAACACAGTTTTAAACCTACAACCTGAATGTTACATAAGTTCATACTTAAAGGGACACTAGAGGCAACCAGAGTAATTCATCTCAATGAGCTAGTCTGGGTGCCATGTCCCTCTCTGCTTAATCCTGCAATGTAAAACCTTGCCGTTCGTCAGAGGGGCTTCATCCAAAATAGCAAAGTAAATCTTGTCTATTTCTATCAGGTGGTTTCTTAGAGACCATTTGATTGACATACTAGACTTCCAATGCTTTCTTGTGAAAAAGCATTGGGTTGGTTGAGATTATCAGTCTTCATGATCCTAGCCAAAGAGATGGGATGGAAGGACAAAGACTGGGCATGTGAGGGAGAAAAAGTAAGCAAAAATAAATTTTACTTCCTTCCAACGGGGTGGGGAGGGAAGGGAAACCTAAACTTCCAACAGGGCACTTCAGCGTTAGCGATACAGATTTGTATTCCTAACCAAAGAAGACAGTAAATTCACCGACCTGAACACTACAATCTAGCAATATAACAACTCTTGTCCACTTTGCTTGCTCTCACAGCTGCATCAGCACAAAATTCTAACATATATCTAAAGTACTAAAGATCATTATGGACCAGTGATGACCTTGGCATCTTCCCATATATGTTCATTTGTTTGTCACTCTAGTCTGTGAGTAACCCTTATTTCAAATGTATTATGTTAATAATGCACTAAAACATGCACATTAAAAAAAGCGACAAAAAAAGGGAAAATAGAAAAATTCTCTTCTCAACTTTGAATTCCATATATGTGTTGCAACTCCCCAGGATCTGCATCTTCTGCAGTAAACTCTGCCTAGACTAGGAAGTAACTCAGCCAATCAGGATGCTCCCATTATGTTCAATGGAAGCTAAGCATTTGCCATAAATGCCCATCCAGTAGTAGTTTAGGGAACGTGCACTTCATCAGTCAGCATCAGGTCCATTCATCAGAAATTGTGGAATGGTGAAATTATTTGCTGCTTAAGCTGATAGCAGCTTAGCTCACTGTTATCTTCATTTACATGTGTTTTAGTGGAGCTGTAGACATAAATAATTATATCCATGGCAGTAAATTGTGAAGGGGTCCATCAAGGGAAGTGGGTCATGCAAGCACAACCATACAAGCACATGGATGTACAGAGGATGAAAAATAGTAAAATTTTTAAAGGATATACAGTTAATTAAAAAAAAGACAGATTATTTTTTTATTTAATTGTATTACAATATTGATGCTGCAGATATCAGGCCCACTTTTAATCTTGCGTTGCAGCTTTTTGTCATATTATTTATCATAATAAGTTCAGAATTATTATTATTATGATTTTTGTTGACACCTTTAATGAGTTATATACCAGTGTTAATTTTGGCGCCACATTTTAATTTAGTTTTAGTCATTGTCTTTTGACTAAAAAGCCATTTTTTCTTTAGTCGTATTTTAGTCATCTGAATTGTTTTAGTTTTAGTCTAGATTTTAGTCCACTAACTCTCCAGTAGATTTTAGTTGACACAACTAAAATCTAATGGGGGTTAGTTAAAACCTTTGTCTGTCTCTTTTGCCACTTCCCCAGCCCCTCTATGTCTCTTTGTGTTCCTCCAGCCCCGCTAGGTGTCTCTCTCCCAATCCCTGGTCAGACTCTTTAGCCCCGTCCACAGCCCCTCTGCTCTTTTTTTATATTTGGCGGCAAATTTCAATTTAGTTTTAGACAGTCTTTTTACTAAAAAGGCATTTTAGTTATAGTCTAATTTCAGTCATCTGAATAGTTTTATTTGACTAAATCTAAAAAATTTTAGTCAACTAAAATTTGGCTAAAACTGTTAGTCGACAAAATTAACACTGTTATATACTGTAAATAATTATGGACTACCAGCAAAAAAAATCATAATTATAACATATACGTTAATTTGATTTAGCACAGCCCAGCATATTTCTACCAACAGTTTCCTTGTAACAGCCCATGGCAAAATCTCACAGATCATAAATACATATGGCTGCTGTAGTCACACTATCATTTAACTAAGGACATGTGTATATTCATAATTTTCTGTGTAGAAGAAAGTGTCTATGAGAAAGCTGCATACAGAAAACATCTAAATTCTGAAATAAGGCTCTAAGATTACGTTGGATAATTTGTTTTCTATCCTGTGAGCACCAATAAATTTAATTATTGAGCAGCTAGAGTGTGAAGCTTGCAGACTGTATTATAATTCTATCTTTAAGATTATATTGATTATTCAACATGCACAACAATTAATAAACAGAAGATACTTCATGTCTTCTGTCTCTTTTCAATTCACTTGCTTTTATCATAAATGATCAAAAACATAAAACAAATTAATCTTGTGCATGTGCATGGCCTTGCGTAAGTAGTTCCCCAGGACAGTTCAAAATCTTGTAGCGGTATAAAACAAATCAAATGGATTTTATTTGGATTTTTATGAATAAGTAAAAGAAATCTTAAATAGGTCATTGATTTTAAAGCCAATAAATTACTTAGCACCATGTGTAGACATGGTAAAAAAACAAAATTAGGGAAAAAACAAGCTTGTCTTCCCTGTCAATCCCATACCGCTCCATGTGCATCTTCTAAATCAGAGGTGCCCAAAAAGGTAGTTCCCAAGAAGTTGATTTTTCTACATAGAGCTCACTCTTTTTGAGGACATCGGATTGTTTAGCAAGTATGAGTGAATCTCAACATTCTTCGAGAATAGAATTCATAGATAGAAAGAAACAGTTGTTGCTTTTTTTTTCCATACCTTAATCTAATTATTTCTTTGGACACTTTCCAAATCTGCATAAACCCTTTTCTCATTAATTTGAAGATTAAAAAAACTGAGTGATCCACAAGACTGCATGTAGACAATGAAAGGATGTCTAAAGGTAAACTGCATTTGATAAACACATTTTAACCTAAAATCTAATCCACCATAATTTATTGTTTACTGAAAAAAATGCCTTTAATTTCAGCTTCCCATTTATAATAGAAAATTAGGATACGAAAGTAGAGTTATTAACACTTTATGTTACTATCATTGTACTGTATAAATTAAAAATGTACATGAATATATAAAATGATTAGGGGAATATCTCTATGATCAATTATTTATAAAGTGGTTAAAAAAGCATCAGTTTACTATCATTAATGAAAAGAGACATGTCCTTGACTCCCACTTACATTTTACTCAGATGGATAATTATTTATTTAGGTGCGCAGAGGATGTATTAACTCTTACATGTCCAAATAACAAGACTTTCTGGTTTTGTGGTGTCTGTTGTCAAATTAATTTTGGTGTCCAAAAGAAGTTGGACCCAAGAGAAGAATCCAAGGGTGTTTTTTTTTTTTTTTTTATTATTATTTCTTCTTTATTTAATCATCTTTCGTATAATAATGAAAACTATTTTGTGCCATCAAAGTTCTAACATATGTTCTATGGCAAATTTAATTTGCATATCTATACTGATGCATATAACCCAGTGGAATTAGACCCATATATCTGTGGTCGGGTACAATCTTCACATTCATATGTGCGATTTATTTCATTTTATTATCTCAGCTTGACTGTATGTAGAAATGTGAGCAAATAGTTCAATCAAATTTATTTCTATAGGAGTTAAAGGGTTACATAGCTGTTCTTTGCAATCTTCATAGTTCAATGACATAACATTTGTTATTTTCTTGTTTTCTACTGCATCCATGTAGTACTAAATCTTACTTTTTCTTTCTCTTCACTAAAGTAGTCAGTAACTAAGTCTCTTGTCTTTGGATCAAGGAGTTCCCTCATTGAAAAAAGTACAGTGATGGTTTCTCTGCCCATTTGAGATATTTATTTGCTTATTTTTACATTAATCATCAACTCTTCCTCTCACACAATATTTATTTTGATGATTTTTTTTAATGTAATTAAAGCCCTCCTTCTTTTCAAATGTCCTAATGTCTCCTCGTTATGGAGACATGAGGAGTAAGGATCTAGCTGGATAACTCGGTGCCAACCCAGCAAAGCACCCTAAGTACAGTATGTCAGTGAGTATAAGTGAGATTGAGTTTGTGTTATAGTGCATGTGTGTATTCCAGTGTGTGTCAGTGAGTGTTCTTGTGTGTCAGTGAGATTGTTTGTGTGTCTGTGACTGTATGTGTGTGTGTGTGTGTGTGTGTGTGTTAGTGAGTGTGTGTTTGTGTGCCTGTGCGTTTGTGTATTTTCAAAATGTATATATATATAGAGAGAGAGAGAAAGGGAGAGGGAGAGAGAGAAATAAAGAAAGAGATAGATAGACAGATAGGCATAAGGAACATAAGCTTCCTGGAAAGATGATGCAATATGCCTGTTCCTCAATAGAATAATTATAGCCTTTCTTACAATACAATGCACATTAACTGTTGATGAAAGGATGAGACAACTGTTTCTTAAGCTGTTTTTCACTCAATCTTTCGCCCAGGTTTCACCTCTCTGCAGTGGGCATCACATAATTGATTGCTATGAAGCAATCTAAAATAATCTAGTTGCTATGAATGGTTCTCATATTATGAAGTTCTTTTTGGAAGTCCCCACATAGTCTTGGCACACTGTAATAATATATTCTAGCTTTGACTAAGACACTATAAAATTTAATATGCAGTAAACCGCTATTCACACATGAAAATGTTCCATATATAGATCACCATCATTTGTCAAGCTTACTGCTGGGGGGTCAGAGGAACATGGTTGCATATTGGAAGGCAGCATGGCTGCAATCTGATGATTATGACAGAGGGCTAGTTTATTTTCCAATCACTCACAACAATATTTTTCCATGTTTTCCTCTGCATCGCACAGCCGTGTCATTATATGTTGCATGTGAGCAGTTATAGAAATCAGTGAGCAAGCCCTTTATCTTGATTTAGGCTTTTCTTACAGAGCTTCTCGGATTTACAAATAGCATATTGTAATAGCATGCACATATTAAGCAAAGTATCCTTTATCCATATCCTAAATTAAAGGCTTTTTAGTTTATGTGCTATATACCTGATATTTGCATCCCATAATATGTACTGATACTTAAGAGACTGTACTTTTTTATTTTATTTATTTAATGCAATGCATCATAACGAAAGCATACAGAAAAGAAGAGAAATTAAACAAAGTTTCTATTTCTCATCTTCATTTGCAATGTTTGCCTTGGCTTTGCTTTGTCATAACTGGATTGCAATCTAAATTGGCAAATCTTTAACATATCTTTAAAATAACACTATAGTCACCAAACCAACTTTAGCTTAATGAAGCAGTGTTGGTGTATATATCATAACCCTGCAGTCTCGCTGTCTAATTCTCTGCCATTTAGGAGTTAAATCACTTTGTTTACACAGCCCTAGTCAGACCTTCCTGCATGTGACTTACACCGCCTTCCAAACACTTCCTGTAAAGAGTCATCTAATGTTTACACTTCCTTTATTGCTAATTCTTTTAATTTTGATTTTTTTTCATCTGCTGCTCAGTTAATAGCTTCCTAGACCTTGTAGAAGCACCCAGTGTGTGAATGAAGTTCAATTTAGAGAGCAGGAGATAAAAACATTTAAAGTAAGTTACATCTGTTTGAAAATAAAACCATTTTGTTTTCATGCAGGCTGTGTGATTCACAGCCAGGGGAGGTGTGGCTAGGCCTGCATAAACAGAAACAAAAGTGATTTAATCCTACATGGCAGTGAATTTAGTAGTGAAACCTCAGGGGCATGATCTATACTCCAAAACTGCTTCATTAAGCTAAATTTGTTTTGGTGACTATAGTGTCCCTTTAAAAGAAAACATCATATCTCACCAAAAAGGATAACACAAGTTACAGGTGATTTTAAGTGCTTAACCCAATTGTGCGAATTTCAGAGAAGTGGAAACTCCCCTTTAAGGAACAGATTCAAAATCCACTTTAAGCAGGTATACACAAATATGTTCATAATCTATTGTTTGTCACAAAATAATTAGCATACAAATTATTTTTACTTGAGGGTTGTATTTGCCTCCCACAAGATGAGGTGCACTGCCCCCCCTATTATCAATATATGGGAGCTGCCAGTTACATCATTTCTGGTGGTCAAAGATGCTTTTGAGCTAGTTTTATTTTTATATGTGCTAGGTTCTGCTTGCACACTGTATAGATAGAATTTTCAACACTACAAGACGGAACTCTGTTATGTTTGACATGACAGAGTCAGTTAAAGGCAAGTTAAACATTGAATTCATATGCTGTTGAGGAAGAAGGGATCAAAAGGACAATGGATAACTTAGAAAAAAAGAGACCTTTTTACTGCTGTTTCTGGGCTCTGCCGTGTTTCACGTTCCAGCTAGTACCTAACTTACTCAGCTTCACGCACTATAAGAAGCATAGAGAGTGCATATCCAAACTAGTTCAGTGGCTTTAATGCCAAACGCGGTACTGACATTTGAACATTTGGAAGGAGTGCCTTAATTACATTAAAAATATATATATCAAAATTAATATTGCGTGATAGGAAGAGTTGATGATTAATGTAAAAATAAGCGAAGAAAGGTCTCAAATGGGCAGAGAAACCATCACTGTACCCTTTTTAATGAGGGAACTCCTTGATCCAAAGATAACAGACTTAGTCACTGACTACTTTAGTGAAGATAAAAAAAAGTAAGCTTTAGTACTACATGGATGCAGTAGAAAACAAGAAAATAACAAATGTTTTATTATCGAACTATGAAGATTGCATAGAACAGCTGTGTAACCCTTTAACTCCCATAGAAATAGAAATAGATTTCACTAAACTATTTGCTCACATTTCTACATACAGTCAAGCTGAGCTAATAAAATGAAATAAATTGCATATATGAATGTGATGAGTTTCATGCGTGAATAGCATTTTACTGCACATTAGATTTTATAGTGTCTTAGTCAAAGCTAGAATATATTATTAGGGTGTGCCAAGACTATGTGGGGCTTCCAAAAAAACCTTCATAATATGAGAACCATTTATAGCAACTAGATTATTTTGCATTGCTTTAAGCAATCAATTATTTGATGCCCACTGCAGAGAGGTCATACCTGGGCAATACATTGAGCGAAAAACAGCTTAAAAAACAAGTCTCTCATCCTTTCATCAACAGTTAATGTGCATTGTATTGTAAGAAAGGCTATAATTATTCTATTGAGGAACATACATATGGCATCATCTTTCCAGGAAGCTTATTTTCCACTATAAGTCATGGATACCTATCTACCTATCTATCTATCTATCTATCTATCTATCTATCTATCTATCTATATATATATATATATATATATATATATATATATATATATATATCTGCATTTTAAAAATACACAAACTCACAGACACACAAACACGCACTCACTAACACACACACACATACAGTCACAGACACAAAAACACATTCACTGACACACACTGGCACAAAAACCTGCACTATAACACAAACTCACAAACTCAATCTCACTCATACTCACTGACATACTGCACTTTGGGTGCTTTGCTGGGTTGGCACTGAGTTATCCAGCCAGATCCTTACTCCTCATGTCTCCATAACGAGTAGATATTTGGACATTTGGAAGGAGGGCTTTAATTACATAAAATATATATATATATATATATATATATATATATATATATATATATATATATACCAAAATTAATATTGTGTGAGAGAAAGAGTTGATGATTAATGTAAAAATAAGCAAAGAAATATCTCAAATGAGCAGAGAAACCATCACTGTACTTTTTCAATGACGGAACTCATTGATCCAAAGACAACAGACTTAGCCACTGTTACGGTAGTCACTATCATCTGGACCTTTAGACAAACTATTTATGTAGGTTGCTGGACTTTTCTTATGTTTTAGTCACCCTGTACCCATTATAGGTGCAGAGTGTGTGTAATGTAATTGTTTATAATGTGTGTGTGTATACTGTTAAATGTTTTGCCTGCTCTCCTATACTGCTGAGAAATGCTACCCACTAGGTGGATTTGGCTATGGAGCCTATGTAGTGTCCTCTGTTGGTAGCAACAGCAATATGCACTACCTGAATAGCAAGGCTGGTTAATTAGCAAATTCATGTAGATTTGCATATTGCTAATACTACAGGCAGGAGAGATTTTTTCTGTTAATTAGGGATGTGCATAGGCAAAAAATATGGTTCGGTTGGGCACTTCCAAAATGCGGGACTTCGGCAATTCGGGACATCAGCAATTTTGCACTTTAGTTCAGTATGGCACTTCCAAAATTCGGGACTTTGGCAATTCCGGACTTTGGCATTTGGGTTCGGTTGGGCACTTCCAAAACGCGGGACTTAGGCAATTCGGGACATCAGCAATTTTGCACTTTAGTTCAGTATGGCACTTCCAAAATTCTGAACTTCAGCAATTCAGGACTTTTGCAATTCAGCACTCCGCTAACCCTAAACCTAACCCTACCACTAACCTTACCAACACCTCTAACCCTACCCCTAACCCTAACCCCTAACCCTACCTCTACTCCTAACCCTACCCTGCCCCTTACCGTACCACTAACCCTACCTTTAACCCTACTCCTAAACCTACCCCTAACCCTAACCACCACAACCACTTACACATCTAGGGTTAGGGGTAGGGTTAGGGGGAGAGTTAGGGTTAGGAGTAGGGTTAGATTCCTGTGATCTAATCCTAACCCTAATCCTACCCCTAACCCTATCCTTAAGCCTACCCCTAACCCTAGATGTTTAAGTGGTTGTGGTGGTTAGGGTTAGGGGTAGGTTTAGGAGTAGGGTTAAAGGTATGATGAAGAATCCGAATGTCCAAATTGCCGAAATGCGGCCGAATTTACATTCGGAACGAAATTAATTGCACATGTCTACTGTTAATTATTGTCTTCCCCACCCCTTTAGTAATATGGCATTGTGTTATAATAAGTTGCTGTATGTTGTCTGCAATGATTTGACTGTATTTTTATTGAGTTTCACCGCAATCTTTATGTAATCATATTTGCTAGTCCCAAGAAAAATAAAGTTTTGTATGTCAGTTGCTTTTGGAACTTGTGTCCTGTGTGGATTGTAGGGATCCCAGTGACAGAGTCTTCGGACCTGTTTGCTGGTTGCAGAATCCCTCTAGCCCTGGGATAAAGCAAGAGAGCTAGGTGGAAGTGGCAGAGGGGACTATAGCTGCCTGGACGCAGGGTTGCAGTGTATGAGGCAGACGGGATGATACCTGCCTGGAAGGAGAGCTGTAGTCTGGTCGGTGGAAAAGCTTCAGGAGGACCCCAGTCAAGCTTCAGCAACTGGGGCTGAAGCGTTCCAGGGTCCCTGCAAGCGACTAGGAAGCGGACTTGGCGGATGTACTCGGTAGGAGTACAGGAGCTCTGTCACAGTCACTAACTACTGTAGTGAAGAGAAAGAAAAAGTAAGCTTTAGTACTACATGGATGCAGTAGAAAACAAGAAAATAACAAATGTTATGTCATCGAACTATGAAGATTGCAAAGAACAGCTATGTAACCCTTTAACTCCTATAGAAATAAATTTGATTAAACTATTTGCTCACATTTCTACATACAGTCAAGCTGAGCTAATAAAATGAAATAAATCGCATATATGAATGTGAAGATTATGTCGGACCACAGATACACGGTTCTAATTCTCCTGGGTTATTCGCATCAAAATATGTCGTAGAACATATGTTAGAACTTCGATGGCACAAAATAGTTTTCATTATGACACAAAAGATCATTAAATATAGGAAATTGAAATAAAATAGAAAATAAGGATTCTTCTCTTGAGTCCAACTTCTTTTGGACACCAAAGTTAATTTCACAACAGACACCACAAAAACAGAAAGTCTACACCTATGATAGCTGAGATGTGACATTACGTATCGTATAGATAGATAGATAGATAGATAGCAAATATATTTGAACATACATATCTCTACATTTCTCAGAGAAACATATGGATATATATTTTATAGGATATGCATATTATATATGATAAGGTATTCATAATAAATCCTGTCTTTTAAATAGCAAAAGCTTTTGAAAGAAATTAGCACGTGGATTTTATTCCTTTAACGTAGTAGTTCTGGGAGCTAACAAGTAGTGGCTCCTTTAGCTCTACTGAACATGCCTAGAAGCCTAAACTAGGAAATGAAAAACAAATGATCTTTTCAAAAACATCACAAATAGAGTGAGCGGCATATTTAATAGGTGGCTATTATTAGTTTAGAATAAATGTACCCTGCATTAACATTTATATTTACATTTATACTTAACCCAAACAGTATATAGAAAGTTAAAGGATAAAATACATATTTTATAACTAATGCGCAATATTTCTTGGCATCATTCTATTCCATACCTACATATATATATATATATATATATATATATATATATATATATATATATATTAATGTGGCTATCAACATATGCTACAAAAGTCCACCGTGTGAAGTCAGAGGAGAGATTTGGACATTTTAATTGGTAAAGAGGAATTTTAACGTCTGGATACATGAAAACAGATGTTTTAAGAAAGAAAATGAGAATGACAAACTGAGGTGGAGAGGTGAAGAAACTGTACACTCATGCCGTGAAGATTACTAATAACACATAACAAGGGCATAGAGAAAAAGGTGGTCAAGATGCATTTCAAAGGTGGAAGTGAGAAGAAGTTTCTATTTAAAAATGCACTAAATGATAGGGAGATGAAATCACCTGCTGGTGATGAAGATGCGGTGTGAGGAGAAATTTAAGAGGACATTGAATCGAATGATGATAACCAGGTATTAGTGAATGTCAGTAGACTAAGATCAGTGAGTAAGTAAAACTGGGCTGGTCCTATATAAAGTACAGTAGACATTTGCCTTGATTCCCACAATGTTATTAGCAAACATAGCTCTTCTAAGGTGAACATTATTAGCACATATCTTCTCAGTTAAAGGGCATTCCCTGACATTGTTCAAGCTAAAGTCCTCTAACAACACCGACATAATGGTACATATGATAATGTATATGTAATGTAATACTTATTTGTTTGTAACACTGTACATGAATTGAATCTCTTAAGACCCAACATAATTGTCTTTTATTGTGAAAAAGGAAAATGTTTCAATAAAAATTTATTACAAAAAAAAAATGATAATGTATATGAATGAATTTCAAAAGTACATTCTTCTTAAGATCTGTATTCAAAATCACTAGCTATTGCAGTCACAGTATTTTGAATATCTGGTGCTCCCCAAGCTGCCTTGCATGGTTCTACTCACTAAAGTGCTCCTGACAGATTTTCCTTCCTTATCTTTTGTTGTGATGCCGAACGCCTTAAGAATTTCCTGTCTTCTTCCCTTGACCATTTGCTTGATCTCACAACTTTTCAATTATCGACATTCGGATCCTTTGCTGCTTTCTCCGTGGTTTGATTAGAATCATTCAAGACTATTATTTTCATCAATACACTGGCTCTTAATGTATGAATCACTATGATATATTACTACCTGAGTGTTACCATGGTGCTCTTAGAGTCAAAGAGAACTCTTCCAACAGAACTTGATTTATATTGCATGTATATGTAGATGTGGAATTCTTAGGTGTCAATACTTCCTCCCAAAATCCCAATTATTTGTCGCTTTTTGATTTGGAAAATAGACATAATTGCATATCTTGCTGCCTCCACAAAACGTCAGGAGCCTCTAGTAAACAGATTCTGTTAAGCAGTTTCCTACCCTACCGATTAGGAAATGTGGCTCTACCTACCCTTTGTTTGGATATATACTATCTACTGCTAATTTGGATCACCCACAAAGCCTTTTATTTTTTATTTATTTTGAATGCAGAGGCTGAAGAATGTTATCCATATTCAAGCTTTGACATTGTACAAAACATTGTTCTGCTACGCTACACGCTTTCTAAAAAAAAGTAATTTGGTGATCGACATGGGGTGAACGAAAATGATAACTTGATGAGATGCTAAACAATATATCGCTGAAATAATTAAACACGTTTCCTGGAAATTAGAATGTACATAATGGCTGGGGTTCTGGACTAATCAAACTGATGCACACAACAGGTCACATTGACATCAAATAATATTAACTCTTAAGGACACATGACGGAAACATTCCGTCATGATTCCCTTTTATTTCTGAAGTTGTGTCCTTAATGCCTTAAGGACACAACTTCTGAAATAAAAGGGAATCAAGAAGGAATATTTCTGTCATGTGTCCTGGGATTAAGGGGTTAATATACTATTATGTATACTTTACCAAGGAATCTTATAAGATGTGCTACTATTTACAGTATCTGACATATTTCTTCAGCTTTAACTAGAATTTTTAGACACTAAGGATCTATTGGGAATTTCATTTTGGTTATATGTAATTTTCATTTTCAAGGGATATGATCAATGGGGTATTTTATGAGCAAAAGAAACCTGTTTTAATTGTTCCTGTATGATTAAAGATAAATTAGTTCCCACAGTGCCTAATTAATTATAAAACCTTATAGTCTTTCCTGCCATCCTTCTGCAGAGAATTGGCAGAACATTGTGACAGAAAAAAAATGCAGCTGAACAGACATTTAAAGTTATATTGTCAACATAAATTGTCTGTACTTTCAAAAGTTTTAAAGCCATACGGTGATGATTTTAAAAAGTTCAGTCGATTTTGAAAACAAATAAAAACAAAAAAAAATCTACATTTTCTTTCATAGTCCCTACATCGGGAGTGCCCAAAAGGTAGATCCTGAGATGTTTTAAAACTAGAGCTTCCATGATTCTATTTTATTCTAAATGAATGAAATAATCAAGGGGAGTTATAGTTCTACAACATCTAAAGATCTACCTTTTGGGGACCCTTGCCCTACATAGATTATTTCTGGGAACTATGCAAAATCCAAGTGGTTGTCAAAATCACATACCCTGCAAGATTGCAATTTCCTTATTAAAAACATGGTTAGGTTTTAACTTGGCTCCAGCTAAATAAGGTTGGTTACATAAAAAAATAATATGCCTATGTTGGGAATACTGCTTGCAACTGATTTTCCTATTGAAAAACGTCAGTATCTTATGAGGTTATATGATTACAGGGTGAACTTTAAAAGTAAAATATTAAAGATTCAAGATTATGCCATGAAGTGGAGAATATGATTTACTCCTATTGGACAGACACAATAGGATGTACTGGTAGTTTTTCTAATGTACGTAGATTTGCCTTGAAAATGTAAAAAGGATATAAGTATTGTCTAGGTTTTCCAACCTCACCATGTACAGAAGAAAACATCTAAGAGTAGATTGTATGAAGTGTGATGGAAACACACAGCTAAACAATTGAGCAAACGGTTATCATTTTGATATTTGGTATTAAAAGATGACTTGTAGAATGGGGTCAATTTAAAAGGAGTTTTGCATATTAGACTAATGATTTTAAATTAAATCCTAGACGACAATGGCAGATTACTTGATATACCACGTGGGGTTAATTCATTTAAGTGAAAAATCATTGTGAATTCAAAGTGTGTAACGGATCACCTAGCACCCCGACTGGGTAACTCCGTTAATGGATGCTCCTAGTGCTTCCTGAGGACTCCAAGCACTCTGGCAGACACCACAATCACCGAATCCGAGAAACCTTTTAAATTATCCCAAGCATATGAATGCTGTAGACCATTGAATAGGAACCATACGAATAGGCTTGTACTCCTAGCAGTCAACTGGAACAGCACTCAATAAATCCTTCCCCCCAATAATGAGACGACACATCACTTTGAGGGTAAAACAGGAACTCTGGACTGGCTCATCCAGCCTGGCTTTTATTTCCAACTCACACATACAGGCCACACCCAGGGGGAGGCATAAAAGAACCAATACAAATAAATACAAATAATTTTTTTCGCTTATACTGAGGGAGACATTAACCGAATAACATCAGCACTCAGAGGAGCAAAAGAATTTCTGACTAATGACAATGAACGAGGACTAGCTAATAAATTAGAACGATACTTGAAGAGAAAAGTAAGCTGGGAATTACACATTAGCACTCTTGGCGAATATCTAAGACAAAAAAGAATCCCGAGAGGGCTCAGAGTGAGGTTACATCCAACACTTTGTAAAGATAATATTGAACACTGTAATACCTGGTATAAGATTTTGAACAAATGTTCCGTTGATCTAATGGTATTGACCATAGAGTCCTTACAGAAAGAATTGGTTAAATTGATTAAGGAAATAGCAACAGTGGAACAGGAACTAGAGGCCGTGACAGCACAAACAGATTTAGATACCCTTAAAAAACAAATTGAAGAAAAACTAAAGGAGTATCAGAGGGAGACAGAAGAATACAAAAAGAAAAAATTTCACAGAGACGCAGTAGACTATCAGAGGGAACAGGTTTATACCTGGTATCAAAAGACAGACAACAGACAGTACAGACCTAACAGGGATAGACAAGCACGCAGATGGCGTTCAGACACGGAGGGAGATACATCCTCCTCCTCGGTTTCCTCATCATCCAGACCCACTTTTTTAGAGAGGGACACACGATACGAAGACCAATCAGGAGGGGGGGTCACAACAAGAGGTGCGACCCAGAGAAAGAAAGGGAATCTTCTTCCATCCAGACGCCGTCCCTGATACACAATATATCGGGTAGGCAACTTACATTAGATGAAGAAAACACTCTTAATAAAGGGCTCTCCTTCATTCCCACTCCTAAAATTCATTGGTATGAATATGATGTTAGCTTATATAAATTCTTCCGTCAGCTAAAATTACGGTCCTTTTTTTCTACAGATACCTATACTTCAGATACGGCAGCCAGACAAGCTGGAACATTGAGAAAGTTTAATCCCTTGACTAATACATCACAAACACTATTACAGGAAGAAGGAGATACAGACCACACTCTCGCACGGCCGACTCATGGAGAACAGGAACTGACACTCTCATTGAACACAGGTCTGAAACCTAAGAGCACTTTTACTCCTCACAATGTCAATTCCTCAATTGAAATATTTACCAACTTAGTAAAGAGAGATGTGTGGAAACTTAGGAAAAAATATAATCATACAAACAGAGCTAAAAAAAGTAACATCAATTTCACACAACAAGATTGGTCAAATATTAACAACCTTAAAATGGATAAATCCATTATGATCAAACCGGCTGATAAGGGAGGTGCCTTGGTCATAATGGATCGTTCATATTACGTTAAGGAAATAGAAACACAGTTGAGGGATACTAATAATTACTTACCCATTTCACAAGACCCCACACATACTTTGAAAAACACATTAGATGTGTTGAACAAAAAGGCATTATCCAAAGGCATCATCTCGGAGGGGGAGTACAGATACATGAATATTAAACATCCAATAATTCCGGTGTTTTACACCTTGCCCAAGATTCATAAAAATCCCTTATTTCCACCAGGCAGACCCATAGTCAGTGGGACAGGGTCCTTATTACAACAACCAGCCGAAATTTTAGACAAATTTCTCATTAAATATGTGTCAACACAAAAATCTTATATCAAGGACACTACGTCTTTCCTTAGAATGTTGGACAATATAGTAGTGCCTGAAGGAGACTTCTGGCTGGTGACAATGGATGTGCAATCGTTGTACACTTCGATTGACCATAAGAGAGGAGTAGAGGCCGTAAATTGGACATTAGATAAGGATTTGAGTCTTGTACAACAAGGAGACACCAGAAAATATATAACAGATTTATTGACATTCATCCTGACGGAGAATTATTTTATGTTTGGTGATAGTTATTACAAACAGATTAAGGGTACGGCCATGGGTTCTAATGTCGCTCCAACATACGCCAACATCTATATGAACCATATGGAAGAGACGTGCATTTACAATCATCCTCTCTACACGAATTGTTTGGTGTGGAGGCGCTATATTGACGATGTGTTCGTGTGTTGGAGCGGCACTAGAGCCCATCTGCAGGATTTCTTCAATTCACTTAATGAGCAAGACCCTTTTATTAAATTCACTATGGAGTGCGATAGGATAACAGTTCCATTCTTAGATGTCCAAGTCTATCGATTGGACAACCAGCTATGTAGCGACCTCTACATTAAACCTACCGATAGAAATAACTTACTATTACATGACAGCTATCACCCTACGCACCTAAAGAAAGGGTTACCATTCAGTCAGCTACTGAGAGTGAGGAGAATAATCTCACAAGAGGAGAAAGTACCGACAGGATTGGATTTTATTTCTAAAAAATTTATTGATAGGGGTTACCCAACACAAAGCGTACAGGCACAAAAAGAAAAGGTCCAACTTCTTAATCGACAAGAGGTTCTATACTGTCCCTCTAGACAGAATAAGATGGACAGGATAGCTTTCATATCTCCTTACACCCCGATCAACAGAGATATACGAAAAGTAATTATGAAACATTGGCAACTTTTTGCGGGAGATAAACAACTCCCCCTAGAATTTCAGAATCCACCACTTTTTTCATATAAACGGGCTCCTAATTTAAGAGATTTACTAGTCAAATCTGACATTGGCAGCTCTAAGAGGCAGACCACATTCTTTTCGGCACCAAAGAAAGGTACTTTCCCCTGTCTAGGGTGCTCACATTGTAGCAGTGTGATTAAGGGTGAGTATTTTGTCCATCCCCGATCAGGGAGAAAATTTAATGTAAATGGTTATTACACCTGCAATTCAGACTTTGTGGTATATATCCTCAAATGTCCGTGTGGATATCTATATGTGGGGGAGACCATCAGACCTGTCAAAGAGCGGATAGGGGAGCACAAGAGAAGCATCAGGGTAGCCCTACAACGGGGGACCAGTGAGGCCCCAGTAGCAAGACACTTTAAGACACAGGGCCATGCGGTCAACCAATTAAGATTTCAAGTCATTGACAGAATACCCCCTCTGAGGAGAGGTGGGGATAGACAAAAGGTACTTATGCAGAGGGAGACTAAATGGATTAGTATCCTAGAAACACTGTCACCCTCAGGACTTAATGAAGATTACGACTTGAAACATTTTCTGTGAAGATTCATCAGTTTTCTTTATCTTTGGGCTAATGTATACCTTGTGCTCTCTACAGTGCTCCCAACAGACCATTTTGTTTGGTCCGATTCTCTTTTTCGGCTATCTTTTGACCCAGGTGGGTCCGCTACCTGGCTGTATTCCTCCAGGGTCCCTCACCTAGGATATCCCGAGACAAGGGGATACACCTCAAGGTCGGTGAGTAAATAATTGTATACATTTTCATTTGAGTTAATTTAAAGATACCTTCACATTTTTATAATAATTTTTTATAAAATTTATAAAATTTATAAAATTTTCAAATATATAATTAACAAATAAATAAAGATTTGTTCAGCCATGAATTTGTTTTGAATATCACCCCTAACACTCTGCTACGTGTGCATAATTTAGCTATGGTATGTTACCAATTCAGTACAATAGTTCTCTGTTACTTATAAGGAGCTCCTTTAGGCATTCTGAGACAAATGGTTATTAGTTGTATAACATTTTACATTGGAATTAGTGAGGGTTTCTTCCCTTTATTTAAATAACCCAGTATTCACAATACTGTCTATTTACTGTCAGTGTTAGATCAATTCTCTACACACTGTGGCTTTTTTACATTAAGGTCAATAAAGTTTACTTTTAATTGTGGATGACGTCCCTAATTGACATTAGTGTTACATCTTATATGTTACATTTGGTGTTTGCTACACCGTTGTTACAAGGACAATAAAGTTTATTTGGCGTTTTGTATTAGGATGACGTCATCACGTCCACACGGAAGTGGACGCTGTGTTTTACCGCCGGATTCGGCATTTAAAAGTCTCTGACTCAGCAGAGAAACCAGGGCCATTGAAGGGATGGTTTGTCCCGAGCGCGCAGCCCGAGGAATTCAATCAGTGGACCGGTATCTTTATCCAGCTGATCGACACTCATCTGACTGTAGGAATCATCACGAGGAATTCGTAAAACAACTTCCATAACAGAGAGCCCTTCACTTCATTAGTATTGTCCAGGACAGCTCATTACAACGCAGGAGTGACGGCAGTATCACTGGGAGTTGGAAGTGTTACCCATTTAGCGGTGAGATCCACCCATAAGAATACTATACGTGTATATAGTGACTTTTGCACAGGACTCTTTTTTTCTTATTATTTTTTCTTATTATATTTTTTGCTTTTTTTCTTTTTTTCATACAATTAATTTTTCTATGTGGTGGCTTTTCCCATACATTTTTTCTTTTTTTCATCTTTTTCCTTTTTCTATCCTTGCAAGGATTTGGATCCACCAGGACTTTGTGATGTTACAGAACTATATACAGATCTATATGTTGTGATACAAGTTTCTGATCCATGGCATTGATTTAGGATTGACCTTTATGCTTGAACAGTATATTTATCTGTTTGCTCGTCTATATATATTACCACTGACACTACTTCTATATTTACTTAGTGGTTGATGTCTATACAGAGATCGGATTTGTTGAATGACTCTCAAATGTGTACATACATGAATTTAGAGGCAGGTTTTGCACTTGTTACTTTAACCATATATATTTCACAGGATTGACTGGACAGTCTGTCCTTTATTAGAGTTGTGATTGTGTATATATGTATTTTGAGATATATTCTGGATTAGCAATCTCCTATTTAATACATTTCGCAGGACTGACTACTAGTACACATTGTTTTGTATAATGGTTGGAGCAGTATACAGATGAATTTTCAAATTTTGGTTGAGATCATCCTATATATTTTTTTGTATGAATAGATATCAATCTTGGATTGTATATATATTAAATTTGGTATAACTATATTACTTCTACCTTTTTCATTTTTGAAACAATATTAATGAGTGCGGTATTTTATTTATTTGTATTTTGATTTTCACTAATTTTGGAGGTTATAGTAGAGGGATACCTCTTAAATACCAGCACCACCGAGTAATTGAGTGCAAACACTACCTAATATGTTGTATATAAAAGAACCAATGACATAGATGTTACCTCCCACACATCCCCTCCCCTTAGTGTGACACATAATCCCATTATGCATACAGTGTAACATATACTTTTACACAACTTTCATAACTTTAAAACCATACATCACATTCACATAAAAATACATATCCACAATCAATCCATTCAGGGGAACAACATATTAAAAAATGGCATGAATCCGACCAGGGGTTAAAAAGTTACTAAAAGTATCTTTTGTTCCTTTCTGGCTGGCAGAAAAACATCCCCACAATGCACCCTGGTTTCCTCCCTTCTGCCCTGGAGTTAATTGGAGAAGTAATCCAATTACCCAGGACTAAAGGCAGACTCCATTAACCACATGGTTGCAAAACAACATAAAACACTTTAAAATACATAAAGTCACATTTACACATAACACACAGACATTTCACCTATCCCCAGATAGCTGGGATCTGCACGCACAAAACTACCGAATAGCGCGCAGATCCTACTCACACAGTACAATTGCCATGGAGCTAAAGTCTTTCCCATAGTCTTTCATTATATGAATAGGCTCCATGGTATGGCTATCTGGGGTATCACATTCCCATAAAGTCTGGTCCATAGTCCAAAGGCAAGAGGCGGGCAATCAGCCCCCTCCAAGGACGTGGCAAGGTCGGTTTCGCCACAAAGTGAATTTCCAATTTAAGGCCAGAATTTCCAAAAACCGAAAACATAGCTGATAATTTTTATGATTTAGCTATTTTGACCTTAAATTTGAAATTCACTATGAATTCACTTCCAATTCTAATTTTAGTGAATAACCCTGAGATTATATTATTGCTATGTGATGAATAATCATTTAGTACGTACATGTGATTTAATAGTCTATTTGTTTTGGAATATACAAGCAAATTTACCATTTGTTTATACAACTGTTTTATTGAATGGTGCAAATTCTACAGATGTGACAGTCCTTTAATGTTATGTAAAGAAAGATAAATTATGTACCTTGGGTATGATAATAGGCAGATAACAATAATCACATTATTATTATAATTTCAAATAAACACACACATTTTTTTTTTAAAATAAAATAGTTACATTTTTGGACAGGTATCTGACTATTGACAATAGTTAGACTCATGTCCTAAAATGTAACTCTTTTGCTGTTAAATTTAAAGGACCACTATACGGTCAGAAACACAAACATGTATTTCTGACCCTATTGTGTTAAAACCACCATCTAGCCCCCCAACCCCCAATCCCCATTTGCCTCCCTAAATATAGTAAAATCTTACTTGTATTCAAGTCTGAAGCTGCTGCTTCTGCCCCTGAACTGCCTCTGTCTGCTGACATCATAAGAAGTGGTGGTCTGAGCCAATCACAATGCTTCCCCATAGGATTAGCTGAGACTGTCAAGGAGGCAGATCAGGGGCAAAGCCAGCACAACTCAAACACAGCCTTGGCTAATCAACATCTCCTCATAGAGATGAATTGAATCAATGCATCTCTATGAGGAAAGTTCAGTGTCTACATGCAGAGGGTGGAGACACTGCACGGCAGTGCTGCTCACTGTGCAGCACTGCCCCAGGAAGCACCTCTAGCAGCAATATGAGGAGTGGCCAGTGGAGTTATTACTAGGCTGTAATGTAAACACTGCTTTTTCTCTGAAAAGACAGGGTTTACAGCAATCAACCTGAAGGTAATGATTCTACTCACCAGAACAAATTCAATAAGCTGTAGTTGTTCTGGTGACTATAGTATTCCTTAAAAATTGCAACTCCAAACCTAAAAAAAAAAAAAGTTACCATTCCTTAGTTAAAAGTTACCATATTGCAGTGCAAAGAGTTTTGAGCAGAATTGACACATATGCAATTAATTAAGTTAGTGTGCCAAATGCAGACTTGATTTGACACTACATTTCAGGATGGCTAATTGAAGGCATGTGTTGTTATCCTGCTTGCAGGATGCTTTAGTTGATTATTTTAAAAATTTCATTACTGTTTAACCCCTTAAGGACTGAGTCAAATGTACATATTTTGATTAAAATAAAACGTAAACAAAACTTGGAATTTGACTATATGTCTGTTCAACCGTAATTCACCTCTTTCATATTAAGTGCACCTACACTTATTACATATCATTTTATTCAGGGTAAAAAGAGCTTTTATTTAACATTATTTAGCTATGAAAGATAATTTAATATGAATAAAATGTAAAACAAAAGTGAGATATTAAGAAATTTTATTTTTTTAGTTCTGCATGACATTTAAACTGTGAATGTCATAATACTGTTTGCTTTTACTGCAATAAAATACACATATTTGTATTCAGAGATGTCTCACATGTAAAACAGTACCCCCCATGTACAGGTTATATGGTGTTTTGGGAAGTTACAGGGTCAAATATAGCATGTTACATTTTTCATTTGTTTCACATTGAAATTCGTCAGATTGGTTACGTTGTCTTTGAGACCGTATGTAAGCCCACGAATGAAAATTACCCCCATGATGGCATACCATTTGCAATAGTAGACAACCCAAGGTATTGCAAATGGGGTATGTCTAGTCTTTTTAGTTTACACTGGCCAAAGTTAGCGTTAAGATTTGTTTGTGTGTGAAAAATGCAAAAAACTACTTTGAACGCCAATTTTGGCCAGTGTTTGTGACTAAGTCCTGATCCTGATCCTGATAAAAGTCCAGAGCATGGACTGAAACGCCGGTCCTATTTTACATGATTCTTCAATAAAGATTACAACTTTTAACTCCAGCAAGTCCGTGAGTGCTGGACATCCCTTTATACTATGTGTATTGCTTTCCCTTGACTACAAGCACCCGGCCATTATAATTTTAAGGTTATGAGTGCAAGGACTTTTCGGAATATACGTATATATAAATATATATATATTTAATTATTTTTATTTATATATATATATATATATGTGTGTGTATATAGTGATATATACATATATATTTATGTATAAAGATATATGTATTATTTCGTTCTAAGTGTATTTTGATATTAATATATATATATGGGTTAATCTCATAAGAGCAGACATTAGGCTGTGAGAGTAGGACCTGCCAAAGATGGGGTACATTGACGTTGTGGCAGGCTTATGCAATGTATGATCATATAATGTAACTAAATCCCCATTATTTTTTTGCCTAGATTAGGTGTTTTTAAAAAAAACTTTTAAAAACTAATAAAATCTGTCAACATTGAAGTTGCTGTTTAGCAGATAGGAGAGTGCGCTGGATCTTGTGTATTGTTTATTGTATAATATGGCCCCCAGCAGCACCCCATTTAAGCATGTTCAGGTGAGTGCAACCATCCCCCATGTTTCATATATATATATATATACATATATATCTTAAAATACAGTTAGAACAAAATTACACATATATATTTTTTAATTATTTATTTTTTATTATTTTTCATTTAAATGTATTTATATATTTCTTTATATTATATATATATATATATATATATATATATATATATATATATATATACATATAATTATAAATAAATATTTAATTAATATCATTCTACATGCATTTTGATATTCATTTTTATATATATTTATATATTAATATTACAATACACTTAGACAGTGCATGTGTATGTATGTTTAAGTGTATCTCTCTCTCTCTCTCTCTCTCTCTCTTTATATATATATATACATATATATATACATATATATATATATATGTTAAAAGGCCTGAACTTGTGGAGGCCTGAATTTGTGGGAGGAGTAAGTCCCCTACTTAAACTCCCAGCCCCTACTCACCTCTGCCTTTCAGCTGATTGTTTTGTCCCCATAGCAACAAGCACTTCCTGTCCAGCTTCCCTCCAGAATTTCTTCCTGTTTCCAGCAGTCAGACGTCCTGACCAGTCCTCTGTCCGTTTGAGGCCTTCCACTCGGTTCCCGGTCAAGGTACCCGGTTTCCGGTCACGAGACCGGCACGTTCACGTAAGTTAGGCGTAGGAAATAGCGCCCCGCTATTTCCCGCCGTTCGGGCCTAAAAACGTAGGGGTAGGCTCCCTCTATCATATTCGTACAAATACACGCTTTTTTAACCGATTTCAGTGTTCACGCCAAAACAGACGAACGCTCGGCACTTTATCACTGCTTTTACATATTCGTACGGAAACTACCTAATCTATTATTATTTATATACACAGTAATATTATTACGGGCATTCTCTTATTTCTGTTTGGTCACCCAGGACCAATCTATTTCGTACGATTAAAACACAAACACCTTGCTCTAAATCCATATTCGGCTAGTTCTTATTCAAATAGGCTACAGTATGCACTAAGTTCTATTTCACGAATTCTACTTTTCTTTACGTATATTCCCTGTTCGGTCATATTGCTACTGATACCTTTTTTTGTCAGTTTGGGGATATAATTAGCTTGTTTAAAAATCTGCCTTGTGATTTTCTTTCTATGTTAACCAGTTAATTTGTTTTACTACTTTTTAAAATATCCACGTCTATCATAAACGTACAGTTTCTATACACTGTGGCAGGATGGCCAGGCTCTTCACAAACTTCAAATGCAACAGTCAGGATAAAATAGTACTGCAGTTTATTGTCACTTTCCACAATATATACAAGGTTGTGCTCTCCCACAAAATAAAACAAAAAGAAAATAAATCCTACTCCAACTTGGAGACTTACTAAACAGTATTACTAACTATCCAACTGGCCAGCTAATCTAGTTCCCAGTTTTAAACAAAATGAAATACAGCACTTTAAGCAGGTTTCACACAGTACCTTTGTCTCAGGCTTAACTGCCTCCTCTCTCCCAGCTGTTAGACTCTCTGTCTTCAGAGGCTAACCTTTTAAAACCCTAGTGCTGGTTAATTACATTCACCTGGTATATAACATTCAAGGGGTGACTCCCACCAATTAACCCCATCATGCTGGGAATAGAGAGCACTCCAATCTATTACTAACATAGAAAGCCTCTCTGACCTTGCCACAACACATATTTACCTATTAAACACTTCATTTTGTCACATATACTAATAAATACTGTTTATAAACACAATATCCGGCACATAAACGTCTGTACTATTCATTTTCCATATAATCACGCTGTCACATATTTTTGGCTTTACAGACTGCATCGGTTTCTCGCTTTTTCTGCGCTAAAGTTGTTTATTTCAAGGTCTTTTATTACAGGAACAGGTATTGTATTTTATCACTTTGCATTATAAAGCCATAGGCCTAAAATGTTTACATATTGGGTTTTATTACTTACCTCCACACCTGTCGTTAACTATGGAATTTTTCTTCGGTTAACCCTTAGCTCCAGTATTATTCTAGGCTTCCCCCGGTTCTACACAGTTAAACCGTTTCGCATAACGTAATTTCTTTATGTCAAACCAAGGTATAGTTCACAACTCGTTTGTTACTACACCTCATATAAAACCTATCACGGTCTCAAGTTCATTACTACTTTTCCACAGGCTTACGCCCACGGTACGTTAATTCTTTACTATTATTTCTACTCAGACATACGATCATACAGCCATCAGGCTCCGGTAAACACCAAAACCTGACCCGGTACTCAGCCATACCTTCAGGTACTTACGTCTATACCCAAATACGTCCAATCGTCACCCCAAGGCCTCATCCAGCCTTCTCACAAATATCTATTTCAGCCCAGTCACACACTTAAACCTTCCAGATCCCTCAATGCAGGATCTCACGTTGCGCCCCTAACAAACAACCTACTCCCAATTCAAATCATACGCCACCACGATACGCATAAATACGTCAACATCTGTCTTAAAGCCTCAGGACTCTTCCTCAAGGACAGCATAAGACGAGACTTACCACACTTATTACCACCAGAAGGTTCCAGATACCATTCGCAAGAAGTCAAGGTTAGTATCTACACAACATTCCAGTCCTCTCACCTTATCCTTAAATATACAATCGAACTGGCTACAGGGTCTAGGCTAATGCCTTAGCGCACCCTATCAGAAATCCCGTCCCAACGAGGCCTTCCATCCCCCCCCACCTCAACACGGAGGTACGGCCCCACGCCCAAATCATAGTTACAAGCCTCGCATGCCCTACTACAGGGCGCTAGTCAGGGCCTCACCTGTCACGGCCACACGTTTTGATTTCTCTCTACTGTCACCGAGAGGCCAACATCCCGCCACCACGTCTGTGGCAACTACGTCATAAGCCAAATCATAGGTAGAGCCTCTCACCGCCACTTGGCATTAGCAGGGCCTCACCTATCCAAACATTCAACAGTTAAGTTTTTCGCTTTGGCATCTAGCATTACAGTCCAGTTCTTCCATATACACCACCCCACATACCCCACCTACTTACCTTACGCCCCTTCTAATATATCTTTCACATAATCATTCCTTTTAGAATGTCCCAAGAACCTATTCCAACCAAAGAATTGACAGAAGAAACTCCATTCACGCCTACCAGACCCGGGTCTCCAGGCGAATCACTCACTCTTTCAACCCCCACGTCCTTGAGAGCATGGACTATTCCCAAAATTACGGCCGAGCTTAGGCTCAGGGGAATCCCCTTTCCGGCCACAGCTAGGAAGGATGAACTTTATAGGCTACTTACTCACCAAGCCCCCGAGCCCAGGCCAGGGACTAGCTCTCAAGGACAACCACCAAGCAACAGCACGGCCACCCAGGATACCCTGGCAGAGATCTTGGCCAATCTACAGACCCTCAATAGCAGGCTATCTAAGGTGGAAAGCGCCATCTCCTCCCCAGGTACTACCACGGTAGTCCCAGTCGCTTTCAAGGCTGTACCTACTATACCAACATGCCCTCCTATACTCCCCCCTCCAGCACCGGGCACAGCCATTACACCATTTGAGTCACCAGCACACTCCGTCCCTGACTCTATCAGGAAAGATATCCTAGACGGGAAGGATGTGTGTCTGGTGTCCTTGCTCATAGCCTCACAGGATGTACTTGAGAACAAGGCATTCAATTACGGTGATATCTCTGTGGTGCTCAAGACAAGGGATCCCAGGCTTAATCATCTGGTGGATTATCTCACCACAGGGTTCACTAAAGGGTTTCTCACGGGTATTGTAGCCATTCCCCCAGGTACACTAGAATGCCCTAATCTCCAGTCAGCACGTTTAGACCCAGTCTCCATAGACACTCTCATTGCCTCTGAAATCACCAACGGTTTCATGATCGGCCCCTTCACCTCTTCACCATTCTCCTCCTGGCGCACTAACCCCATTGGTATTGCTATTCACAAATATTCCAAAAAAACAAAACAAAACAAAAAAACGTCTAATTATTGATTTATCGGCACCGCACTCCTCTTTTGTTCCAAGCATAAACGCACTCATTCCAGCAGACGAATTCTCACTTCAGTACGTAACCATCGACGACGCCATACAGTCCATCATATCATCTGGTAATCGACCCTGGCTTAGCAAAACGGACATCACAAACGTTTAAATTACTACCCATGCACCCCTCACTCTGGCACTTACACGGTGTTAAATGGCGAGGGAAATATTACTTCTCTACACGACTCACTTTCGGTTCTCGAAGCAGCCCCAAACTGTTCGACATTTTCGCAGAGTCACTATGCTGGCTGCTTCTGAACGTCACCAGGTGTCACTCCGTTATCCACTACCTCGACGACTTTTTACTAATAGAGCCAGGGTCACCTTCACCCACAGCAATCAGAAGCACTACTGCACTATTTTCCACACTTGGAGTCCCTTTGTCCACAGCCAAAACTATAGGCCCCACAACTAAATTGACCTTTCTGGGGATAGAACTGGACTCGGTTAACCTCAGAGCTAGCCTCCCCCACGACAAACTGTCACGTTTGAGAGGGGAGATGACTTGTTCCTGCGGAATGATGTTTGCACTAGAAAATAACTTCAGTCCCTTCTCGGATCCCTGAACTTTGCAATGCGCATCATTCCCCAGGGAAGGTCTTTCATATCCAGACTCCTTTGCCTGCTGCACGGAGTTCCGGACTCTGGCACAGTTTCTTTGGACCCCCACGCCAAGGCTGACTTAGCTATGTGGGGGAAGTTTTTGAAGGACTGGAATGGAATCTCCATGTTTATTCCCCCTCTCTCCACCTCTTCACCCATCATCCACACAGACGCAGCAGCCAATACCGGTTTTGCAGCCATTTTTGGGAACCACTGGTTCAGGGGCCATTGGCCCACTGATTCGGATGCCTTGCCAGGATTCAGAGAGACCTCAGCACTATTTGAAATTTATCCCATTGTGGCGGCCGCACACACCTGGGGTCATCTCTGGTCTGGCAAGGCAGTCAAATGCTACTCTGATAACTCGGCAGCTTGCGAAATCGTGAACAAAGGGCGATCATCTTCCCTGACCATCATGCGGCTGATTCGCAAGCTGACCTGGTTGGCAGCATCCGGCCAGTTTCACTTAGTTTGTTTTCACATCCCGGGTATTCACAACACGGCCGCTGACGCTCTTTCTCGTTCTCAATTTCAGACATTTTCTCAGGCACTCCCAACGGCTCACCTACAACCATCCAGGACACCACGGTTCCACGATCTAATCCTGGATTAAGCACACTCTTGAACCACGCTAGAGCACTCACTCACCAAGCATTATCACCAAACACGGCTATCACTTACAATAGGGCTCTTAATATATTTAATAAATTCACAGCAGAGTTCGGTTTACAAGGTGACTTCTCTATTCAAACCATGGTGGCTTTTGCCTCTTTTTTCCACCTACACCTTAAACTATCTCACAACACCATTAAACTATATCTCACGGGGGTCCAGCACCACAGCCTCACCTTTTTTTCCTAACAACACACCTTTCCTGTCTTCATACCCCGTCAAAAAGGTTTTGAAAGGAATATCAAAGGTTTCACCTCCACTCTCTACCATTAGATTACCTATAGATGGGCCTATCTTCAGGTCACTTAGCAATCTCCTTGACACAGCCCCATTCGACATCGGCACAAATAGGGTGATCAAATCTGCTTTATATCTCGCTTTCTACGGTTTTCTCAGACCTAGAGAGTTCACCGTAATTTGTCAAGGAGATACGAAGCTAAGACTTAAAATATCACACCTCACTAAGATCACTACCAACTTTCGATCCCTACAACTAAAACCAACCGGTCACTACACCCTACTATAATTCCTCTCTTCCCTACTGATAATGCCTGGTGTCCGGTAAAAGTACTAGACCACCTACGGTCAACTCTGCACGGTCACCTACTGGACTCTCCGCTCTTAACACTACAAGGGCACCCGTTAACCACAGCAAAATTGATGGTTCATATCAGAATTCTGTTATCTAAGCTCGGACACAACCCGATTGCATTCTCTAGGCACTCCTTCCGTATAGGAGCAGCCTCTAGCACTAACACACCGGTCCATATCATCAAGAGACTGGGGCGGTGGAAATCCTCCATATATACTGCATATATTCCACAGCCGGAGAAAGAGCTTCGCCAAGCTTTCAGCAACTTGGTTTTGTAAAAAATGCAATAAAGTGTGTATTTCTCGAATTTATCTTTTTGCCCTCTTTTATTTACAGGCCCACTCGTACGTTGGTTTCGGCACACCACAACCAACTTTGCTCACAGTTACTATCCATTACGTATTTAAATTCCGAGCACAAGTTAAAAGGCCTGAACTTGTGGAGGCCTGAATTTGTGGGAGGAGTAAGTCCCCTACTTAAACTCCCAGCCCCTACTCACCTCTGCCTTTCAGCTGATTGTTCCCACCCACCTACACCCTGTTATAATTACATTCTCCTTGGTGGGCCCTCTTTTATTTACAGGCCCACTCGTACGTTGGTTTCGGCACACCACAACCAACTTTGCTCACAGTTACTATCCATTACGTATTTAAATTCCGAGCACAAATATATATATATATATATATAATAAATACACAAGATCCAGCGCACTCTCCTATCTACTAAACAGCAACTTCAATGTTGACAGATTTTATTAGTTTGTAAAAGTTTTTTTAAAAACACCTAATCTAGGCAAAAAAGTGGGGATTTAGTTACATTATATGATCATACATTGCATAAGCCTGCCACAACGTCAATGTACCCCATCTTTGGCAGGTCCTACTCTCACAGTCTAATGTCTGCTCTTATGAGATTAACCACTTACTTGGGAAAAAATTCCATCTGAGGCTCTCTGCAGTACAAGGCTAAATAGGGACCTGAGATGAGGCACCTGTAACAGGGAGGGGTGCAGAACCAAGGAGTTGGCTAGACTCCCAAATATATATAGGAAACATGGGGGGATGGTTGCACTCACCTAAACATGCTTAAATGGGGTGCTGCTGGGGGCCATATTATACAATAAATACACAAGATCCAGCGCACTCTCCTATCTACTAAACAGCAACTGTAATATGGCCCCCAGCAGCACCCCATTTAAGCATGTTTAGGTGAGTGCAACCATCCCCCCATGTTTCCTATATATATATATATATATATATATATATATCCCACCCCATGCTCATTATTACATTTATAGATTGTCTGTCAGACCTACATTTTAGTTAGGTTAAAAAAAAAAAATCCTGCCTCTTATTAGTACACTCCTATATATATATATATATATATATATATATATATATATATATATATATATATATATACATCCCACCCCATGCTCATTATTACATTTATAGATTGTCTGTCACACCTACATTTTAGTTAGGTTAAAAAAAAAAAACCTGCCTCTTATTAGTACACTCCTGCACTTTTTTAACCCATAAAACACATTTTTCCTACCTTCACCTGCTCTTGATATTCCAATTATCTCCAATTTTCATTTTTCACAGTTTAGCAATGATCTGTTTTCTCCTCCTCTTTATTTCCTCAGTCTCCCTCAGTATAAAAATCTATCTTTACACCCACTTCACTCATCCCCCATCCACATTTAAATATGCCCTTCTCTGCTACACTCCCCCCTTCTCTCATCTCATGCCTTACACTAATTTTTCTACTCTCTCACTCCAACCCATAATCGATCTAATCCTAGACCCCATGCATACAAAACCCATTCACACCTCCTGTCACTTTCTCTCCTCCTACTTCTAGCAGCTGGTGATGTCTCTCCCAATCCAAGGCCCTTCCCCTTCTCTACACAAACTAAGACAACCAGAAACCCCACAAACCTCATCACAATACCCTGCCCTTTACCCTCACTTACCAAAATTCATTGTGCACTCTGGAATGCCCGCTCCATCTGCAGTAATTTAAAATCAACAACCATACGCGACTTTTTCATCTCAAACTCACTCACACTGCTTGCACTTACAGAGACCTGGCTGTCCCCCTCTGATAGCGCTACTCCTGCCTCTTTATGTTTTGGTGGGCTACAATTCTCTCACACTCCCAGACTCAACTGTAAAGGAGGTTGCGTAGGCATCCTTCTCTCCCCTCAATGTACCTTTCAACCAATCATAACTCCCCCTGCCCTATCCTTTTCTTCTTTTGAAGTTCACACTGTCCACCTATTTAAACCCACTCCTTTAAGAATTGCTATCATCTACCGCCCCCCGGTTATCCTAGACTATTCATTGAGCACTTTTCTTCCTGGCTTCCCCACTTCCTCTCATCTAGCACTCCTTCCCTTATACTTGGGGATTTCAATATCCCAATCAATAACCCCAATTGCACTGATGCCTCTCGTCTGCTCGTAACCTCCTCCTTTGGCCTTACACCATGGTCCAATTTAGCAACCCATACAGCAGGAAACACTCTTGATCTTGCCTTCACCAACCTCTGTACTGCCTCTAATCTCTCCAATATTCCTTTTCCTCTATCTGACCACCATCTGCTGACTTTTGACATTGGCATACCTAAGACCCAATTGACACCACCATCTGAACATCACTCTCACAGAAACCTCCAATGTCTTGACCTAGAGCATTTCTCCAATAATCTCCAAACTCTCCTTTTACCTATCTCAAACCTCACCTGTCCTAGTTCTGCAACCTCCTTCTACAATTCCACCCTCTCCTCTCAACTAGACATCATGGCACCTTGTACATTTAAACGCTGCAGGCCCCCCCAACAACATCCCTGGCACACCAAGCTCACTCGATACTTCCAAAAATGCTCCAGAACTGCTGAACGCTGTTGGAGAAAGTCTCACTGTGCATCTGACTTTCTCCACTATAAATTTATGCTGAGCTCATACAGCTTGGCTCTTTCCTCTGCAAAAGTTAATTACTTCAATACCCTCATAACCACACTCTCCTGCGAACCCAAACGACTATTTCACACATTTAACTCTCTTCTTCGCCCTGCTGTTCCTCCTCCACCTACTAAATTGACCACCTCAGACTTTGCAACTCACTTCACTGACAAGATCTCTACAATCAGAGAATAGATCTCTCATCTTTCTTCTTCCCCTTGCAATACTTCCCCAAACTTCACTCCCTCTGCTGTTCTATGTTCATTCACACCCGCTACATTGGAAGAGGTTTCTGCTCTGCTCCAGTCCTCCCGCCCCACCACCTGCTCCTTAGATCCAATTCCCTTGCATCTCATCCGTACTCTGTCTTCTTCTCTTTCTCCACCTCTCACTAAAATTCTCAATCTCACTCTCTCTTCTGGTATATTTCCATCGCCCTTCAAACATGCAAATGTAACCCTAATTCTAAAGAAGCCCAATCTTGACCCTAACTCCCCATCCAACTATCGTCCTATCTCGCTACTGCCTTTTGCATCCAAGATCCTTGAAAGAATTGTGTATGCGAGATTGACAGACTTCCTCGAGTCCAACTCTCTGCTAGACCCGCTTCAGTCTGGTTTCCGCGCTAAGCACTCTGTGGAAACGACACTGACCAAAGTATCCAATGATCTACTCATTGCAAAATCTCGTGGTCACTACTCTATCCTAATTCTCCTTGACCTGTCTGCAGCTTTTGACACTGTTGATCATCAACATCTTCTTCTCATCCTCTACAAGATATTGCTCTCTCCTGGTGCTCCTCCTACCTCTCCCAGCGCTCTTTCAGTGTTTCTTTCTCTGGCTCTGCTTCTTCTCCCCAACTCCTTTCTGTTGGTGTCCCCCAACATTCAGACCTTGGTCCCCTACTGTTCTCCATCTATACTGCCTCCCTTGGTAAACTCATTAGCTCCTTTGGCTTCCAATATCATTTCTATGCAGATGACACGCAAATCTACTTGTCCTCTCCTGATCTCTCCCCATCCCTCTTGACTAGTGTCTCTGACTGCCTCTCTGCTGTTTCTAACTGGATGGCTGCCCACTTCCTTAAACTAAACGTGACCAAAACTGAAATTCTGGTCTTTCCTCCCTCAAGTGTTGTTACTCCTGTGTCTGTCTCCCTCCAAGTCAATGGTGCTACCATCAGCTCCATCACGCAGGCTCGCTGCCTAGGTGTTCTCTTTGAATCCGACCTCTCCTTCTAGCCTCATGTTCAATCTATCACCAAATCCTGTCATTTCCATCTCAAAAACATTGCGCGAATCCGCCCCTACTTAACGCCAGATGCAACTAAGGTGTTGGTCCATTCCACTGTCCTTTCTCGCCTTGACTATTGTAATCCGCTTTTCAGTGGTCTTACGTGCTCCCAACTTGCGCCGTTACAGTCCATAATGAATGCAGCAGCGAGGCTCATCTTCCTGTCTGCCCGCACCTCCCATGCCTCACCCTTCTGTCAGTCCCTACATTGGCTTCCTATAAAATATAGAGCTCAATTTAATATTCTGGTTCTTGCTTTCAAATATCTACATAATGCTGCTCCCACCTATCTATCCTCCCTTATACACAAGTATGTCCCGTCTAGGCCCTTACGATCTGCTGAAGACGTACGTCTATCTTCTGTCCGTACTCCCACCTCTGATGCTCGCCTTCAAGATTTCTCGAGGGCTGCACTGTTCCTGTGGAACTCACTTCCCTCTCTGTTAGATGCTCACCCAGTCTCCACTCCTTCAAAAAATCGTTAAAAACCCACTTCTTCATAAAAGCCTATCAATTAAACTGTTAATAGCTCCCAACTGATTCCCCTTCTGCAACTGTCACTAGTCTAATACTATCCTTACCTTTTTGTGTCATTTTACCCCACTCCCTCTATCATGTAAGCTCATTGAGAAGGGCCATCAACCCCTCTGTTCCTGTGTGTCCAACTTGTTTTATTACAACTACATGTCTGTTCGTCCACCAATTGTAAAGCGCTGCGGAATTTGACGGCGCTCTATAAATATCATAATAATAATAATAATAATAATATATGATCTAAGTATATATTATTTTATTTTACACTGTTTTAAAACTTTATTAAACTTTTTTTTCAGGCTGCAGGGGGACTACCTGTCATTCCAAGCACTCCCCCTGCTGGCAATGCTATGGATGGCTATTCCGTCCATGTGATCGTGAGGTCCTCACAAGGACCTCGCAATTACATGGCCCAGGAGGGCCGGATCGTCAGCAGCCGTCCTTAAGGGGTTAATACTTTACTACAAAGTAGGGAATATAAATTTGGTCATTTTATTATTGCTGTTGGTTGTCCGCCGTATCTTTTTGCTGAATGCAATTACAGATAATGAGCTTTGAACTTGAAGTTCTAAGACATATATCTGAACATCTTTAATACCATTTATTTCATTGTGCAGTTAAACAAACAGTCATATATTTGTTTTTGGTATTAGGTTGAAATTGGTGAAGTTAAAATATCTGACTCTGCGGCACTCTTGCCCTGTTTATATATTGTATATGTTCAACAGAATGATTGCGGTGTTACAACCTGAGTTTTAAATCACTCAGGGTTATTACTAAAGTGATTAGTTAAGTGAATACAAAGTAATTGAAGTGCTAAGAAGCCAAACTAGATTCATGGCTGACTTAGAGAATGTTTTGAAAATCATTCAATTCAAAAACACATATTAAAACCAAGCCATACCCAAGCCAAAATTTGTACACTCCAGGTATTTTGGAAGACACTGGTTTTAAATATCACTATTACAAAAGATCATTAGATTATTATATCAAAAGCATAATTAAGACACAAACCATTGCCTCTTAACCAGACCATCTGGAACTGCATTGAACAATCCACGGAGGGTATAACAATAATAATTCCATCCATCATCCTTCTGAAGTCACTAAATTGATTACCATCAAGTTGGGAAAAAATAATAATGAACTTTTTTTCTTTTTTTTTACACAGCCCTGTTACAGTGCAGATGTCCACCTCATGTGTACCCTATTTAGGGCTAGTAAGTTTTTATAGAATTCACTCTTCTGTCTTAAGCAATTGCCTTTTAGCAGAAAGCTGCAAGATGGATTATTAGAGTAGGACTCACTTAGGAAGTTTGCCTTGATGTTGACATGTGAGCTTCCACTTAAAGGGACTCTAAAGTAATCAGAACCATTACAGCTTAATGTAGTGGTTCTGGTGTCTATAACCTGTCCCAGGGCCGCCACCAGAAATTTTAGGGCCCCTAACTCAACTCAGGGTCTGGGCCCCCTGGGGCCCACCTCCAATCCCGCCCACATGGTCCGCCTCCAAATCCCACCCACATGGGAAATTTAAATATAGGGCTAATTTACATCTTAGAGAGCTAACACTGTTGATATGTTCATAGGGTTGTAATGTTTCCATATTTTGCATCTCTATATAAAGCTGTCTTTTGGCTATTTATAGCGTAAATTTTCTTTAAAAAAAAAAAAAAGGGAGAAGAAAAGAGAGAAAGTAGCAGAAAAAAAAAAGAAAAGGGGAAAATATCAAGCCCTATAGTAAGGCACTATCTATCAGGATTTATAGATCTTGGCACAGTATGACTTTATGTTTGTTTGTTTTTATGTTTACATGGTTTGTCATAGACAGTGAATAGCTATTTAAGGTTCTTTCAAGTCGAAGTGAAGACACTAAATTTGGTATGTCGTCTAATTTATAATTACGGTGATAATTAATGGTAATAAATTAAAAATTTGGTATCTTAGACTGCTAGAACTGTCGGAATGTATTTATTGTTCTATTGTCTTTTGTTTATATTTTTAAATGTAAGTATTTTATTGTCTATTGTGATACATTTTTTGAAAAATAATAAATAATGAAATGAAAAAATAAAATAAATATAGGGCTAATTTATGTGTAATTAAAAGATCTAGGTCCTAGACCTAGGGCAGGGATAGGCAACCTTCGGCTCTCCAGATGTTGTGGACTACATCCCCCATAATGCTATTACACACATAATGCTGGCAAAGCATCATGGGGGGTGTAGTCCAAAACATCTGCAGAGCCGAAGGTTGCCTATCCCTGACCTAGGGTATACTTGAAAACTAGTGACAAACTTAAGATAATTTCCAAGTTAAATATTTTAATGTATTTAGTAAGTGGACGAAAGTTAACCACAAATTTGGATTATCACAAAATTTAAGTCAGTATTTTTAGTAACTAGAACTTTGTCAGTAAAGAAAGTACTTAATGTAGTCCAACATTAGTAGGGACCCCATTTTGTAACCTAATTTATGCAATTATGTTTTAAGAACTTCTTGAATATGGAGCTCAATGCATTTTGTTTGTTTACACATTGTAAACTTTTTTTCCAATTGATCTTAAATGTTTTTAAATTAAAATATAACATTTAGCTGCACTTAAAGTCAAATAACCATAACCAATAGAGCATGATGTATTGATTAATAGTGCAAGGAGTCACCTGGCACCACACGTAGTAAGTAGTCAAATCATTTTAGACTGTATTCAAACGATTTTTTAGCACATTGGATGAGAGTGTCAGGGCTCAGCGAAGAAAGCTTCCAGTTCAGAAAAAGCAGTAGTGGAGGCAAGGGATAGGTGGACTCCAGGCAAAAAGACAAAATGTTCTAAAATGTGATGTAGTGGTTATGGTGCTTGGAGTGCTCCTTTAAAGGAACGATTGATGTATTATTTATTGTTCGTAGAATGTCCTTCAGAATATAGACTTGTATAACACTGCATTATTTATCCAAATGTTAGTCTGGTCTTATACAGCAGTGAGAAGGATAAATTACAAAGATTCAGCCTTATAAATGATAATATTGTACTCCTCTTGGATTTCATAACTGAATAATTTCTGTTCCATGTCTAAACAAACAAGTGTTTCTGTATGAAATTTTAGACTTTATTACTGAAAAAGTAAAAATTTATGGAGGACAATGTACTTGAGAAGCGTTCTCCATATACGTAAATGGGCTGTCTACCAGCTGATTAAGTAATTATACAAAAAATCTTTTTTTTTTAATTCTATTGTTTATTTTTGGAACTATAACATTTGATGCATTGATTCAGTGTTTTTTTTTGTTTTCTTACCCTTCCCATGGAGCCTTCTCACTCAATCCTGTACCTTTTTCGACACTCTCTCAATCCTGTCCCTTTTTGTCTTCTGGCATTCCATTTATGGGGACACCAGGAACAAATCACAGAACAAATGTTTCATGAAATTTGTGTTAAAGAAACATAGGGGCTCTTCCCAATGCAAGAGCTCTTCAGCATGGCTCTACGCATAGGCTGCTCTGAGGGGCATCAAACTGACACGACCATTTTTTTTTGGGGGGTGATGACAGAACACTCCTTTTGGGCAGCTCGGCCTTTCAATTCCTCAGCTGACTTTTTGTCCAGCCCTGGTAGAAACTATTGGCAACCCATTTGAGTGTTATGCACTTCTGTGACATAGCTAGGATTGTTATATCACTGTTTCAATCAACAGCACAGCTTATTGTCATATTTTAGAACTTTACATAATATTGTCCAAAGGTCAAGCTATCATCTGTCAAACCCAAAGAATGCATAACTCAGAGTTCCACCATAGAAATATATATTTATTGCTTTTGAGATGTTCTATTCCCATTTGCTAGAATTTCCAGTAAGAAAAATTATTGTCTGGGTTCCTTGTGGAAGTTCCTACAAGAGGCCTCATTTGTATTACTTTGCCTTGCTAAATATGCAGTGTTTGTTTTAATATTTAAGGGGTCGGAAATATCATCCTACGATTAATATCCCATACATATGTAAAGGATGTGAAAGTTCCCAGTTAAGCACTTTGGGCAGCAAGAGGTCCTGCATATTAGAGACAGCATATAATGAGAACTGTGGGAAATGTCAAAACGACAAAAATAAATGTGCTGATAGGAGTCTTGGTGTTTTCATCCAATCATATTCAATCATATTCAAGTTACAAATCCAATCAGTGTCATCAATCAGAAAATGATCTATTTAAAAACCTCAGCCCGGTATTGTTTAGAGAACAATAAAATGAGAAATAGCGTCTCCATAAGTTCCTTGTAGTTTACGAATATTTTCAAATATCTCAGAATTAGCTTGTTTTTTAATCAAATCAAACATTGTTTAAGCAGAACTATCCCTTCAATTCAATTTCTTCTAGTTTCTGTCCCGATAAACCTTTTCATGTAAAGCTGCCGAGTATACATTGTAGCATTAACCATTGGGCTCATTGTAAGTACTCAGAAAAAAAAATGCATAATTGAAGAATAGATGTGATTAAAATATAATTTTGTGCTGTTTTATCATCTCAGCATCATGCAGACTGATCTAAATAAGAATGAACGAAAGAGCTCTGCAGGGTACAAATCTGAATTTTCAGGCTTGAGTGGGTGGGGGGGGGGGAAACACAGACTCATGCAAATGATGCAATTACACAAATTGGATAAACTTCTGTCTTTAGCAATCACATATTGTGCTTCATGCAACAATGGTAAGATTATCTGATTTCCTGAGAGCAATTGATGTTTATTTATTTCAGATATTAATGAATTTTAGTCCTTTGTTTGTAAAAGGGTAATTTATTACTTCTATCTGACTCTTGGGTTGCAAATCGTTCTGCAGTACGGTTGCAGTTTGTGTTTAAAAACAAACAAAAAGAAAAATATTTTTTTTATGTGACATATATAATCTACTATGCATGTACCTCTGGATTTATTAAGTGAGCTAACTTTTAGAAGTTTCACAATTGTATTCCTTTAATAACCCAGTATACATCTTTTTCGTAGCTACTACGAAGCCAAACAGTTCTAAAACAAAAAAAAAACCAGAAATGGTTGTTTGTGAGATTGAATTCCCATGCTGTTTTCAATGGTTCTTTATTGGTTGGAATAAGCATACTATTTCTGTCTGCCCTCGGGGTAACTGCCCACAATAACTTGTTAGTCATTATAATTTATTATAGTATATCTATATTATATGGCAACTGAAGAATGGGTCACTGAGCTAATTTTACAATTTAGAAATAGGCTTTCGGGATAAATATGTGGTGTTCGTGTTAAAAAGCATTGAAAAATATAGTGACAAGCACATTTACAAGCTATTACTAAAGTGATATATAAATTGATGTTTAGACACTCGGCTGTTGAATGTTTTATTTCAGTCTTTATAAAATTAACTATTAGTTAAATGTGTGGGTTTGCCTTTTGTAAGCAATGCAAACTCCCGTCCTATCTACTAAGGATTAGAATGCAGTTATAGATATATTAATTGGAAGGATATATAACAGACCTGTGGATAGAAAAGAATAAATCATCAAATTAATATTATATTTTAGCTTTGATGAGGCGTTAAATCTCATCCAAGGAATAAATACTACAGAAGAACCCAGGTGTGAGTTGTTAAATAGGTGTAAAAAAAAACCAGAATGTGGATGCTAGTATGGAACACTAGAACTAAATCAGGGTTATTTCAATATAATAGCAAATTAGTCATCTTAATCTTTGAATATGAGTAAATCCATTACCTGTAACTTTAATTACTGTGCTCCTTATATGATTAGGAAGGTGGTGAATGGTCACAATCCTGAAGAAACTGGTGAAAATGGTGATGTCCCAAAAGTATAATATGAATCACTGGAGAAACAACCTGATAGATAACAGTGGGAGTTACAAGTATACTCCATTGCGGAGCTCAGAACAGACCCAATGGGTCTGCCTACTAGGGCCACTGAGACAAATCACCGAAATCTAAATCTAAGCAGCCACCACTTGCTTGTCATTTTGGTGTTAATACTGTATTTCAGGTTTATCACTTTTAACTCCTCAAAAACCTGAATATGTGGAGTTTGGGAGGGAGTTTTCCAGTGGTGTCCTGTGCCTATATTATTGACATCCACCCCTTGCTATTATGATTTCTTCTAAGGAGCCACTGGAGAATGAAAAGTGTCATTGTCAGAGGTGATACACACTCATTTATTGCAAACTAATGAAATGAGTCCCTTTTGCAATGTAAGTGGATTAACAGCTCAACTTACAAAGATCAAGATGATTGTATTTAGTTATAGAGAAAACCGATGTTGTACAATACGTAAAGGGACACTGTGTGCACCGATACTGCTTTAAGACATTTGATAGGTTTTGGCCTCATGAATATGCTATATTTTTTGCATTTTCATATCTTTATAGTTTTTGCATAAAATAAATAAATGTTTTCAGAATTCTGCACCATAAGCCTGCCTCTTCAGTCATGCCCCCTCACTCCAAAAAAAGACTTCCTTATCAAAAAGTATGCACACAGCTCAGCTACTGACAGCACTGAATGATCTGAACAACAAAACCATCTGCATTATAAAGTTAGGACACCCAGGGAGGCAAATAGTAAGCATATAACTGTATTCAATTTCTATCGCTGTCTACAGCTAGGTTGTGAATTAAACGCTGCTCACTCAGTGCTGTTGGGGCTGAGACTGTATGCATACATCTGACAAGGACGTTTTTATCTTGAGTGAGGGGGCGTGGCTGAGGAGGTGGGCTTATGGTGAAGCATTTTAGAAACATAGAATGTGACGGCAGATAAGAACCATTTGGCCCATCTAGTCTGCCCAATTTTCTAAATACTTTCATTAGTCCCTGGCCTTATATTATAGTGAGGATAGCCTTATGCCTACCCCATGCATGCTTAAACTCCTTTACTGTGTTAACCTCTACCACTTCAGCTGGAAGGCTTTCCATGCATCCACTACCCTCTCAGTAAAGTAATACTTCCTGATATTATTTTTAAACCTTTTTCCCTCTAATTTAAGACTATGTCCTCTTGTTGTGGTAGATGTTCTTCTTTTAAATATAGTCTCCTTTACTGTGTTGATTCCCTTTATGTATTTAAATGACTTTCCTCCAAGCTATACATTTTGTAAAAGATTTCTTTATTTTAGGCAAAAAGTATAAAGATTTGAGCATGCAAATAAATACAGCACATTAATCAGGTCAAAATATATCAAATGCATTAAGTAAAACATGCAATGTTATATACATGGCAATTTAAGCAAAAGTATATTTTCTTTTACTGCAGCACTGACTTTCTTTTTTGTCTTGATATAATCATTCTGGTTTGGTAAAATATTCCTGCAGAAGCTAGTAGGAACATGAGAATAGAAAAAAAAAAAAAAAAAAGCCACCGCATTCCTAAGAGACTCTTGTACAGCCGGCCATTATGCGGGCTTACATTAAGGGGACCTTAAGGGAACATTAATGTCAGGGGAATACCGCCATAGACTCTATGCTGACTTAAAAATCAGCTTTAATTAGACTGTTTAAAAAAAGAACAATTGCATACAGCAGTCACAATGAGGGAATGGTAAAAGTCGAACCTTGGAAAACGACTTAAGGTTTTGTGCGTTTTAGCATTTAGTCATATGCATGAGAAGGCGCTGTTTATAAGTATAGCCATGTGAAACATAGACTATTTCAGATTTTTTAAAACCATATTAAAGGGACACTTTAAGCACTCAAACAACTTTAGCTTAACAAAGTGGTGTTGGTGTATAGATCATGAACCTGCAGTGTCACTACTGAAAATTAGCTGTTTAGAACTTGTTTATGCAGTCCTAGCAACATCTTTCAGGCAATTGGGGAATGCCCATGTAACATATACATAGTTGTTGTAACTTAACTAAACTTCTTAAAGCTTCTATTTTCAGCCATTGATGGACAAAAAAGGATTTCTTCAAAGTGTCCTGAATCTTATTTTATTGCTGTTTTTTTCTTTAATGTTATTTTGCAAATTGGTTATTTTTTCATATTTAATAATCACGTCGGTTATAATAGATTTCTATTTGGTGTTTTGTGAGGGACACAATAGGCACTCAGACCACTTGCATCTACTTGAAGTGGACTAGGAATAGTGTCCTTGTTCCCTTAACCATGCAATGTAAAACATTTGTCGATTTAGAGAAACTGCAATGTTTCTATTGCAGGGTTAAGACTTCCTCTAGTGGAGGTTCCTACTGTTTAATGGTGTTTGACTCTGTGGAATGACACTGGATGTCCTCACACTGTCCAGTATGTCCATCGTCTTTACATTTGCCATTGATTCAATGCCTTTAACTGCCTCAGTGGGGCAGAGGGACACTATAGTGTTAGGAATATGGTTTTGTGTTCCTAACACTAAAGTGTTCCTTAAACAGGTATTTGTTTCATTGGCTCTCTCATTATTATTAGAGTGAAGGGTTGTTTGGGTTTTTTGGGGGGAGGGAACACTTTTTTGGGGGGCTGTAAGATATGAAATTGTTGTTATTACTTTTCCAATTTGACTATTTTGGCCACTATATCCCATTCCAATGTGCCATTCATACATTGGTAAATAACCCACTCAGTTATGAAGACACAATGTTTGTTGGTTGCATTTAGGAATTGCACCTCTTGATATAACTATAACATTTTTCTTTTTGGTTCAATTAAAATTTGTATGTTGTGTTTTTATTGTTGTTGTTTGTTTTTTGTGTGTGTGATACAATTCTTATTCTTACAATTTCTAATTTTGCCGCATTATTGCTAATGTGCCTTTTAATTCCAAGTTGTTGTTGTCCACGTTTTTTAGACTAGACTTGTGAATTTAGTCTGAAAATAATTTTTGATTCTTACAAGTTTTGGACAATCGGTGGGTCTTCCGAATCCCATTAACACTGAAACTGATCACATAGCAAACAAAATGGACAATGGACGAACAGTTTCTTTTGATTCAGGAGTTGCATCCGAAAAAAAAAAAAGATTGACGGAAAGATTTAGGGGACGGTCTCTAACTGTTGATTTCACTCACAGATCAAATAAGAAGAAGTGACCAACTGCCAAAAAAAAGGAGCAGTGAAAAAAAAGAAGTTAAGAAAAAAATCTAGATTTATATATACAATAATATACAATGTGTTTTACTGCTCCTCCACTTTTTCCTACTGTTGGTTACTTCTCACTTAATCTGTATAACAATTGGCATGAAAATGCAATATTTATAGTTTGCAGTACACTGGCTCATTTTTAATGAACTTTTTGTGTATCTGAATCATTTTTTTTAAATCATTTGCCTAGCCGAAATTTGTCCTTACCAAAACACTACATGAACAAATTTCAGATCACCTATACTATTTATTTTTTCGGTGGAATTTTCGGGAATTTAGACAATCTTAATTTTTATTGCCGTGCATGAGTCTGCTGTAGACTATACAGACTATAACAGTGACACTATAATATAACATATGGGTGGCATTTCAGAATGTTATATCATACAAAATATGATATAATATGATATAATATGCTTGGATGCCTCTAGACTGTGAGCTCGTTTGAGCAGGGTCCTCACCTACCTATTGCTCCTGTATCAATTTATAATTGTCTCTCTTGTTTTTAAAATGCCCCCCTTTAACAAAATTGTAAAGAGCTGCGGAACAAGTTGGCGCTATATAATTACCAATAATAATGATAAATAATGTCTTACATTTACATAAAATGTAAATCAAAAAAGTTATAGATTTTTTTCTTTTTAATTAGAATCTAGTGGCTGCAATATGGAAAATAATTAAAAATGGTTCTGATCATACATTGTATACTTCATAGAGCATTAAACAATACATGCGATTAACTCCTTCATTGATTGATGGCATGTCAGACTGTCAACGTAACTTAGGATATATGGTACCTCCTCTAAGGAAAAATGTATACACTTTTCACAGTAAAGGTTTCAGGGTACATCACAGACTTCCAGTTTGGTGGCAATTGTTTTGTTTGTATTATTGTCCATAACGTGCATATACCACCGACAAATATCTACATAGGTTCTGATGACAAGCAGCACCCCCATATGGCGGTGATGAACACTGCACCTAGTTTTAAAAAGTCTATACCAAGAATGTAAGAATGCCAATGCATTTCAGTAAAACTGATAAATATTCTTGATTCTAATAATAATATGAAACAGGGGTTCTTAATCCAGTTCACCAAAGGTCACGATTTGGTCAGTATCCCCTGTGGAACATAACTGAGAAATTCCTAGACTATTGGAGCACCTTGAGGACTGAGTAAGTAGTCAATTAATATAAAATATCAATGCCATGTTATAGTAGTGAAAAATCAAAAAGAAATATTTGAACATAAACAGGTCACCTATTAGTAAGTCTGACTATATTGGCCATACAGCTAGGGAAATTAAAATGAAATTGGATTGCAAGTTGTTACTCACTATACACAGCACTTAATTCACATTCTGTCATCAATTTGTACACCTTCTAATACACGTTCTAGACAATTTACTTAGCTTATGTGTATACTATGAATTGAAATCCTTCCTAACAGCTGAATTGCTCTTTCATTTAGGCAAACTCAGCATTACAAAGATTGTCAATACAAGTCACTGAAGCAATTGTTACAATAATGTTAAAGGAATACTGTAAACTTTAATTGGGTGATGTTGCCTCCCGGCAAGAAACAAACACAATTAGTTTTTCAAAGTTCTTAAAATAATCGACTTAATTGTTTACTTAATTAAGTGGTAACCAACATTTTTAGAGTTGCAGACTTAAGGCACATATTCTTATTATAATGTATGTAGCTAATAACATGTTCTGCAATGCTCTATATTGTGTGAACACGTAGACTTAGCAAGACCTGTTAGATTTGTAGGAATAACTGAAGATTAGGTCTCTGTTTTAAAGGTCATAGTTCATAGTATGTAGGATGATGGTGTAACATATATGTTACTCAATGTGCATTATGTCTACATTTAGCCCTGTGACAAAACGCACTAAAGAAACACTGTAGCGTTACGAATACAAATGTTTATTTCTAACTCTATAGTGTCCTAGTTACTGTTTAGGTCTATCCCACCACCAACCTGCAAGAGTTAAAAAGTAGTTTACATGCCTATTCTCCCATGCCACAATGTTCTCTATGCAGCTGACCCCACCTCCTTGGCTGAGATAATCAAGCTTGATGATCTCAGCCAATCCATTGCTTTGCCATTAAAACATTAGGAGACTAATGTGCAAAACACTACGCTACATCCATCAGGTGGTCGCTATGAGCCATGTTTTACTTGGCTATTTTGGATCAAGCAAGATTGGCAGTGTTTTCACTTGCAGGGTTAAAATAAAGGGATTAAGTGAAAGTCTACGATAAAGTGGTGTGGGTGCCTATAGTGTTTCTGTAACACAGTGGTGATCCGACAGATTATCTGCTTGGAAAGATTCATGAGAGCAATAGACAATGAAGGGTCTCAGGCGCCAGCATTTAAATAATTAGCAGAGATTGTCTAATGATTTCTCAACATTTATACGTTTGCCGCAGATTTGTTCTTCATTAGAAGATCCTGCCTTATTTATTAGCAAAGAGTGATGGCAGGTCAATAAAATACACAGAGAAATTATACCACCCTATAAAAAATCACAGCTAGGTTATTTAAAACCTAAAATGATGGCAGCTTTACAACATATGTATGTACCATTGGGTAATAAATATAAAATAAACAACTGAAACCAGTGTGGCTTAGTGGAAAAGTAAACCAAGAGATTAAAGATAAGAAAATGGCATTAAAGATAAGAAAATGGCACTTAACCCCTTAAGGACACATGACGTGTGTGACATGTCATGATTCCCTTTTATTTGGTCCTTAAGGGGTTAAAGCATTTTAAAGTAGACTAATTAGAGGCATCCTTTATAAGATATAAGGGAGCCAATAATGCATGCAAAAAGCCAATTAGAGTGGCTAAACTAGAAACTGAGAAATTTATAGCCAAAGAGGGCAAAACCAACTCCCAATGTACAAAAATTAAAAAAAAAAAAGAATAAAAAAATGACAGTGTATGTACACTGAAAACAGAGATGGGTGTGTTAGTAAATGAACAGGAAAAGTCAGATATTTTAAATAACTATGTTTCCTCCGTATATATCAAAGAAACACCATAGGATCAGGAACACACACATGTCTTCTTGACCCTATAGTGCTAAAAACATCATCTAGCCTCCCCCCCCCCTTCCCACCCACTCCCAAAAGGTTACCTTTACTCCAGTCTGCTGATTCTGGCTCTGCCCTTGATGTGCCTGCTTGGGTGACATCATCAGAAGTGGTGTTCTGAGCCAATCACAATGCTTTCACATAGGAAAGCATTGAATTGACTGATCGTGGCAAACATGTATTCCTGACCCTATAGTGTTAAAACCACCATCTAGCCCCCCTGGCCTCCATAAATATAGTAAAATCATACTTGTATTCTGAAGTTTTTGCCTCTGCCCCTGAACTGCATGTGCCTGCTGACATCATCAGAAGTGGTGGTCTGAGCGATCACAATGCTTCCCCATAGTATTGGCTGAGCTTGTCATGGAGGCAGATCAGGGGCAGAACCAGCATAAGTCAAACATAGCTCTAGCCAATCAGCGTCTCCTCATAGAAATGCATTGAATCAATGCATATCTATGAGGAAAGTTCAGAGTCTCGATGCAGAGGGTGGAGACACTGAACAACACTGCCCCAGGAAGCATCTCTAGCAGCCATATGAGGAGTGGTCAGTGGAGGTACACTTAGGCTGTAATCTAAACACTGCTTTTTCTCTGAATGAACAGTGTATACTGCAAAAAGGGGAATGAGTATGCTCACCAGAACAAATACAATAAGCTGTAGTTGTCCTGGTGACTATAGTGGACCTTTAAGGAAGACCCTAAGGCTAGAGACATGAAATTGATTGCTGCAACAAACTTACAGAAAAAATGTGATTGGATGACTTAAGACAAGGTGTTACAGCAACTAAAGAAAAACAATGTGATTAAAGTTTCAGGGTCTGACAGTATTCATCCACGAGTACTTAAGGTACTAGGTGTGGAAATAAGTGAACCTCTGTATTTAAGCTTTCAAGATTCTTTTTTTTTTTTTTAAGAAATTGTACGGGAGGATTGGAGGAAGGTAGATATGGTTCCTATTTTCAAAAAAGGTTCAAAATCTTTGCCTGGAAATTATAGACCCTTGAGCTTATCTTCAGTGGCTGGGAAAGTATTTGAAGTTTATAGGGATAGTTCATTGTTATTACCAATAATCAGCATGGTTTTATGAAACATAGGTCATGTGAAACTAAGCTAATTATACGAAGAAGTAAATAGAAGTATAGATCAGGATGTTGCAGTGGATGTGATCTACTTGGATTTTGCCAAGGTGTTTGAGATGATTCATCACAATACGTTAGTGTTAAAACTAAAAAAAAAATGGTCTGGATAAAAATTCTTGTACAGAGAGTTGACATTAATCGTAAATTTTCCAGTTGGACAAAAGTGGTGTCCCTAACGATTCTGTTCTGGGACTGCTTCTATTTAACATATTTATACATGTTCTTGAAAAAGGCATTGAAAGCCATGTTTCAGTGTTTGCAGAGTACACAAAAAATTGTAAAGTAATACAATGTGAGCAGGATATTGCTTTGCTGCAGAGGGATTTCGATAAATTGAGGGACTGGGCAATCACATGGCAGATGAAATGTAAATAATGCACAAGGCACTTACACCATAAATAGTGAATAGTGAAATAGGATAGCACACAAGACATATTTGGTAATTATAAAGAAACTAGGCAACAATATGCAATGTCAATCAGTAGTTGCTAAATCCAGTAAGGTATTATCATGTACAATTAGGGGCATTAATTCTCAGGATGAAAATATAATTTTGCCTTTTTATAAATCACTGATAAGACCACATCTTTAATGTGTTGTGCAATTTGGGGAACCTGTTTTAAAGGACATTATGGCACTAGAAAAAGTGTGGGCTGCAAAATTGATAAAAGGAACATTTTAGTTATGAAGAAAGATTAACAAATTTAGATCTTTTTAGTTTGGAAAAAAACATTATGCATATACTGTATATTTGGGGCTAATACAAATCATTGTCTAGAAAGTTATTCCTACACAGGACTATACATAGGACACAAGGTCAAGCATTTGGACTGGAAGAAAGGAGATTTAATCTAAGGCAAAGGAAAGCGTTTTTTTTACAGTAAGAACAATATGGATGTGGAATTATCTGCCTTAAGAGGTGGTTTTATCAGTGTTTGTTTGTTTAAGCAACAATTGGACAGATACTTGCAAAAACATGTGTAAGAGATGGAGTTGTTTTTCCATTCAATCCTGTAAAATCTTGGTAGTTTTTGTCTCTTTGGCATACACATTTTGAAGCTGAATGGCTGCACATTATAATATATTATTTAGTGAACAGATAACTCTGACATTCATTAAACAGCAAACTGCAGCTGCGGCATGTAGGCTAGATTAGTAGATTTGGGTCTCCGAAATAATCACAGCTTTCCTTTTTTTTTAGCCCAAATTTCTCAATCCACTGTAGTTTATTCTTTAGTGGATAAACCCATCTGTCCCCAAATTTGAAATATTTTCCATTTAAACAAAAAGAGGAAAGCTGGAAGCCTAGAACGAGCACTCTAAGTATAAGGGGATAACCCTAGGGAAACTACCAAAGTAGTTAGAGATAGAAAAAGAGGGGTGAGTGCCCTAAATAATTAATACATAACCTTTAATAATGCATTTTAAAATGTGGTAATAGCCACAAGAAAATAATTAAGAAACTGACACTGTAATAACTCTGGTAGGGAACAAATGTCTGAGAAAGTAAATCATTATACACATGTGGACGTAAACGTAATAAACTTCCCAAAAGTGTCTGTTACATGTTCCAACGTTAAAGGGTAAAACCCATATCCGTAGACCCCTAAAACGTCAGAAATGAAAAGCTTCCCTAGTGAGATCAATAGAGAGGACCTGTTCAGAAGTTTTCAGTGTCCTCACTGCGGAAAGCTAAGTGCAAAAAGGCGATGGTTTAGCACAATCTACAGACATGAGTAAACTACCCAAAAATGTCTGTAAATGTTCCAACGTTTAGGGGTGAAGCCCATGTATGTAGACCCCTAAAGCGTCAGAAATAGAAAGCTTCACTAGTCAAACAATATATATAGAGAGGTCCTGTTCAAAAGTTTTCAGAGTCCTCTCTGCAGAAGCTAAGTGCAAAAAAGCGGTAATTTTGCACACAATGTACATAAAGTGTAAGTGTATGCTGAAACCTCCTGGGTAAAGGCAGCAGTGCACTCACTTATCCATATATAATATAGGCTAAGTACATAAATAAAGCCTTGAATATAAGTAAATGGGCGATCGTGAGGGTTGAGACCTCCTGGGTAGAGATCGCTAATACACCCGATACACAATGTAGCCCCAATTAACAATGTAGCATGTATGCTAACATAGTATACACCTATAAGCCTTATATGGTGCCCAATAGAGCCTTATATATATATATGAACGGGTACATTCACGGTCAGAAGTATACCCCAGATAGATTATACATAAATAAATAAAAGACTTATAGCTAAACTAGGAAGGTCGGTGTTGAAGACAACCGGCAGGGTAGCCAATAATAGTGAAGTTTTATGTGGCTAGTTCATAGCAGTAGGAACATAGCCGCTGGTCCTTGCCCTTCCAAATAAAAGCTCAAGTCAGCTCGAGATCCATGATGCCACAAACGCCATAATAAGAAACAAATCTAGTGCATCGGAAATAATAGTAGCTGTGGATCGTCGAGAGGCCCCTGACGCGCGCGTTTCGCCCGCAGCTCATCAGAGGGGAGCCGATGTGCGGGAACTGGACCGATATTTAAAGGTAGGTGGCGAGTTTTCATTGGAGGTGTTCAAGAAAACGTCAGACGTTATCAACCTATCATCGTCAGGTAAAGAGGTGATGTAACTGAATGGAATAAACGTCAGGCGGATTAACCCCTTGTGGGTATAATTGTGGGAACATAGAAAGAAATCAAGAATACTGACAAGCCTTGCGATATAGAGGGATGAATGTCAATATAACCCGGATAAGTGTAAATATGTAAAAATCGCACAGTGTTGATGTGCAGATGGCATGCTCGATGAATATTACAACCCGTGCTTTGTAAATGTTGTTACATCGAATCAGGAAATCGTAAAAAGCTATTTAACAGTAGAATATCCATACCGATAGAAAATTGGTACACATGGATGTGGACACAAATGGGATATTATAAAGAAATGATCCATGGAAACCCAGGAGATGTACCGATTGGAAGCAGGTGCTGTCGGTACACAATGTTATAGTACCTATAACTATAGACACACTTAGGTTGAGACCACGTCCTGTATATTGAATGTAATATATAGTTGAAGATCACGCAGTGATCAGGTGCCTCTGGCCATACATATCCCTGGGTAGATAGCCCTCGTGTATTGGACGTAAATCAGTATGCAGGTCTCGCCGTATCATATGCCTATAATGAGTTACCCATAGATATGTGTATAAATACCCCGTGGGTTGTATGTCACATAGAATGAATTATTCAGGACTCAGGATGTGAATACACAGGGGGAGGAAAAGTAATAGTAATCCGGAGATGTGTCATGGACAGGTGGCGATACAAAGATAATTAAGGTGGACCTAATGGTTGCTAACTGGAAATACGGTGCTTAAGTGGAAAATAAAGCTAAACCTGATCGATCGCCTGAAAAATGCTGGTAACATGCAGTGGAAGTAATGCCTGTCCCTTGTTTCACTCGCAGAGCCCAAGAATTGGGTAGATGAGCCCAAATTAGAGCAACTGCCTAGGGTTTAACTCTACTAGAAGAGTATATGGTGATAGCTCTACCAGCAATTTTGAGATGGAAACACCATCCACAGTGGTGATAAAGCAGAGATATATAGGGTGCAGAAAAAGAAAAAGAAAATCTACTGGAGGTAGAGAATGTGACAATGGACAAATCAAGAGGCATTTCTTTTCCTGGTGGCACATAATGGGACTGTAATGGAGATCCTGTACTTAGTATCCAAACATATCCCGTTGTTACGGGTATGAGGTGCCAGGCAAGCTAGTGGATAAATGGGGTGAAGTTGAATTGGGTTTAGAGTTCTAAACTCATAAATCCACTTGGACTCTTTCTTCAACACCGACCTTCCTAGTTTAGCTATAAGTCTTTCATTTATTTATGTATAATCTATCTGGGGTATACTTCTGACCGTGAATGTACCCGTTCATATATATATAAGGCTCTATTGGGCACCATATAAGGCTTATAGGTGTATACTATGTTAGCATACATGCTACATTGTTAATTGGGGCTACATTGTGTATCGGGTGTATTAGCGATCTCTACCCAGGAGGTCTCAACCCTCACGATCGCCCATTTACTTATATTCAAGGCTTTATTTATGTACTTAGCCTATATTATATATGGATAAGTGAGTGCACTGCTGCCTTTACCCAGGAGGTTTCAGCATACACTTACACTTTATGTACATTGTGTGCAAAATTACCGCTTTTTTGCACTTAGCTTCTGCAGAGAGGACACTGAAAACTTTTGAACAGGACCTCTCTATATATATTGTTTGACTAGTGAAGCTTTCTATTTCTGACGCTTTAGGGGTCTACATACATGGGCTTCACCCCTAAACGTTGGAACATTTACAGACATTTTTGGGTAGTTTACTCATGTCTGTAGATTGTGCTAAACCATCGCCTTTTTGCACTTAGCTTTCCGCAGTGAGGACACTGAAAACTTAACAGGTCCTCTCTATTGATCTCACTAGGGAAGCTTTTCATTTCTGACGTTTTAGGGGTCTACTGATATGGGTTTTACCCTTTAACGTTGGAACATGTAACAGACACTTTTGGGAAGTTTATTACGTTTACGTCCACATGTGTATAATGATTTACTTTCTCAGACATTTGTTCCCTACCAGAGTTATTACAGTGTCAGTTTCTTAATTATTTTCTTGTGGCTATTACCACATTTTAAAATGCATTATTAAAGGTTATGTATTAATTATTTTCCATTTAATCCCTGAATCACTATAATAGGGAAACATATGTTTCTGAAAAGAAAGCAACACTTGAAAAATAAAATAGAATCAGAAAAATATTTATTTATTGTTTTTGTATTGTCTATGTGTTTGTGTTGTTAAAGGAACACAATGTCTACTCTAGCAATGGAACTGTTAAACTCTTTGTAGAAGGATTTTAAGATTATTTTCATTGTCATTAAATACTATCTATTAAAACACCTTGGGTGAATCACTGGTGTAAGGCGTCTTAATGGAGAAGCAGAAATCTACAGCCGCAGCTCTCTGGTCTATTAATTTAAAAGGTTCAATAATCTAATCATAGTAGGATTGCCACCAGCTAAATCAAACAGGCCATGTAGCCAAAACACTCTGGAAGCTGACACTCTTGAATGCAGTTTTATTGATATTATTATTATGTTTTAATTCAGCGATAGATGATCGATGCTAATTTGGTACACAGTATTACCAATGCACTAAAAGATTAGATATAGAGAGAAAAATAAGATACATATAAAATATTTTTTTTTTGTTATAAACTGTGGGTAATTTATCACTGGTGGGCAGAATGAAAGGTGTAGTGTAATTTTCTGCTTCGTGAGAGAGCCAATTTGTTATGCAATGGTTTTGTATTTACTACTCTTGAAATTATTATTATTATTTTATTATTTATATAGCGCCAGCAAATTCCATAGCGCTGTACAATGGGTGGACTAATAGACACGTAATTGTAACCAGATAAATTGATGCACAGGAATAGAGGGGTGGAGGGCGCTGCTCAATGAGCTCACATGCTAGAGGGAGTGGGGTATAGTGACACAAAGGGTCTAAGTAGGGGTAATGAAATTGGTTGCTAGAAAAGTAATCACTGAGAACTTAGTAGGCTAGTAGGCTAGTATTGACAGTAGCAGGCCAGGAGGCATGGGGGGGTTGGGTGGTGATGAAAACCCAATAACAGTTTAAATGATATGCTTTCCTGATGAAGTGTGATTTCCAAGATTTTTTGAAGCAGTGAATACTGGATATAACAGAGAAGGGAAGGGAGTTCCACAGAAAAGGTGCAGCCCTGGAGACGTCTTAGAGGCGAGCATCAGATGTGGGAGCATGAGCAGAGGACAAACGTAGGTCTTTGGCACAGTGCAGGGGCCCCAACGGAACATACTTGTGTATTAGGAAGGATGGATAGGTTGGAGCAGTATTATGTAGGGACTTGTAAGAAAGCACCAGAATCTTAAATTGAGCCCTATATCTAACTGGAAGCCAATGAAGGGACTGACAGAGGGGGGAGGCGTGGGAGGTGCGGGTGGACAGGAAAATTAGCCTTGCTGCCGCATTCATTACAGATTGCAGCGGTGCAATCTGGGAGCATGTAAGACCACTGAGAAGGGCATTGCAGTAGTCAAGGCGAGAAAGAACAACAGCATGGACCAGCACCTTATCCACATCTGGTGTTAAATAGGGGCGGATGCTAACTATGTTTGGAAGCGGCAGGATTTGGCGATCGACTGGAAATGAGGGGTGAAGGAGAAGTCGGAGTCAAAAAAACACCTAGGCAGTGAGCTTGCAAGGTAGAGGTGATGGTGGCGCCCAGGGCCGGATTAAGAGCACATTGGGCCTGGTGCTGACAATTATGATAGGCCTAATTACAGAATCTTATCGACCAAAAACACTAAAACAGTCATACCTCCCAAGCGTCATGTATCTAATGGAGATGGTGTTGGAGGGAAACTCATAGGATGCAGCTATAAGAAAACACATACTCTATGCTAATCTCTCTCTAATTTATGCTTTCATCTTTCAAGTAAATCCATACCAACAACAGTGTCCAGTGAAGCAGGCAGTCAATGGGTGGGGTAAAGGGGTTGGGCCCCTGGTGCGAATCACGTGACCAGACCTGCCAAAAACGGGAGAACATGCCCAAAAAGGGGGCATGTCTGTCCAAAGAATTGGAAGGCCAGCCTGGCGTGAATGCATGTCAGGCTGCCCGCCAATCTTGCAGGCTGTCCAACTAAGGGCATACTAAGCAGGCAGCACCCTGAGTTTGACATAAATGCGTCTAATGATGCTCTCACTCCATGCTTTCTAAGGACTGTCCCATAGCACTCGCTGGTCCACTTCTCTCCTTACCTTCTTATTAGCAGCCAGAAGTTCCTGGTATATAGTCTGAGACAGAGAAAAGGTGTATGTAGTGAGTGTAGAAGAAAGGGGACATGCCACAGTGTTAGAGAGACCAACGTCTGCATTACCTAAACTAATTTTATTGTCAGCCAGTCCACACAAGTTTTGTTCACATACATCCCTCTTAAGCTTCCAAACTTAAAGGGACACTATAGTCACCATAACAACTACTGCTTATTGTATTTGTTCTGGTAAGTAGAATCATTCCATTCAGGCCTTTTGCAGTAAACACTGTCTTTTCAGAGAAAATAACTCAACTGGCCACTCCTTAGATGGCTGCTAGAGGTGCTTCCTGGGGCAGTTCTGCCTAGTGTGCAGCACTGCAATTCAGTGTCTCCATCCTCTGCATGCAGACAATGAACTTTCCTCATAGAGATGCATTGATTCAGTTTATCTTTATGAGGCGATGCTGATTGGCCAGTGCTATGTTGGACTTGTGCTGGCTCTGCCCCTGATCTGCCTAGTTGACAGTCTCAGACAATCCTATGGGGAAGTATTGTAATTTGCTCAGACCACCACTTCTGATGATGTCAGCAGATAGTCAGTTCAGAGGCAGAGCCAGCAGCTGCAGACTTGAATACAAGTTATATTTTACTATACTTAGGGAGGCAAGAAGGGGCCAGGTGGTTTTAACATAATAGGGTCAGAAATACATGATTGTGTTCCTGACCCTATAGTGCTCCTTTAAGCAAGAGTATGTGAAGAGTAGTTAGGGTTGCCACCTTTCTTGGAATAAAATACCAGCCTTAATCATTTGTGTAATCACAAGGAGTGACATCAGAGAAAATTCTGTAAAATCACCAACAAACTACTCACAGTTTGATTCTGCTGTATAGATGGATTGCTCCCAGTGTCTCAGTCTCGCAAGTCACCCAGTGTCTCAGTGTCCCTATGTATCACAGTGTCAGTGTCCCCATGCCGCCCAGTCCCCTAGTCTCCCAGTGTCTCAGTGTCTCCATTTCTCCCAGTGTCCCAATGCCTCAGTGTGTCCCCATGTCACTAGGATACTGGGGACACAGTGAGACCCGGGGACACTGAGAGACATGGGGACACAGAGACATGGGGACACAGAGACATGGGGACACAGAGACATGGGGACACAGAGACATGGGGACAATGAGACATGGGGACAATGAGACATTTAGGGAAACTGAGAGAAATGGGGACACTAGGGACACAGACACTGGGAGACATGGGGACACTGAAACATTTCGGAACACTAAGACACTAGGGACACAGAGACATGGGAACACAGAAACTGGGAGACTAGGGGACATTGGGAGACACTGGCTGGGAAACAGACACTTGGGGACACTGGGAGACATAGGGACAGTTGTGGACATAGACATGAGGACACTGGGACATATAGGGACACTGGGACACATGGGGACACTAGGCACACTGAGAGACATGGGACACAGACACTGGGAAACATGGGGACACTGAAACATTTGGGGACACTAAGACACTAGGGACACAGAGACATGCGGACACTGGGAGACTAGGGGACACTGGCTGGGAGACATGGGGACAGTTGTGGACATAGACATGGGGACACTGGGACATATAGGGACACTGAGACACATGGGCACACTAGGCACACTGGGAGACATGGGACTCAGACACGGGGAGACTTGGGGACACTGAAACACTAGCAAGACTGGATGGGGGACACTGGGAGAAATGGGGACATAGTGTCTCCGTGTCCCAATGTCTCAGTGTCTCCCAATGTCTCACAGCGTCCCCATTAGTCTCAGCATCCCCATGTTTTCCAGTGTACCCAAGTGTCTCAGTGTTTCTAGGTCTCCCAGTGTCTGTGTCCCCATGTGTCCCCTAGAGTCTGTGTCCCCTAGTGTCTCAGTGTCCCTTAGTGTCTCAGTGTCCCCATGTGTCCCCTAGTGTCTGTGTCTCCTAGTGTCTCAGTGTCCCTTAATGTCTCAGTGTCCCTTAGTGTCTCAGTGTCCCCATGTGTCCCCTAGTGTCTCAGTGTCCCCATGTGTCCCTGCTGCCTTTTCCCCCATCCCTCACTTACCTGAGCTGTAGAGCTGCTGTCTGGACTCTGTGCTGTGTTGCTGCTCCCCTATGGATCAGTAAGTAGTAGAGAGAGGCAGGAAAATGCTGTAACTTCCTATCCCTGCCTCTCTCCACACACAGTGACCCCTACTGGCTGGTTCTGGTATTGCAGAGTAATCTAATTATTTTGAGAAAAATACCTGCATTTGTATTGCTGGTATTACTGCAATACTGGCACGGCACGGCAGCCTTAAATATTGGCTGTGCCAGTAAAATACCAGTCAGGTGACAAACCTAAGAATAGCGTGTAAAAAAAAATAAAAACATTTTTTTTTTTTTTTAAATGGGCCTATTCCATGGGCCTGGGCCTGGAGCTGCAGCTCCATCAGCCCCTATGTTAATCCGGCCCTGGTGGCGCCGTTGACTTGGAAGGAGACAGACACGGGAGTAGCAACACTTAGCATGTACAAAATGCATTATTGTTTGAGTAATTCACCTTATAACTATAAACCTCTACTAGACTACTAATGTTTTCTTTCAGAAAGGGATAAACGTTCGTGTCCACACTTGCAAAAAATAAAATAAAAATCAAGACATTTCTAAGCATACATAATAAGAAAATCTTTTCTTCATTCTCTGGCCAAGATGAAGATAATCAACACCTTAATGTATTTCGCATGCACGAACACTCTTCCGCTAGACAATTATCTGTAGAAAGTGAACGACAGGCCTTCTATATCACACATCTCATCAATTCTCAATTGGATTTTTCCCCAGAAACACAGAACACGCAAGAAAAATCCCTAATGTTATAGCTAGCTATACATTAAAGGAATTTTAAGTATTATAACTAGCGATACGCTAATGGAATTTTGTAACTATTATAATTAGCTATATATTAATTGTATTTAACTGCTATAACTAGCTATGTATTAAATACATTTGATCTATTATAACTAGATGTATATTAAAGAGATTTTGATGTTGTAGAGTTTACATTTTAGAGTAATACGCAGTCTCTCCCTACTCTTCTTGATGCAATGATGTTTTTGAGCTCTCGGCATGCTTGTAATTCATGCATTTTCTGTCTTATACTCTGGTCCATACCTAAACAAACTCTCCGTTCTCTCTCTTTTCTGGTGTCTTTTCTATCTGCTCCAAAGTAAGCAGTAATGACTTGAGTCATACCACAACCTCTCTTGATCAATATGTCTGTCAAATTTCCACCTCCCTACTTTACCTCCAAGCTCCTTGAATTTATCAAATAAAACTCTCACCTTAAAGCTTTGCATTCTGATAAACCACAAAAGTTTTTTTCTACCAATTGTAAACCTGATTTTTGATACAGTGCTCTTTCCTATTTCACCCCTTATCTCTCCGGAATAGAGTATCTCTACTCTTCCAAAATCTTCTCTACTACTACCAACTATTGCATACTAACTCTTTCAGCCAGAGGGCTCCAAGGTTCTACCCGGGATCCATTTCTGTTTACTTAAGACATTGCCTCTCCCCGCAGTCCCCCTCGTTTATCTTCTGCTCCGTTGGATTATTTCAACAACTGTCTCTCCTCTGTCCTAACTTGATGTGCACCCACTTCCTAAAACTCAACCTTTCCACACTAGAACCTCCTATTTTTCTATAAATTCTCCAGGTCTGTGGTGCAACATCGTAGCCATGGTACCCTTTTTACCTACCACTCTTTGGCTCCTCACATACAGTCAATATGCACATCCCAAACACATTAATGGGATATATTATCCTAAATAATTACATTTTTAGTAGATTTATTGAACGTGAAGTGTGTCTAATACAGCATACATTTGACAATATATCAGAGAAAATCCCTATGCAAACTCACAGTTTTGAATAAGCTTGAAATCCATGGAATTCCACAACTGTTTTCTGTCACCAATTACTTTTCTTAAAGGGACACTGTAGGCACTCAGACCACTTCAGCTAATTGAAGTGCTGTGTCGCTTTTGCAATTAGTGCTGCAATGTAAAACGTTGCAGTTCCAGAAAACTGCAATGTTTACATAGCAGCTCTAAGTCTGCCCTGAGTGGCTGCCTACCATACAGCCACTAGAGAGCTTCCGGAATCAAAACAGACCTTTGGTCCATTATATGATGCTAGACGTCCTCACGCTCTGTATAGGGACCTCCAGCGTCAGATTTTTCCCCATAAGAAAGCATTCATGAATGCTTTACTATGGTGAAATACTAATTTGATCGTGGCCATTGCCGCGCATGCGCATTAGGTCTTCTCCGCCGGCTGATGTCGGCGGGGGAGGAGCATGGGCGGAGCCTGACCCAGCATTTAGGGACATCAGCGCTGGATTCAGGTAAGTGACTGGAGTCAGTGCAGAGGAAGAGGGGTGCGAGGGAGAGGGGGAACGTAGAAATCTATAGTGCCAGGCAAATGGCTTTGTTTTCCTGGCACTATAGGATCCCTTTAACCTGTTCCAAATTCCACTCAACACAAACAAATGTTAAATAATGTACATGGTTAGAACACAAAGAAATCAACATTGCATCTGGATATCCTGCGTTTTACCTCAATCTTTGGTATAAAATGACGTATCATACCCTGCAGACTGTAAACTCATTTGAGCAAGGCCTCCCTCTGCACCCTATTTTCCTACATATCTTTTCTTTTTGCTGCAGAATATATTTTCACTTTAAAAATAAAATTTATAATGATATCTCCCAATACAATCAAAAAAAGCGCGGTTAGGTAAAAGGGATCTACATGAATTTAGTAGTTACATATGCGACTATTCACAGGCAATTAAATAAGAAATGAGAAGTATTACTTAGTTCATCCTGAACTTGAAAGACATCTAAGGTAATCATAAGAACAAAGAAGATCGTAAAAAAAAAAGTTACTCTACACCTTTTGGAATTTCAATTTCACAGAAATGTAATTGTTTTCTGGGAAAGTCTCCCAGGACAATGAAGAAGTGCGAAATCTTTTCTGTCCCAAGACTGCAGATAGGGAATTCTCGTCTTATAAGTAATTGCTATCCTGTGTTGTTAAAAGTGAATTGAGAAATTCATTGAATGGACACTGCAAGACAATGACAGAGTAGTTGGCTCAGTTCTGAAATAAGCGAAGTGTTTGCATGCAGCATTTTGTGAAACTCTGTATATTTTGATAGTTTATTGAACATTTTAGCAGGAACCTAGCACAACGTCCAGTTTATGCCACTGAAACCTCTAACAATTTGTAATGCTCGGTGTGCAATCAATATATGTTAAGAAAAAGACATGCAATTGTTTTACATTGGCATCTGATGCACTGATCAGTTAAATAATTCATGGTGCAATCAGTGAAGAGGTTTGCAGTTTAGTGGAAAAGGGAACATCAAGAGCCTTTTAATAAAATCACTTGGCTCTAAGGTTTGACTTTTAAAGGGACAGTAAAAAGCAATGTTTGAAACTATTCAATAAACAGGAAATACATGGGATGAGTTTCTATATACGTGTTAAGCTTTTGACAGCTCAGAATAATCTGAACATCTGTGACAATGTATATGTTTTTGTTTCTTTTATTTTTTCTTTGATCACAGAGTTTATTACTATACACATATACCTTAATTCATGGCCTTTTTAAATTATTTAAATTATATGGTCTAGACCAGGGATAGGCAACCTTCGGCACTCCAGATGTTGTGGACTACATCCCCCATAACGCTCTTACACCCATTATGGGAGTTGTAGTCCAAAACATCTGGATTGCCAAAGGTTGCCTATGCCTGGTCTAGATTGAGTTTCCAGATGGAATCTGAATTGCAACTTCTATAAATTCCCATGTATGTGGTTTGTTAACTGTTGGAAACAGTTTTGGTCAAGACTTACTGCCTATTTTACAAATACTAGGGATATGCATGAGATGCAAAAGGGGACAGAAAGTGATCAGGTTTATAGTGATGTACCAGTTGTGCCGCATCCCTGACAAAGACTAAAATAGGTGATCATGCTCAGAGAGGGTCAGGGTTGCCTAAAGTAGGGGTGTGTCAACCTGACTGAGAGCTTGCTGAGCCAGCTCCACTCAAGATAGACCATGCATATAGCATTGATAAGGATCTCTGTGCGTAGTTCTCTTGCCATGACAGTGTTTTGCATAGCACAAGTGCATCTAATGATGTGCTCATATTACACTTGCTGGAGGCATGCAGTTTTTGGATGTGGGATGTCCAAAATATTGACTGTCCCTCTGGATCCAGGACTATTCGGAGGAATGCAAATGATAGCAACTAGATGAGTATTTAGTGATAAAAAGTGAATATTGTGGAAAAGGCACTTAAATAAATATAATATAAATAAATCAACCAAGCTGCTACTACCTTTGTGCAAGTATCTCTCTCCTTGGCAAAACCACATGCAGATAAATAAAACTTAACAAACAGTAAAGATATCCACACCAGTCAAAAATGGTAGAGCTGGGTAAATAATCTTGCACTTACCCCTATAACAAAGGAATATACAGCCTATATAAATAAAGGCAAAAATAAAAGTGTAGTATAATCTGTGCTCAATGTGGATAGTGATATAATTGGATAAACTCACATTGGGTAGAGCCTAGCAGGGACAGGCTAAGACTTCATTGGCAGATGTGTTCTTTGGTGACACACCCCCTCTTCTGATATTTATTGATAAATTCGTAGGAGAAAATAAGGAAAAACTCCGAGTGCAGTATGTATGTCCAAATGGAAATAAATTGCTCACCTTATTCAGAGCCTGTTGTACTTGGCTCTAAGTATGAAGACCTTTAAGCCAATAAAGGGGGTCACAAACCCTTTACCACTCAGTTAAAGGGACACTTCACTGCCCAAATACAAAATAAATAAGAAGCACTGTTTAGTAGAAATGCCCCAAATGAAAACTTGCATGCATTTAATTATGATTTTTTTCATTGGGGATATATCTAACACCAGCTTGCAAAGCCTTCAGTTTTCTTGTAGGCTGCCTTAGTTTCATCCTGGACAAATGGGGAAGGGGAGCATGACTGCTGCCCATGATGGGGGCTGGAGTTAAATAACAACAATGTTGCAAATATTGTAGGAGTTAAAAAAGAAGAGTAGGGGAGGGGACTTACCAGTCAGCAGGAGCAGTGAAAAGACCCTGACTGAATTTCCCACCCTCCCTCCCTGGAATTTGTGGTGTGTTTGTGTGGTCTCTCTTTGTTTTTTTTCTTATTGTCACAGCTGGTGGTTTTCCTTGGACAGCGCAACCAAAGGATGGAGTATGACGCAAGGTCAACTTGGGGAGACTACAGTCGGCACAAGGCTGGTGGCTAGTGACGGGTGTGTTGGGCTCCTGGAGAATAAGTATGGAGAACTGTCTGTTGCGCTCTCACCCAACAGCTGACAGGATTTAAGAATGTTGTTATGGTTAATAAAGCTGCGGCAGTTGCCCTTATTCACTTTAAAAGGTGTCCAGTGTGTTTTTGGTGGGTTGGATATGGGTCAGCAGTCATGCAAGCTCTCCCTTTCTAACCCAGCACAGACTTTCTGTGATTGTCCTATCACAAAAGATACAGCTCAATGAGAAGTCTTTGTAAGTCAGGTGCTCTGGGCAATTGCTGCCTCTTGAGGTCAGCTACATTGAGCTAACCAAACCAGGAAGTAACATTACCTGTTGTCTGCTTGAAAGCCAAGGGAGCGTAACCAGGTTAATTTATAAAAGAGTAAATTTCTATTGAAATCTGCAAATGAAACAAAGGGGATACATTCTTCACACATAAAGCATTTAAAAAAGCTAAAGTTGCTAAGGGGTATTGGAGTGTCCTCTTCAGTTTTATTCAAAGATGCATTTTGCTTCCCCCTCCAAAATGTGTCCACCAAATGTGTAGGCTTGTGTAGCCCTATGTAGCAAAAGCGCATCTTAATGGAAAGGTGCCTTGACAGGGCTAGGAGGCAGGCATAGGAGGAAACATGTAGGGATTGGTGGTTTGAGGGTTAGGGATTGGGCTATGAAAATAGGCAGCAATCTTAGAAAAGTCACTTTTAACTTGCCTGCCTGGCTGAGTTTGTCCCACATGGGTTATGGAAAGGTTGGGTTGTCCCGTTCTGTCATAGCAGCGGGATAGGGAGCTGAAGGATAGGAAATAGGCTCCCCATTAGGATGGTTATGGAAATGGTTGAATATGGTTCTTGGTAAGTTTGGTAGGTTTCGAGCCGCGTCGGTGGCTCAGAACCTGGTGGGGTAGGGGTATCCGGGTATACTCCTATCATGGTTAATTAAAATTTTGGCACTTTAAGTTATGTTCATGTTGGAATACTGTTATATGTTATTTATATGTGGGTCATTGCCTTTTATAACTAACAGAAGAATACGGATGTGATGGCGGGGTGTGGGGCAATTACCTGTTTTTTCTATGTTAATTTATTACTATTTAATAAAAGCTGTGGACAATTTTGACCCATATACCCTAGTGTCTGTGTTTTATTGGGATAGATTTGTGTGGGGTTTTGTCCTGATTCTGCCTGCCCATATTTCGAGAATTGACCTGTAATGTGTTTTTTTACCCTCCTTTTTTGTCTGCACTCGGACTTTGCACCATGCAAGCGGATGTGCCATGTAATGCTCTTTGCCTCCATATGGTAGCTCTGGCCCTGACTAGACTTAGTATAAATACTGTGCATTTGTAATCCACAACCATGTACTAAATCTTGTGTATATAATTTGATTTTCATGTGATCTCACTTTCTACAAACTAGTAAAGAATGCATTGCACATTTATGATGCAATCAATATAGTACCCAATTTAGATAATGGTAGAATGATACATTTGCAAATTAAAATAAATCTAAAACTCACATTTTACTATTTATTTTTTGAATTGTTTGGAAATGGGAACAAGTAATGCAATATGCACTCTGTAACTAAAATAAAAATGATTTAATAAATATAAAGCCAGAGCTGGGATTGCAGATTTAAAGTGCAGAATCCGAGCTGGAAACCTTATAATAAGCTGTCATCGTCTGTAACGGAGCCACTGAGGATATTGATTGAGCAAGCTTGCTTCAAAATGCCAGGCAGGTTGTATAACGGAGATTTCTGTGGAAGATCATGTAATTATTTCTGATTAGCAGCAAGCAATAATAGCTTATTGAGAAAATAAAATAATGAACATAGCCATAAATCAGAGCTAGACAGCTTTGGCCTCTCACGCTGCTGATAAGCTACAGTTGATGGGAGTTATAGTCCATACAAAGGTAAAGCTGCATTATATCTCATGTTATCTTCCATCAATGCTGTTTTATGAATTAGGGTACCTAATCATTTACCCAGTATATTACCAGACAGGTTTGCCTGAAGATCCTCACATGTTTTGTGAACTTCAACTTCCATGATGCATTACCAAACACCGGCAAAGCTTCATCAGAGTAGGAAAATTGTATGGCCACATACATGGACTTATAGTCACCCAGACAACTTCAGCTCATTGCAGTGGTCTGTGTGCAGTGTTCCAGTCCCGGTTTCTGAGAAATTGCAGTAATTACATTGCAGGACTAGGACTGCCTCTAGTGGCTTTTAATCAAAAAGCCACTATGGGCACTTCCTTGTGGCTAACCAACTTTTTGGTTGTGCTTTCCTATGGGGATTTAACTGACGCTGGATGTTCACATGCAAAGCGCTGGAATCTGGTAAGTGACTGAAAGATTATTTAGCCCTTTAGCTGCTGGGGGGGGGGGGAGGTGGGGCTGTACAGCTTTACAGCTTTGACAATGGATTGTAAGGGAGTGACAGTAGACAGGGTGCGCTATGCAAGACTCTCGCATGTCACTAAAAAAAGATATGCTTTTTAATAGTACTTTACTCTATGTATGGGGATTACATTGTAATTTTGTTAAAATTCAATTTTCATAAAATAATTGTAAATAATTTCTGTATACCAAGTATACTGCAATCCTTGTGCTATTCTAGATGTCTTGTGATGTTAGAAATGACTGCTAATTTCCATGTAAAGTGTTTTCAGAATCAGCTTAGGAAGCTTAAATGTCATGGAAGATTACCGAAGAAATGCAGAATGAAATATTCAGAAATCATGGCCGTGAAATAGCACAAACCTATACACACAGGGAGCCGTTTGCAAGTGCTTGTAAAAACTCACTTAGCACATAAAAAGCTCCATACTACTTTATTTACTCGAATGTAATGCGCTATCGACTGCGCACCACAATTTTTGAAACCTGGATGCTGAAATGTGTTTTTGCTGGTGAATGTAAGGCGCATTTATTCAAGAAGATACTACTATAAAACATTGTGCTACAAGACAAATGTTTATTGCCATATACCAGGGGTAGGCAACCTTTTAGCAGCACTGTGCCGATATAGGATTGTGATGTCCCGTAGCGTGCCGGGGGACATCTATTTTTTTAAATTTAGGTGTGTATGCTGCCGTATTCTGCTTGTGTTATTTTTACTGCAGTTGCTTTGCATCATTGTATTTGTGCGTATATGAGCTATTATATTGTATATGTTCATTAGTAGTTTATGGTATTGTGTATGATACATATGAATGTGGGCTGTGTATGAGGGCTGCTTGTGGAATTGTGTGTGGATGGATATGTCACATTGTGTGTTTGGTAGTGTGTGTGGGCTGTTTGGGGTATTGCATGTGAAAGGCTGCATGTGGGGTTTGTGTGCATGTATGTGGATTGTTAGCAGGTTACGTTTGTGCAGATTGTGTGTATGTTTGTGTGTGGACTGTTCGTATTATTTGTATAAGGGGAGGGTTATTCTTCATTTCTGTGTTATGAATGTAAATTAGTGATAGTAAAAATGTCTATTTACTGTGTATACCTGTATTCAATATCTACTCAAAATGGCTGATAGAGCACCCGCTCCCACCGACTAACTACCTTGTGTAACAAGATGGCGCCAACATCCGGAGTAAAATCCCGGGATGATGGTGACATCACGCCTCGTAGGATGTGCATTAGATAAGACACTTAACACCTAACCAATTAGAGATGTATTCTCTCTGTTATCTACATTTTTACATATGATGTATTTTTGCCTTTATAAGGGGCTTGCCGCCCCCTGAGTAAACATTCCGAAGTTTTTTATTAACCTGATACCTGTGTCTCAGTGTAATTTACTTCAAAACATGCACGCATTTATTTTAACAATTTGGAAAGGAGCAGTGTAACGGGACCGCTGGCACCCCGACCGGGTACCCTCCGCTGACGGATGCTCCTAGTGCTTTCCGAGGACTCCAAGCACTCTGCCCGACACCATAACCACTGCAGACCCCACGAAACGCCGCAGCTTGGTTGGGGTCTCACCGTCTCCACCCACTCTGGGCCCAAGACCAGGGTCCAGCTTCCAGTAGGTGGACCTCTCCGAATTCCAGAGAGCAGGAACAAAAACAAGCTCTTAGCAGAGCTTAGTGATTATACCCTGGGGAGTACAGTGATTATAGCAATCCCCAGAGTGTAGTTCTCCAATCCCCCAAACATGAGCCGAAACTTCATGAAGGTCCAAGATGATCTGAGGTGCTAGCACACCCAGTCTGGCTTTTATTACAGTTGTTGAAAATACAGGACCGCCCACAGGGAGGGATAAAATAACCAATCATATCACAGTTACATCCCACATATTCCCTCCCCTTATTCTGAGAGGAAACCCAATTATATATACAGTTAAAACATACTTTTTACCCAACTTTCATAACTCTAAAACCATACATCCAGTCTCCATAACATTACATATTCAGACTCAGCATACTTTAAACATAAACATTCTCAAAAATCATACAAATCCCTCCAGTAGATAAAAAGTTACACAGAAGTCCTTTTATGACTGACCGCAAGCACATTTTCTTGCCCAAAACAGTTCCATGGATTTGGGCTGTGCGGTCGGTCAATTTCCTGCATAAAAAACGGCTAAGTCCCGTTCGAAGTGTTGCCGGTACTTCGACTTTAGTCGAAGTGTCGAAGCGGAGGCGATGGTAAGGGTCGGCGGTGTTCGACGTTAAAATGGCCGCCGCCACGTGGTCCTTTGTCCGATCACTTCGACGACTTCGAAAACTTCAGCTTTAGTCGAAGTGTCGACGATGGTAAGGGTCGGCGGTGTTCGACGTTAAAATGGCCGCCGCCACCACGTGGTCCTTTGTCCGATGCCGGTCACTTCGATGACTTCGACAACTTCGGTAACTTCGGCAACTTCGGCAGCATCCGAAGTGCCATATAAAAATTGCCAGTCCTTCTCCCACAGTAATTAAAGGGCCAGAATGAGTGACATGCACTCTGTTAGGGCCGAATACGGTTTTTAAAGGGCCCAATCTCCCAGGGCCATAGTCCAAAGGTAGGAGGCGGGCAAACAGGCTTCTCCAATGCCCAGTGGAGAGGTTAGTTTCGTCACAAGCAGATACTCAGATAAACACTTGGTTTGATCCACAATATCTGTGTATATCTAGCAGTATGGTTGGCTTCCCTGGGTTCCAGTGGGGACCAGGCTGGCCTGGTACAGGTCAAAGACAGGAGCTGCAACAGCAGCTGCAGGCTGCCCTACTACGTTGTGGATTCCCATTCACAAGTGCTTGGAGGAAGTGATCTGAGGACATTTCCTCTATGTGCTGCAATGCTTAAATTGAGGATTGCCCTTCACCATCTTTTCGTATTAGCAGATATTTGAAGTTTTACTGGGACTCCTGATAGGCCAGAGCCTGTTTGGCTCTAGCAGCCTTGAGTGCCGTGCAAAGACACCTCGAGTGCCGTGCACGGCACTAGTGCCGTAGGTTGCCTACCTCTGCCATATACCATTGTAACATAGATGATATTTCAATATTAGTGTTGCATGTTAAGTCTATTCTTTCTTAGCCCTCTTTCAGAAACAAAATTTGCCTGTGTGAATTCATCAGAATGAAATTCGCTGGTGTGAATTCACCAGTTTAATTCACCATTTTAATTCGCCTTTGTGATTTTGCCTGTGTGAATTCGCCTGTGTGAATTCACCAGTTTTAATTTGCCTATGTAAATTTGCCTGAATGCAATTCGCCAGAAAATGTAATGTGTAATGTAATGCGCCACCAAATCTAATGCGCATTCAAATTTTGGAAACGTCATTTTCCAAAAAAAAGGTGTGCATTAGATTTGAGTAAATATGGTATTTACTAGCTCTGCTACCAGACTAACATTCTATGATTGCTAGAGTGCGGAGATATCTCATTGCCAGGGAAATGCCTCATAAAGGTGCTGGGGAAAGAAACACAAAGACACACAAATGGACTTGGGAGAAGAGACACATAAAAGGGGATGGGAGAGAGTCACACAAAGGGTCTGCAAGGAAGTAAGAGATCCAAAAAGGGGGGTAAGAGACACACAAGAGAGTGTAAGACACATAAAGGGGAAAAATGGGGGTAAGATACACTAAAACGGGTAAGACAATCAAAAGAGGGGATAATAAACATAAAAAAAGGTTAAGAAATTCAAAAGGGGGTTAAGAAAAACACAGGTAAAAATGCAGTATTTGTGAGGATGGGGGGTAGCAAAATGCAACTTCGCCTGTGAAGCCAAAAAGTTCTTGCGATTGGGAAAATATATGCCAATAATAACTAGAAGTAATATAAAGAAAATACACAATACACAAATTGCAGGTTTTGCAACCAGCTACACCCATTCACATTTACTTTGCAAAAATCAATGTCTGTTTTCTGTTTCATTGATTATTTTCATTTTGTCTGTTCACTAAATCATATAATTTTGAAATATTTTCTGAAAACCAATTTACAGAAGCTAAGTGTTCATCATAACAACTCAATAGTACACTATAATAAAATACTTTTAAATATACTGCATATTATAAAAATGATGTAACTTTTTTATACTCTCGAAGGTATAGCTGACTTTAGGGAAAAAAATAATCAAGTCAAGTAAGTTGTAAAGTAACAGAAGGTGTGTGTGTGTGTGTGTGTGTGTATGTGTTTTGACTGTACTTAGAGTGTTAGAAAGAGATCACACATGGAAACTGGAGGCACAAAAGTTTATACCTTTACCAGAGCTCAAAAAACAGTCCCTCAAAAACATTTTCTTTGATAAGGAATAAAGTGTTTGCTCAATGATATTTTATTATATTTGATACCCATTCAAAATAAAATAGAGATACAGATTGTAGCCCAGAAAAAAAGTGATTTTTTAGAAATCGGAGAATCATTTCAAACCAAACTACAAGTAACCCCAATTTGGGCAGATAAGGTGATCAGACGGAATTCTGATTTTTGAACCGCCAGAATCTCAGTAGACCATCCTGCACAAGCCCAAACATACTTGTTTTTTCATGATTTATAGTGCCATTTCTGGAGCCATAAAAAAAAAAAATTAGGGTGGAATGGAGAAAAAGCTTAGTTTACTATGATAGACAAGATGTCTAAACAATCATGTGGGCACTATCTATATTCTAATCAAGAGGTAGAATAAAAAAAGATTATCAATGGTTAGGGAGCAGCCACTAAATGTTGATTTTATTCACAGATCAAGTCACAACTAACCAATAGAGAGAAAAAAAGAGGAGCAGTAAATCAATTTATACTTCGAAGCAGAATTTTTCAGGACACTTTACCTGCAGCTACGGAGGGAGACAGACCAGCAGTGGTACTGTGTTGTTTACCCTTGATGTGACTGTGTTGGAGTGAGAGATGGGCTGGGTTATTAATTATATTGTGCGACTAGGTTTAGCTTGCTGCTGTATCTAGATAGCTACTTTTAGGGGCACTTGAGTGGAGTAGAAATGTTGTCATAAATTCTAGTGTGAAACTAGTTTACCAATATACGGTTTTAATTTGTATTTTTTTACTGAAAAGCTTTGTTGGTGGGCAGTGTGTGATTTTCAGCAAAAAATTAAGTAAAAAGAAAAAAAGAAAAAAGTACTTCCTGCCAGCTATTCCACATTGTCAGTTACACAAACTTGGAGTGGTAAAGATATCCTGCTTCATTCATCCTAGTATGACGTTGTTTATGATTAGTGCAGTGTCGCAAAGCTAGTCATTACCACTTCATACTAGTAATGACTAGTTGTTTAAAATTATTTTTGTTAAGTGTTTGTAAAGAGGAAATAAAAAAATTCTGAGTGTGTACAGTCCAGTGTGTGTTGTGCAAGTGTGTGAGCACTGTGCAGTGTTTCTTAAAGTCAAACACAACAAAGTGCAATTAGCAACATGTATGTTATGTGCAATTCAACACCTAGGAGGTGGCTGTTTTTTCCTTATCCTTTTTCATGATGCAATACCTTTTGCTCCTGCTTCCACTGCCACCACAGCTAGGTCAAGCATTATACCTACTTGGTGTAGATTGCAATTAAGTGAGATTGCAGTAAAGAGTCTACTTCATGGGGGGCGGGGGAGAGGAGAGGGGTGAGGGGTTGTCATCAGACCCACTCTTTCATGAAGACTTAGGGTGGAGTACCAAAGTAGTACTGATTTGTGATTTCTTTGTTTTTATTTTATTTTTTAGTAACATATGTATTATTTGATTTGCAATGTGCTTCTGTGCCACTGCTAGTGCTTTGGAAATTGCTTCTTACAACAGTAATATACACAGTGTTTAGCAGTTTACTGTACAAGTTAACCTTCCCTGCACCTTCTGAGTGTGGCAGATCTTTTTATTACCTCTTTCGTAGAAGAAAAGTATTATAAAATGTGGTGGTGGATCTGGTGGTAGTTGTAATTTTTTTTTTTTTTTTTTTATGTCTTTCATTGCATTGGGTAAGCCCTTCCAAACCAAGTCTTACAATTTTGCCCATGCCTGCTACCTCAGCAGATTCAGTTGGGAGAAGCTGCTAGAGCAATCAGCTTTTTTCTACATTGAATGACGGTCGCAGACATTACAGTCTGGATGCTTTGTTCTTCTCAGTGAGTGTTCACTTGCCCACTGACTTTTTTCCTTATATTTTTGGATAAATCTATTTTTGTGTACTTAAAATGACTCATGCTCCCCATTTTTCATTAATGCAAGATAGTAAAAGGAAAAGACTACAACCAATCCTTATAAAACTACGTTTTCTCTTATTATTTAATCCAGGTACATAATAATCTAATTTTGGCAACTCAGAATTGGCAGTGGGAATAATAGCTGACATTTGGTAGCCATTAGGCCAGGCAATATTGCAGCCATTGTCAACATAGTTGTAGTCATCCTTTTTCCTGCTATTACCTGAAATTTGTTCTAGCGGAATAGCAGCATGTACTAAAATCTTCCGTCCCGAGTTTGTTTTTTTCTGCCAAAGTGGTTGGGGAAAAAAACACATTTTATGCCCATGCAGAGGTCTAGTAATTATATTTTATCGGGCATTTAAAAGACAGAATACCACTCAGTTACTCAGTCTGTTGGTCTTTTTTATGCTTTGACTTACATGTAAAAGGGAGCAGCAAAATGTGAATAAACACCATCATAGAGCTTGTAATAGTGAAATTATGGTGGATTTTATGAAATATTGTTAATAACATACCACTGCTTCGCTCCTGCCCATGACAACTACATAGACCCCGACTGGTGAAAACATGCAGAGTGTCAGAGCTCTTACTAGGCATAGATTCTATGAACACATGGAAGGTTCAAGCTACAATGCACTACAAAATAATACTCTTATTATTATTTAGTAATTCTATAACTCCAACATATTCCACATTTCGGTACAATACAGGAAATACAGACAGATATGGCTGGATACATTCTACAGTAAACATAAAAAAATAGACTGATAGACAAAAGCTATACTCTTGATTCTGAGAATACCAAAATCAAAAACAGATTGTATACAAATTGGCAACTGGGTGATAAATAAAGACAGCATTACACTTCAAAAATACGAGCACATGTAATGCTTATTTGTAATTTAATTGGGTAATTTATTATTAAAAAATAGCCCAAGATCTATAGGTCCAATTAAAAATAACCCACATTTAGACACCTAGTAACAAACTGCAAAGTAGTCTTAAAAATGACACCTAAACTTACCCTAAAATAGATAGGGTAAGCATGCTTAAACAATTCTAGACATAAATATTTCATGTAAACATGGTATGTTCTGTTAGAAGGCAATGTGATCGCTGGAAACTCATGCATTGGTAATAATTGCTTTTGGATAGTTTATAAATATTTCAGAAAGCTGAGAGCATCTTACAATGAAAACCTGTAAGCCATATTTTGTTATTTCCTTAGTTCTCCATTTGTGTCACCACTAAATGAAAGGGCTGCATCTAATGTTTATAGGCTTAGGTAACATTTCTAGTTGATTTCCCTTTATGTGATAGATTGTTAGCTCTTGGGAACATACCAAGTCAATTAAAAAAGTCTGCTTTGTGTTCCTGGTGTATATCCAAATAGAGCCTATAATTATTCTGGGAAGAATAAAGCTATGTTCATTATTAATTCACAGCCCTCATCATTCACCACCTTGGGCTGGACTTCATACTATATAAATAGAGCACTAACACTAACGGATTAAGGTGTTTTTAAAAAAGGGCCTTCCTGCTTCCTACCGCTACATCAGCAGGACAGCACTTCACGGTGCACAAACCTCCTAGGGGCTAATCCCGAGGTTCAAGGTACTCAGATCTGGGTACAACTTCACTTCCTAATAATCAATCTTGAGACTGAGTCACATTTGCTAGAGAATTGGGCCTGGATGCAGCTCCATCCCCTTATAGCCCACCTGAGATGATATTACACAGAATTCTGGGTACTCAGACCTGAACCCTTGTTTATCCATCTGCGATTGTATTTAATAGCAACCAGAGATACCAGGTGCTCAGACTTGTAACTACACACATTATTAGTCCATTTAATATGGTATTACACAGCAAGGACAGCTGCTGGGGACATAATCCACATGTCGGTGGCCAAGATTAAATTAGAAGGGATATAATGTTATTGAGGGTATTTAGCAAGCTGGGAGCATTACGTTTGAAAACTTTTGAAAAAGTTGAAAAATTTACTATTTGAATGCAGTTGTTTTAACTTTATGTGGCTGACAGTTATATAAATAGTAAAATTTTGCATCTTCAAACAACTCCCCCTTAATGAAGGGAGAGGTAAGCAGTCTATAGTAGTTTGGGTCCATTCAAGTTACCTTGACCTAAAGTAGCTGCATTTCAAGAGAGTTATAATAATAGCTATGGAACATGATGTCCACACAGCTGTATGAGCCATAGTATTGAAGTCATGGTTTCCATACAAGATAAGAATAAACTGAATTAATTTAATTTCAATTGGAAGAGAAAGTACTTACTGATGTGTACAAGTATCCTTCGCTGTTCATCGCCAAATATAATTTAGTTTGAACACCTTGAATTGCCACCACTCGTAAACCAACTGGTATAAGGTTAAACAAAGCTGTAGAAAAAAATAAATAAAACAAATTAGGTAAAGTTATATGAAAATGCTGCTAGCGTCTGAGCACTTTACAGGGTTGTTAGGTGCCTTGTGTTCCGATCCTGGAACATCTTGAAAGCATTGCAAATAAATAAGTGGCTCAGAATTTCTCAGAAACAGTAATTTATCTCACTGCACGAGGCATATTTTCTATTCAGGCATAGATAAATGTTGCTGAAAAAAAAAATCATTCAAAACAGATTTAGAAAATGACAACCCAAGCCTTTGATCTGTTATTTTATGAAGAGGTACTACAAAAACATGAATATACCAACAGTGGGAATAGTATGCATTGAAGGACTGTTATTAAACATCCGTTATAATTCCATATAGGGCATTACTATTATGTGTGCCCCCCCCCCCGTAAAAAAAAACAACTCTAAAAAGTTTTCAACTTACCTTAATCCATTGCTGGGCGAAGCTCCTCGCATTGATCTTCCATACCCAGCCCTGATGTCGCCTGGCATTCGCACTGTTCCATCACATGTTTCTCATAGAGAAGCCTGTGAATGGACTGTTTTGCTGGCTCAGAGTAGAAGCACACAATCTGAGCCGGGGAGGGGAGGGAGAGAGTGGGAGGGGGTGAGAGAGTGGGAGTGGAATTTTTCAAAAACAAAAAACTTTTAAAATCACAGAGGGAGGGGAGGAGAAGGCTTTGAAAGAGTAAGGGGAAGATTTTTACGTCTGTAGGCAGCACGCAGTGAGCACTGACAACGGTTGCACAGAATTGACATTAGTCAGTCTGAGACAGAGTTTTGGGCTGTCTAAGTCACGTGTCCTGGAAGGGGCACACTATGAAAAATAACTCTTAATGTTCCTTGTTTAAAGATGAAAATGGATGGAAAAAACTTTCACAAAAATTTAGGTATTTTTTTTTAAATATACAGAGACATTGGGTTCACGGGCTGTTCTGACAGCAACTAACTTGACTCTCAAAGAAATTTCGAAATAGAATGGAATTAAAGCGCTGATGTATCAGAGGTAGTGGCACTTCATGCCATGCTCCCACAAATGCCTTTACGGTTCCCCGTTGAGCCAGAGAGAAGAGATATAGTAAGTATATGGAAAAGAGAACATTTTAGTGTTGAGTGTAGTTTAGTGTAGTGAATGTATGGATGTGTGTCTCTGTGTGCATTGGTAACTGTGTTGCAAATCTAAATTTGTAGGGGAATCTATGTAAGCTCTAGGATGCCTCTGATTAGAGGTTATTATGCTACTATGGACAACCACTTTAATTTATTTCAATACTGGTTCCTGTAACGTACCCTTGTTTGATATACGGTAATGTTATGTGCATCACATACTTTGTTTACTCTTAAAATGCTGATACAGTGCTAAATTTTAACCCTATCTAGATCCATATTAAATAGAGTTGCAGTTTTGTTCCCCTAACTTTGCAGTTTAATCATACATTATGCAATTAGTCTGCCATTCACATTACTGCAAGTATTCAGTGAATGAATATCCATGATAGGAAAATAAATATTTTTACACTGAAATGAAATATAATAGGCTTGGGATCAGTCAAGACATATTATTTATCAATACTCATGTATTGTATTTTGCTGTAAATTTCTCAAAGAATAGAATAAAGAATTGATAACCTTTGCATTTTATTTCCAATCTCCTCAAAGAAAATGTTTTTTTAAATAAGTGAAATACATCCCAACTATGATGCACAAATGACATTGTAATATGCAGACAGTTTAAAATAAAGACTATATTTTTTTGTGCTTCAGTTTCATAGATAAAATAAATCTCCACATGTAAAACAGTTATACAATAATTTATTTTTTTTATGTCAATTACAATTTTTCCATATGGAGAATATTAAATTCATGCAAAGTGAGTGTGGACTTTATAATTATAGCAATAGGTTGATATCAAATGTATTTTATTTTGGCTTTGCGCTATAGAGAAAAAGTTAACACATTCTGTTTTACTTTCACGGAAGGGTGATTGGAATTTAAAGTAGAAGAAACATTTGGGGTTAACCCATTTAAATCCCGGCAGGGTTGACTCGTTACCCAATTCATCCAAGGTAGATAAAATGAGTACCATTAAATTGGGTAATAGTAACATCCCCAGAACGTACTTGGAAAACATAGTAATCTGAATGTACCTTTCCTGGTTAAATACTTTGTTATTATTAATATTATTCGTTATCAAGAATATGTACGTAAATATTTTTTCAATGCAAAACTAATGAAGTTAGAACAAACCCTACTTACATTCCTCCCAAATTCTGCTCTGGTCTTCACCAGGAAAATAAATCGATTTCTCTACCAGACCTCTGGTCAGTCTCTAAGCATTGCATACAAGAGTTGCAAATTCTTCTTTTACACTATAAAGGAGCCTGTAAGACTCAATGATTACTGTGCTGCATTTTCACAGCGGGGCAGAAGATGGACAGACTGGATATTTTGAAGGGTGAATGTGTAGGCTACTGGAGCAACTTGCAATTCTCCGTAAAATACAATTACCTAGTTTAGCCAGGCAACTGTATACGCATCACGCCTACATACATACATTAGTATTGTAGTCTGATAATCACAGACACAGTAAGTACTCTAACCTGGGCAAAACAAGGCATCTGTACTATCTAAAGCAGTGCAGGCTGCTTTTGAATCCTGCTTATAATTCCACCAGTATGCACAGAGGTCTCTCTCCCTCCTACCTACTCCCTGGCTGCTATTAATCAGCCATTGGTACTTTACAAGGGAGTGTTCTTCTTTTTTATCCTAGCAGAGAAAAGTGTTTCTTCACAACGTAAAAATTGGTCTTGGAGCAGACAGAAAGAAATGTAAAGGCGTATTTTTTAGATTTTGTGTAACATTGCATGGTCTTTCTCAGACATTGGGAGCATTGATACCCACTAACCTTCACCACTGTAGTTGCTGTGATTTATATCTCCCATAATTCGCAATCTAGCTTAAATTGGTGCAGCTGCAGTGCACTACATTTTGATTAAGCTGCTCCTAAAATAAGTTGGATAATTGACTTACCCTAATTACCACCGAAAATGAAGTACTCCTAAATCTAACAGTGTGATTCACTAGTGTCGGAATTCCAGGTGAATTCAAAGTGAATTGCAAATTTAAAGCCAAAATAGCTGAACTGGAAACATTCTCCAAATTCGCTTTGCTTTCAATTCAGTTATTTTGTCCTTAAATTTTGAAAATTACTTTGATTCCACTCAGAATTCTCACTCTAGTGATTAAAACTCTAAGAATTGACTTGTCCTAAATCTAAGTAGTTCCAGAACCCTACCTTTATCTCTATGTTCTTATGAATACAGCACCGTTAACACCATCTCTCATATGATGCTCAGTATTTTGGTTGCTCCATTTTAAACACGATGATTTGAATAGATAGATAAGATTATCAGATAGGTATATTATATATTTTATTGCAGCCATATTATCCTGTAATTGCTGCTGCCATTGATTGGTCCCTGTTATAAGACACGAAGCAGAAATCAGACAGCATATTAATGTGTTTTCATGCAGTCATTCACAGAATCATGGGTGTTCTGTTTTGCTATATGTGGTCACACTGTGACTTAAACAACAGAGTAAACAGCTGTAGCAACAAGGACAACACGGATATGATGGCTGCAAGAAAATGAATTAACTTGCTGGTATTTCCTGCAGTCACTCGTAATATCATAGAATGTACCACCGAGCATGTATTGGTGAGCAGGCAACACAGGATCCAGAAACCACTATTAAAAAATAACACTCCTAGTTTTAGATTTAAAAACGCAGGTAACATATTTTACAAAAGTCGTGTATGTCTGAGCCTCTAAACCCAAATATAGAATCAAGAGAACCAATGTGGTCTTTGTTAGGTTTAACACACAGATTGAATTTGTATGGTGACACCCACTCGGATATCAAGTACAGCCAAATTATTGTCAGACTCATTAAATAAAACTATTGTTGTCCTTGGACTTTGTCCATACCTAACACCAGATCCTCATTAACTTTAAAAAAAGGAATAATAGTTCAAATAGAACATTAAGTACAGTTTGTTCTATGGGTGACGCAGAGCACAGTTTGTTGAGCCACATGTCAAGTATACTACTTAATTGGGCTTTTTTTATTTCTTTTTTATTTTTATTTATAGGCCCTTTTACATTGCCCTACACAAATCACAGTACATTCATTATTCAATGTGAACCAAAAAGTGTGGTTAATTGGTGTTGTACAATTGATGTATGGATGTTGTGTGGTTAATAGGTGATGTATAATTGATGTATAGGTGCTATGCAGTTGACAGGTGCTTTATTATTGATTTATGGATGATACGTAGTTGATAGGTGCTGTCTAATTGACATACAGGGTGCTGTGTGTTTGATAGGTACTGTTCACTTGATGTATGGGTGCTGTGTAGTTGATTGGTGCTGTATAATTGATATGTACGTAGCTTCTTGTTGATTGGTGCTATACAATTTACGTCTGGATTCTATGTGTTTGATTGATGTTGTGTATGTAATATACAAGTTCTGTGTGGCTGGTTCCGTATTGGTGACATGTTGGTGCAGTGTAACAGGTTGGTGCAGTTGATGTGCTTTATGTAGATGATTTAACCTATATAAGTTTTAGATTTGTATTTAGTTACGGTATCATTTTTTTCTAATTTTTTTGCTTAGAGTGTCAAATTTTAAAAGGTGTTTGCGGAGAGAAGGTTTGAGTGGCAGCTCAGGAAAAATAACTATCTTAATAATACTTTTAGGATTAGTAAATTAGTAGGAAAACATTCAGTACTAAAAAATGAAACAAATGTGATGGGCTTCTGTTTATAATATTGATGTTGGGCTGTAAAGATTTAACAAATGAAAAAAAATGTCTGTCAAAGTTTCTTTTTTATAAATATTTTTACTATGCCTTATGAAAGATTATAGGTAATTATTCAAAGCAAACTTTACTTCAGACTTTTTTTTTGCTTGTTTTTTTATTTCTTTTTATTATAGGCTCTACATATATAAACAAGCACACACACCTGCTTGTCTACATATGTACAGCATTTACTAGCACAATTAAATATTGATAAACCACTTCCAATTAGACTGGAAACCCTCTAGGTTGTTTACAATTTTAGTGCCACACTGGTTCTTACCAAAAGGACATACAAGGCATGTTCATTTCCTTCATTTTCTCAAAGGGTTAATATCACAGCTGCAAGAGTTTAGCATTCCTCTACGGGACTTTCTGTCAGACAAAGAGTTAAATAATGTCTAACAGGACTAGTCTATTATTGGCAAAATGTGTGGGTGAATATATATTCTTTGATGAGATGAAATAAAATCTTGAGGACATCTCTGAATCTCCATGGAGATAACATTTGATTCTTCTAGCTAACAACAACCTTAAACCTCCCCCTCCCACTTCTTATAACACACACACCCCACTTTGAATTGACTTTGGGATTCTAGAATCGAACACGTTAGAGTTGATTCACGGAAGTGAAGATTGTAGAACTTGGAGAATTAACAAATGTGGCCCACAATGTGTTACTCCCTTTTCAATTCTACAAAATCTCTAGCTTAGTAAATAAAAAATAATAATAAAACAGTTTTGAGTGTGAAAGCCAGATTAAACTTTCATTAGAAAATGCCTGTAAGGTGGTGAACCAACCATATCCTAGTCAAAGTTTATTCAAACAATGTCAGATGCAACTTACTGTATATGCTCTCCTCCTCTTTTGTTCCATCGATGGTGCCATCTGCCTGTAGTTGCAAGTGGTACCCTTGCCTGCTGTATAATTTAGTCACTATACCTTTAAGCTGAGGTTCTGAAAGTAAAAAGAGAGTGCAAACAGTGGATTAGATCTTTCTGGTAAATTGTAGCCATTCACATTCTGTCTGTTTTTAGTGTGGTTCCACAAACTTCCATTTCATTTTCAGACAAACACATAAATCACATGGAATTGCCATTCAATTTGAGATAGTGAAAACTGCTGTATATGGAGAATCCAACATCATTTTGGATATGCCCCATTAATTCTAGAACTGCGTGCCCTAGCAGTCCTCGAAGACATTATATAGCCACAGGTTTCACATATGTCATACCATACTGCCATATAATTAGCTATTTCAGTTTGCAGAAAATAAAAAATGTATTCCGCATTACCCCAAAAATGGTATATCTAGAGTCTGATAGCACTGGAACCCAACACAAAGTAACTGTTTCTGTAAGAATACTTTTGGTCGATGTTTTTCTTAATTCCGTTTTTTTTTTTCCTTTGGCAAAAGACTAGTTTTTGCAAAATATTTTACTAGTCACAAATAAATAAAATGATAATGTGTACATCATAAAGAAATGAAAATAAAATAGTCTGCATTATTAGAATATTTTTGACCTCCAATGGTTAAGTCAGATAGAAATTATTTGTATCAGGCACTAGAAAGGGTTACAAGGGTATTGGCAGCAAACATTTGTTTACATAAATAAGTGCATCAGAAAGTAGTCAGAATTTGATGTTTCCTTCTCAGAAATTTTCAGCAGTTTTCATAATCCCTTTCTAACCATAACAGCACTTATGTAGTTAAGCAGCCTAACAGAGCACGTAGCTTGATTCGTGCAAAGCTTAAATATCCTCTGCCCCTGGAAGACAACTCCCAATCATGCATATCCACTTAAACATTGACTGGACTTTAAAGGGTTACAGTTTTAATCACAGATATAAAGAAATGGAGGTCCAGGCACTCCTTGGTTGAAAAAATAGGCACTTTAATGGAACCACAGCAACGTTTCGACCATAAACGTCTTTTTCAACCTGAAAAAGACCTTTATGGTCGAAACGTTGCTGTGGTTTCTTTTTCAACCTGAAAAAGACCTTTATGGTCGAAACGTTGCTGTGGTTTCATTAAAGTGCCTATTTTTTGAACCAAGGAGTGCCTGGACCTCTATTTCTTTACAAATTTGGGAATCTGGTGTTTTGGTTCCTGTACAGAAAAATCACCCTGGCTCAGACTGATGGGAGTGAGTGCAGTTCCCTACGCACTTTATTACAATTAATCACAGATATAGTCTAGCCATGCTCGTTTAATCTTAAAAGTCAATATGAACATGTTTTTAAAATTAAATGTATTTAGTGTTATATTATTTATAACACACCAACATAGTCCACAGTGCCGTACAACTTGTACACTTTTTTTCATTCTGACACTCTTAAACAGTATATCTACCTTTCCATTTAGGCATTGTAATCACAGAAATTATGATTGATTTATTTTTTTTACAAATTGTATTTAATTTCCAGTGTTGCTCTCAGATAATAGGAGGTGATTTTTGTAAACAATGAAATACACACAATGATAGAATTGTTGAGCAATATAAGGATATAGAGTGATAAAGGCAGGTACAGGATTATTGTTCACATGCATTTTCAACACTCCCTTGTATAACTATTTAACCCTTTCAGTTACCAGGGCATTGCATCGTCACAAAAAGGGTTACATTTCTGATCCAGCCATTCGTAAAGTTTATCTAAACCATCTTTCTAATGTATCCCACATTTCCAACGGAGAGCCCATGCCACAAATATGAAGTTATCGTAGTCATTTAAATACTTTAACATTTTATGTTTAGTTAGCAACATATATTCTTCTCATCAAATCAGTTATGTATATTAAAATGACGCTGATGATAAACAGTCATAAATTTGTCAATGAGGATAAGCGAAAGCATTCGTGATGATGTGCGACTGATGAATGATGAAGACGAAAAAAACAAAAACAATATTACTATTTAAAACAAAATCCATCAAACCTGGTCTCCTTCTTCTCCTCTTTTTGGAGCTGAACAGTTTGACCCGAGAAAAGACATTGAGTTTATTTTTCTCGCAGTTCCCTTTGTTTTTGCTGGGGCTGCTAACACATTTGCATGCATTGGATTTTTCTCTTTCCCGGGCTTGTCTTTTCTGTCTAATCAAAGAGCTAGCTATAGCGGCAGCCATAGCTAATGTTTATCAACAAAATCCTCGAGAACTAGTCAGATGAATAATATTGAGTCGGCCGAAAGCTTGTTTTTACGTAAAACTTTTCCCACTAATGCCACAAATGTTAACATTAATATGTCCAATTTTCCTGCGGTCAACAGATGCAAATCACACATTCCACTTGAAGAACATTGTCGGATGATTAAGATCCTTTTTAGTTTACAGATACTGTCAACTTTTCAATTGCCGGCACTTCCTGTAACCATCAGGACACCTTGATATTGGGTGGTAGAATATTCTTCCTTCTTGTTCAATACTTATTTTCTGAGGTTTTAAGACATTAATATTGACCAACTCTCCAGAATGGGCTTGACCTCGATGAAACAATGGTCGCTGCCTGTTTCTGCTTGTATCCACTCATCACAAATACAGCTCACGTCTGGATCTGTTAAGCGATGCATCTTATTTTCCTTAGGCACACCAGTTACATCCGGTGTATATATTTTAGCAAGAAACACTTTGATATTTTAGTATTCCAAGGGAACAGCATAGAATGCAGCAGTAGCAGCAGAATCTGTCTGCAGGCACAAGAGCCACTTGTAACGTGTGTGTATGTGTGTGTGCGTGTATGTGAGAGAGAGAGAGAGAGAGGGAGAGAAAAAGAAATGCAGATGGTTCTGATCTCGTCCCTTTTTTTTTTTTCAATGAAATACAGAAACGCTCTGACCAATCTCCTGTTGTGCAGCATCTAAAAATATGTGTCTACTTTTAAAAAGCACAATTAAAGCATTGCAATCCAGTTGCTCATTTTGTTGGGTAGAGTCCTGCATGATTTCCTATTGCAGCTTTTTTTCTATGAATGCAGAGGTTTGGCATGGGAGGTCAAGATGAGCTGTGTTGATGAAGGGAACTTGCTCTCAAGAGCCATCTCCCGGAGAGAGAGAAAGGTAGCTTGAATTAATTGTTAAATTACTCTTTCCTTGCCAGGACAAATTAAAGATGCAAGAGAGTTACTGGATTAGTAATACAAAGCACTGCACGATTGGTCATTTTTCTAAAGTCACGATTGGCTGATAGATGCTTTATCCCGATTGGTCCATCTAATTTTCCTGCCTAGTTCTTCCTCATGGCATGATATAAGATTCTCTGCTAGCCTGTTAAATGTAAATTCTTTAGTGCAGGGTATTATTAAGCAATGAAAATCCTCTGTTCACGACCATCAATACAGGAAGCAACCACACGCGGAGTATATTTTTTTTTTTAGTTTTATATTTTTTTTGTTATCATAAAAAAGCAGCCAGAACACACAGAGTGTAATCAATGCTATGTTTTTAAGGTATTGCATTTATATTCTATCTGTTCTGATATCCACTGTGTTATTGGTTGTGATGGGGATATCAAATGATACAAAAGTACGTAGAACACAATGGGAATCTTAAATGGTCGTTGTGAACATGAATGATACACCTGTGTAGAATCTGGCACAATATCTTGTGTGCTAAAGGATTTGCTAAGCAGGGTTGGCTACCAAGCATTTCAACTAGAACACATATAAATTTAACCATTTGATTGCCAGAAACGGCTGTGTCACTAAAAAAGGAAAGGGTTACTATATTAATATAATGACTTTGTTCTTGCTTTGATGATCACATTTTTGTTTTGCAGGAGTTTAAAGATAAAGCATACTTATTAATGTCATAACCATAGCTAAAAATGAAAGTGTGACAAAGCAGTCATTTGGGAGACCATCACCGTTTGTATATGTCTCAGGCTGCTGTATATGAAGGAATTGTCACTGTCAGTAAATCCATCGTTTATGTCAATCACAAGTGCAGTAGCTACATAGCAAAGAACTCTGGGAGTCTCTTCCTTACAGAGCCAGGTTTGGTAAGTTGACAACTTAACTGCAAGATGTAAAATAAGATAAGTACGACTGAAATACATCTAAAACTCAACTGGAAATGTTTTCAATGATGATTAAAACAAGGCACAAAAGAAAATGACCATGACTTTCAATATAGACCCACCTGTCCTATGAGGGAGAACATGGTTTCAATAGCCTACCTCTGCACTGCATTGACTGGCTTTTATGGTGCTCACTTTTCCTATAAATAAAAGATTCCAGTTTAAGAAGTCACTATAGTCAACAGAACTAGTACATCTTAATGTGAGTGGTTCTAGTGTCTATAGCATGTCCCTGCAGTCTTAGCACTCTAAATGCTACAGACATTACATTGCTGCCTTGTAACACATCCAGTGGCAGTCACTCAAACGGCCACTAGAGGTGCTTCCTAGTCCAGTGCTGCAAAGTGTGCAGCACCTTTAATCAGGGTCTCCGTTCTCTGCATAGAGAGGCTGAACGCTGCCCATAGAAATGCATTGATTGAATGCATCTCTATGAGGAGATGCCGAATGGTGCAGCGTGGCACTAGTGGGCGTTTCAGGATTCCAGGTGGGCGGTAAGGATTTCCAGGTTGATAGTGCGGGTGGGCGGGTGCGAGCCGGCGGTACCCGTGCGACTGGGTACTGCTCTGACCATTTGCGGCTCCGGTCCGCGCGGTAAACTGCCGGGGCCGCCTTCCAAAGTGTCCATCGGGTGGCCCATGCTGTCAGGGCCACCCGATGGATGCGGATTGTAAGGGGGCCCGGTCAGCGCTGGGCGCTTTAACAGCGTGACCGGGCCCCCTGTGATGACATCACAGAGCTGGGAGGAAGTGATTCCCCGGTCACTCCTCCCAGCTAAAACTTAGAGCCGCGCGGGAGGAAGCAGAGGGAGTCAGAGTAGGAACTCTGACTCCCATCCACCTGAGCCACCACTGGACCCCAGGAAAAGTCACCCTCCTGCACCTTAAAGGTAGGAAACAGGAGGGTGACTTAAATATAATGTGTGTGTTTGTTTGTGTGTGTGTGTCTATGTAGGTATGTCTTGTGTGTGTGTGTCTTTCTATGTCTTGTGTGTGTGTATGTGTCTGTCTGTGTGTGTGTGTGTGTGTGTGTCTGTATGTATGTGTGTCATTGTATGTGTGTCTGCATGTGTGTGTGTGTCTATGTATGTCTTATGTGTGTGTCTGCATGTGTGTGTGCATGTCTGTGTGTGTTTGTTTGTATGTGTGCCTGTCTGTTTGTATGTATGTGTCTTGTGTGTGTGTCTGTATGTATGTGTCTTGTGTGTGTATGTGTGCCTGTCTGTGTGCCTGCCTGTGTCTTTGTGTGTGTCTTTATGTGTGTCTTGTATGTGTGTATGTATGTGTGTCTTGTGTGTGTGTCTGTATGTGTGTATGTGTGCCTGTCTGTGTGTCTGTATGTGTGTCTTGTGTGTGTTTGTGTGTCTTGTATGTGTGTGTGTGTGTCGTATGTGTGTCTGTATGTGTGTCTGTATGTGTGTCTGTATGTGTGTCTGTATGTGTGTCTTGTGTGTGTGTGTGTGTGTGTATGTATGTGTGTCTTGTGTGTGTGTGTCTGTATGTGTATTTGTGTGTGTGTCTTGTATGTGTGTCTTGTATGTGTCTGTATGTGTGCCTGTCTGTTATAGTGGACTATAGTAAGTGGGCTACCTAGCTCAGCCTTCCTACTGGGCATTGCTATAAGGAAGGTTAAAAAATAGAAAAAAGGGAAAAAAAGGTGGGGAGGGGAATTGAGGAGGGAGAGGAGATGAGCTGACGCACAAATGAGAAATTATATTATGCACAAACAGAGAAGTCGTCTGAACATCACTGAAAGAGACCTTCGTTTGTTCCTTACGAAAATCGAACCAGATATCAAAGATTTAGTCTCGCAGCATCAAACAAGGATCTCATTAATCACTAGTAAAGGTAATTTCAATTTACTTTATTGTTTTCTCATTAAACTTTATAAAGTTAAAAACCTTATAAACCTGCATTAAGTAGAAATAAAAAGATAAATGTACGTACATTTATTTTTTTTTAAAACACCCTCCTTTCTAAAAAATATTCTGCATTTGCGCGAAAACTGGTGGGCGGTAAGGAAATTTTTTTAACCAAAAAGATGCATTAGTCGGCGGTAGGTAGAAAAAGGTTGACTACCACTGTTCTAGAGAGTTAGGGAAGATGAGGAGGGAGGGGGGAGGAATAAAAAGGAGATTTCATATCTCCTAGTTCATATTTTTATGGCATTGTTAAACACCTCACATGTTTTGATATGCTTAAATTCTGTAGCTCATGTTATCTTCTAGCAATAGAACACATGAAATATATTTGGCTGTTCCCCTGCCAACATTTCTTTCATCTGATTGCATATTTATGAAACTACCAGCAGCCTGTAGCCTGCTAATCACTGCTGCACCTCATCCACTGATGTACCTAATCCACAATAACCTATTTAGAACTACCTACATATCTTCCAATGTTTTCACCAGAGCCAACCTCTCTACTGGCCTACCACCAGTTCTTGGCTCTCAATTAAACCAGTGACTAATGGGCATTACATGTCCAAATTATGTATTTTCAGTGGTGGCACATTTTAAAATATGGATCTTGTTGCAAAACCTTTGTCCATTTTGGCAGTAGCCCGCACAATTTCACAGAACAAGATGGAGGGAAGTAGGAGTCTAGCCATCTCTCAGTCTTTTACCCGCAGTTCCAGAATCATATATTTTAATTATAGGAGAGGTAATATCCCCTTGAACCATTATTATTCTATACCACACCAAACCTCACAACAGGGGATAGATAGCAGGAGAAGGGGGAAATAAGCAGCATTTTGCTTAGTATGTTAACCCTCAATTCATCAGACATGGGACAGTTGGAGAGAGGGAATCTTCCCCATTCAGTTTTTTACTAGGAGGTAATGCAACTACAGGGACACTATAGTCACCTGAACAACTTTAGCTTAATGAAGCAGTTTTGGTGTATAGAACATGCCCCTGCAGCCTCACTGCTCAATCCGCTGCCAATTAGGAGTTAAATCCCTTTGTTTATGAACCCTAGTCACACCCCCCTGCATGTGACTTGCACAGCCTTCCATAAACACTTCCTGTAAAGAGAGCCTTATTTAGGCTTTCTTTATTGCAAGTTCTGTTTAATAAAGATTTTCTTATCCCCTGCTATGTTAATAGCTTGCTAGACCCTGCAAGAGCCTCCTGTGTGTGATTAAAGTTCAATTTAGAGATTGGGATACAATTATTTAAGGTAAATTACATCTGTTTGAAAGTGAAACCAGTTTGTTTTTTCATGCAGGCTCTGTCAATCATAGCCAGGGGAGGTGTGGCTAGGGCTGCATAAACAGAAACAACGTGATTTAACTACTAAATGACAGTGAATTGAGCAGTGAAATTGCAGGGGAATGATCTATACACTAAAACTGCTTTATTTAGCTAAAGTAATTTAGGTGACTATAGTGTTCCTTTAAGCACTCAGAGGACATTTCACTGAATTCACTGAGCTACATTCATGCCATCACTGATCATATAGCTGTATAACAAACATTTGTAGAAAGGTTGTCTGAAAAAAAATGAATAAATAATAAATTAATTTGTCTAATTTTTTTTTGTTTTTAATATGCGCTGAAACATTAATCTATCTCTATTAACATAGGTGTTTCAATTTTCTCTACTATAATGCTCCATGATTTAAAATATAATGTAGTTTTTACATTTAATTATTATATTTCAATATTTAATCGACCCATTAACCATTAACCAGACATCTCCTATAAAATATTGGACTCCAGGAAGACAAGTAAGGCTTTACTATAAAAGCAATGGGAATGATAGTTTATATGATGTTTGGATATAGTCAATTTAAACAGACATTCTGTGCTATTGTTGAGATTTCAAATTCTCTCAGAAATAAGTGGAAGTATTAAGTTGCAGTTGAACATGAAAAGCACTGAAAAGTCAAGATCAATATTGCAAATATCACAGCAAGTAAAGCTGCAAAAAAATACAAAGCTTGTTCAAGACCCCAATTGAAATCTTTATATTGTACCAGATGACACAATAGACGATGTACAGGTATATAGTAATATTTATGTAACAAAGAGGTTCTGGGAGATTATGGGCATAAAAGCCACAGGAAGATCTGGTCTACATTCAATCACATCATGTAATGCATATGGTCAATTTGGATGAAGTCGGAAGTCATTAACATAAGAGAATGAAAGAGGAGACACAGACAAAAAGAAGAGTCGAGGTTGTGTTTTGTATATCTGGGCTATTTGAAATATTCTAAGAATTCTATGTGCCTGATACAACATTGGTTTCAACATCAAAGAGTACTATAGCATTAAGTACTATGCTGCTGTTCCGATTTGGGCTCCTGTTATTTCTATAGTGTCCTGCATCTGGTGACACCAGAAAAATCCCAAATCTACATAGTGCAAGCACATCAAAAGACATGTTTGAAAAAGCTGTCATGGCATATTGCCCATGCCTAGAGTGCTTCAAATTGTATTCTTAACATGTGCTCGACTGAATGGATCCGGACACAAGATATCGTCCTGGAATCCATTCCCATAAGGACTGGTGATCCCCTTCATTGAATGGTCCAATCCTCTTTAACCCCTTAACCCCTTAAGGACCAAAGTTTTGGAATAAAAGGGAATCATGACATGTCACACATGTCATGTGTCCTTAAGGGGTTAAGGACCAAACTTCTGGAATAAAATGGAATCATGACATGTCACACATGTCATGTGTCCTTAAGGGGTTAAAGATGGAGCCACCCTTCTGCGCATCTCCAGTGACACAGGTGGTTTCACTGACTTGTCCACACACCCTCCTGTTCGATTTGATATTTTCCAAAGATGGGATGTATGCAATATGAATATACTGAATGAAGACTTAAAGAAGAAGTTTATACCCAATATATGACATGCAAATAATTTAGGTACTCTCTGTAATAGCACATGATGAGCTAAAACTAGCTTGCAAACTAAGTGGGGACCCCACCGATGGACAAACTATTTAAGTTGTTTTCTGTTCTCAATATTCTCTTGTGCCCTGTTTTAGTTTGTTTGCTCTCCCTAAAATAAAATTATTATTCAGACATGGATCATTTGATCATTGTGCCTAGAGGGTTTTGGCTATATCTCACTGATGAGGCCTAACAAGGCTGAAACAATCATCTGGGTTGCTGTATCTCTTGTGCAAAGGTAGCCGACCTGTATTTCAGAGCTGGACCATCTTTTGGGTGGGCTCTGTCTGATATGCATATGATTATGGTTCTCTCTACAATGGCTAAAAACAGCTTGAGAACTGAGCAGGGTCTCTCCAAAGGGCAAGCGGTTTGATTTGTTATCCAATCTCAGTATTCTTATGCACCCTATTTTAGTCCATATGCCTTTTCCTGAAGAAACTCACTATATAGTTGTGACTTTGTTATATTAAACTTTAAATAGATTCTCTAAGCTCCACTTTAGTTTAATGAAGCTGTTTAGATGCATAGACCATGCCCCTGAAGTTTCACATCGAAATGCTCTGCCTTTAAGCAGTTAAATCAGTTAAAACAGTTTTGTTTCTTGTTATGCAGACCTAGCCACACTTCCGTTGGCTGTTACTCACACAGCCTCCATGAAAAAATAATTGTTAACATTTTTCATTTTTAATCAGAACTGCACAGTGTGTTTACATAGAAGTTTTCATAGAAGTTGTTAATTTAATTTTATTCACGCACATGACTACTTCAGGCTCTAGCAGGTTATTCACAGAGCAGGAGATACAAACTGTGTAAAAAGGGAGAAGTTACAAAATTAGATCTCTCTAATTTTACAGGAGGTCTGAAGGGAGGCTGTGTAAGTCACAGCTTGGCAAGGGCAACATATATAACTTGAATTAACTTCTAAATTTCAGAGAATTGAGCAGTGAGACACCAGTGGTATGATCTATACACTAAAATTGCTTTTTTAAGCTAACGTTGAGTTGTGCTTAGAGTGTCCCTAAGCATCTCTCCTATAATTCATACCCCTATTTGTAGCTATATCATCCACTTTACAGCATGTTCCACTGAATAAAACTGGATCCCTGGAGACTGACTTAACTGCACTATTGGCCCATTCTACAGTCCTTTCTATCTTATAATCATCAATGTACAACAACCACAAATAACTATAGAATATACAATCTTTGGGATAATGAGTACACTGAAACTAATGACACTGAAAAAAATGTGGGTCAATTGATTTCTTCAACTCTGCAAACTCCAACAACCATTTAAATGCATGACAGACCAACCAACCAACCAAACAAGAATAAAAAACTAGAAATACTTGAGACTACAGCATGATTTTTGTGAATTATCCCCAGATAAAAACTCCCTATTCTCCATCTGCTAAACAATCATCAGTCAATAATGTCCTCATCTGATCAGCGCACTTTGAGGTTTTCAATCTCTTACCAGTTTGGTTTAAACCAAGCGGCGGAACTTATGTAGAGAGAGTCCATGTGTAAGAAATATCTTTTGGGCCAAGGGTGGACAAAAGGTAGATCCTGAACTGTTGTACAACTACCACAATGCTTTGCCAGCTGAGCATCTACCATTTGCCCATTCTTACAGGGTTGTATTTGTGAACAGTGTCTGTGTGTTTGAATGCATATTAGCACATTTTGTATGGAGTATGTGCATGTGAATGTAGGTGTTTATATGTGTGTAGAGTTGGCATATGAATGCATGGGTATATTTGTATGCAGTGTTGGTGTTTGATTTCAGGGGTGTATATGTGTAGTGTTGGCCTTTGAATACTAGGGATGTATGTCCCTACATACATAATTAGCCGCAAAAACGAACTGGGTCACCTATCGAGGATGCCCATCGGGTGGCTCTGAAATGTGAGGGTCACCTGAAGTGTGGGCCCTGTTTAGATTGTTGCAGCCGGCATGGTAATCCTTTTCTATCCCCCACCATTCTTCACATTCTGACAGTTATGTTACTAATTATGTCTTGCTTAAAAAAACGAAAAAAGCTATTGTGTCCTGTTTTATCAAACTTCTAAAAAAAATGTCCTCAGTATTACTAAAGCCAAATGACTATCCCCATAGCTAAATTACACATGGTGACAACTGTCCTAAATCTCCTGATAATATGGATATACGGAAATATTACTCACAAACCAAAATGACTTCAATAAAATAAGAAAGAACAAAAAAAAAGACAAGTTACATGTTAACTTTAGGAATTATCTGTGCTGCTTTGAGCACTTTCAAAAGTGGATTTTTGCCACGGGTGTTGTTAATTATGTAGCAAGTAGTATGTTTTACAAGTGAGCTAGTTTGTGCTGGATAGGCAATTTCTTTGCTTAGCCGCTTCGTGACAGAGGGTTTTCAGTTCTTTTTCTCTCACATCACGTTAAACAATGTGATATTAAGTGGAGCCACACATATCAGCATGACCATGCTTCCTTTGAATATTTCAAAAGCTAGTAGCAGTTCAGAAAATCTGTTGTTAGGGAGACATGAAAGTAACTAGGCCAATAATGATGCTCGCAGTCCACTGGTTTGGGTTCCCTATACACATATTCTTGTAGGTAAAATAGTGAGCAATCGCGGCTTGAATGTAACACCTGTAATAAACAGACTCAGTATAAAGAACACAGCTCCCAAACAGTGCTCAGTCACAATGGTATTTACCTCTGCAGAAGTTGAAAAGTGTACAGAAACCTGCAGTTAATCAGGAGTCACCTTTTTCCCTTTCACATTACAATATGGTGTGAATTACAAAGAGTCCGACTTTAGAAGATGCTAGAACACGGTACATATGTGCCAGTCCAGTGATGCAGATGTAAAATAACAGATGAAATTAGTATCTTGTAATACATTTTTAGTGGACTAACATCATTTTGGAACAACAAACTTTTGAAGAGCCTCCCTTTCTCACGATGAAAGCATTTGTGAGCAAAATAACAAAAAAATTTAAGTTGAGTTGTGGTGCAACTCAATGTATAAAAAAAAAATGTAAAATATTAAATGTAGAAATACAGTTTGGTTGCATTCAGAATGATCTCCAAATAATTAGCTGTTTTGACAATGTATTATAAATAGGGTTTAGTTCAGATTTATAGTTAAAGGGACACTATAGGCACCCAGACCACTTCAGCTCATTGGGTGCAATGTTTTAGAAAAACTGCAACTGATTATATTGCAGGGCTTAGACTTCCTCTAATGGATGTCAATTATTCAGCCACTAGAGGCACTTCGTGCTTGCTAGGTGACTTTTGGTCGCATAGTTGACGCTCAATGTCCTCACGCTCTGCACATCCAGAGTCATTAAAATCCGCATAGAGGATTGCAGCTTCTTATGTGGAAAGCCTAATGCACTGAGGCTGGGCCGGCGGTATCATAAGTCGGCACAAGTGGCTGCCTTAGGGCGCACCGGCCTTAGGGCGCCAAAACTGTCCAGGTGACCGGCGGGAGGTGGGAGCATAGAGTTCCCCTCTCCCACCGGTCACTCTCTCTGTATCTATGTTGAATGTCCGAGTGATTCGTTTACCCGGCCATTTGATGTGGTGCCGGAGTTTTGTTGTGTAAGGCGCATCGAGTAGCAGCGCGGCAGCGCTTTAAGAGCTGAAGGCTGGGATACCTGCAGTCATATCCCAGAGGCGAGTGCTGTGGGAGGGGGAATGGCAGTAACAGCTGATGAGACTTGTGTGGAACAATGATAGGAAAAAGGGAGTGTGTATATATGATCCAGTGAGTGAGTGTAATAGCTAGTGTGTATGTAACAGGCAGTGTGTGTGTAATAGCCAGTGTATGTAACAGCCAATGAGTGTGTGTATAACAGCCAGTATGTATGTGTAGCAGCCAGTGTGTGTGTAATAGCCAGTGTGTGTGTGTGTGTGTGTGTGTGTGTAACAGCCAGCATTTGTGTGTGTGTGTGTACAGACAGTGAGTGTGTGTGTGATAGCCAGTGAGTGTGCATTTGTGTATTTGTCTATATTGAGCAAGTGAGTATGTGTATATAAGCCAGTGTGCGTGTGTCAGCAAGTATGTGTGAGCCAGTGTGTGTGTGTGTGTGTGTGTGTGTGTCTATGAACCACTGTGTTTGTATATGCCTATGTATGAGCCAGTCAGTGCATGTGTGTGTAAATTAGTAAAACTTTTTAATTGAGACTGAGTATGGGTCAGTAAGCAATAGTGTGTGTCAGAGTGTTTCCATTCCTATATATTGTTATTCTTTCCCCATTTAAAAAAATAAATAATAAAATAATTATTTTTTTATATATATATATATATATATATATATATAATATGCTACAGAGACAAGTAAGAAAATTCTTGCACCAGCCTTGCACTGAGGGACATTGGCGCTGGAATTGGATGAGCACAGTAAGTGTTTTTTTAACTACAGCAGTGCCGGGGGGGCAGCCGCGTGGGAGGGTAGACCAGATGGAAGAATAGTGTAAGGAATACAGCTTAGTATTCCTTACACTACAGAATACCTTTAAGGTTATTTTTAAGGGTTACAGCCAGAATAAAGGTAAGAAATTAACATTCTAACTAAATGTCATTGCACTGTGTGGAATGTTATCAAATTGTCATTCCACCATTTTGTATGTAATATTTTAGCTTATTTCTTTCTGTTTGTAGTCATTTGATCCTGAACATTAAATGTAAATATACATCAAAGGAAAGAGATGAACAGCTGTCATGGAACTTAAATTATTAAGATTAATGTATCCCTTAACCATTCACAAGACACCATGTCTTTTTTATCCTTTTTTTCAAGACACTGACTAATCAATTATGAATGAATATTATCCTCTTCAAATTCTGATGTGTAAATAGAAAATGTATGTACCAATGGCAATATAATTGATACGTGATATTCTTACAGAAATTAATTTACACTTTCTTGACATGCATTTTATTTGGTAAAATATATGTCTTTTATTTTGATTGTCCACTTTGATCCAAGACGTTAATTATGTGAAATGAATAGGGATTTCCATGACACAGCATAAAGTTAAAATGAGCAATTACTTAACTAGTTAATATCATAACTGTACTTCTGTTATTTACTCATAGGGCATTGCATTGACATTTCCTGTCAAACCAACATTACCATATTGCACAATATTGATCGGTGTTGATTGAGTACTTACTTGTAGAGTGGACTATGCTTAATATAATGTCAGTATCATAAGATTTATAAGATAAATAGCATTTCTGCGAGCTTAAAGGAGCAACTCGATTGATCGTTGGTCTTTATAGTTAGAGATGTGCACGTTTTTATTTATTTATTTTAATTCTTCTTTTGCATTCTAAAATACGGTGTTATTGGTAGCAGTAAAAAGCTCCACCCATGAAATGAGTTGGTTCAATAAACATGGCATTCACTTCATATCTCCAAACTGTTCTTCATGCTTTGGCGGGGCAGTCTACCAGTGCCTCTATTTCTCTTATTTCTTCCTCGTCACCCCTTCGTTCTAAGAGCTGACGTTTAAGCTCTACAGTAATAACATGCAGTTATTTTAGCTATAATAAATATTGTCATAAGCTAGGTTATGTTTGCTCAACATGCCTTACTCTCTTAACCAATTATATTTATGTTATGCTACTCAAGTCCCTAAATACCCAGTATGGATTATCCCTTCTATGTATCCATTGTTGTTCCATACAGTCTTACCATTAAAAAAAAAAAAAAAACACTACATACCACAACCACTACAGCCTGTAGTAGTTATGGTGCAAGGTAATCCTTGTCTAAGCCCAATTTTAGCACAGTTCTAACCTTACGTGGGTGGCGAATCTGGGAGTCTATATGTTCAACACAGGAGCTCACTTATTGTGCTCTTAGCTGATACTCTCAGCCAATGAATGAATACCTATATTGCATTTGGCTTCTCTTTGTTGAGAAAACTGGAAGCAATATTAGTGTCCAGTGGCCATAGGTAAATATCAAACCATATAAATCAGAATGTTCAGATTATGCTGGGCTTTAGAGATTATGGTATTTTGAAAGTCCAGTTGAATAAATGGATAATTCCATTTTGATATCTAATCTTTAAGGCTTGGTAAATATGATTAATAAGGAGTTTAGTAAATAAACAAAAAAATCACCTAAACAATGTTGCTAAAGCCTTACACCTTACCGCACTTCCTAAAATATAAGCATATCCTTCTTTGACCATATGAAAAGCACGAATATGTTTTTAAAATTTAGAAGATGCACCAGGCATGCAGGCAGTTATGGCACTCTATTGCTGTCTTTCTAGATATTAGGATTTTAGGATAAGAAAACAGCAGCTTTTGATTCATTGGCGATATATTTATATATTTAGGGCCAGAGTTTGTTATAACACTTCTGTACATTTTTTTTTCAATTTCATGATTATAAGAACATTGCTCACCTGTTAGAGAAAAAACTTTTTTTTGATACATAAAATATTCAAATATTCATAAAATATTCACCAATTCTTACTTAAGTTGAGCTTATTTAGAAACATATCCTATTTCTAGTGTGTTTTAATAGCCAAAAAGAACATATTAGAACATTACACTTAAAGGGACACTATAGTCACCAGAACAACTACAGCTTATTGAATCTGTTCTGGTGAGTAGAATCAATACCTTCAGGCTTTTTGCTGTAGAAACAGAGAAAAAGCAGTGTTTACATTACAGCATAGGGATAACTTCACTGGCCACTCCTCAGATGGCTGTTAGAGATCCTTCCTGGGTCATGGCTCCCTAAAATGCATCCAAACATTCAGTGTCTCCACCCTCTGCATGCAGACACTGAACTTTCCTCATAGAGATGCATTGATTCAATTCATCTCTATGAGGAGATGCTGATTGACCAGGGCTGTGTTTGAATTGTGCTGGCTCTGCCCCTGATCTGCCTCTTTGTCAGACTCAGACAATCCTATGGGGAAGCATTGTGATTGGATCAGGCTACCACTTCTGATGATGTCAGCAGGCAGTGGGCAGGTCAAAAAGAAAACCGCGAAAAAGCCAGCAGCTTAAAGCTTGAATGCATGTAAGATTTTACTATTTTTAGGGAGGCAAGAGGGGGCCAGATGGTGGTTTTAACCCTATAGGGTCAGGAATACATGTTGTGTTCCTGACCCTATAGTGCTTCTTTAATAAAGAAAATGAAAATAAAAGGTTAAAAGTCTGTTTTACCCTATGTTACTTTGTAAATATGTAACTAACCGGAAAACATAGATTCTCTAGAAACTGTGAGTTTCAAATCATTACTTGATTATATCACTTTTTATTTCACATTAATATTGTGTATTTTATTTTCTGTGTATATGAGAAAATATGTCATTCCTGAATTCATAATATTAAGGTGTATCATTTTCTATCACTGATGTAAAACAATATTTAAACACTGACTAAATTCTCGTTTTTTTTTTTATTAACAATGTGAAAGCACATGTTGAAATTATATGTGACGGTAATAGATCACAACATATTATTATTAATACTCGGAGTGAGGCCACTTCAATAAAATAACTAAGTAAATTCAACTGCGACTGTGTCACCTATAAAATCTATTGGAAATATAAAGGTATGTGTAATTGGAGAAAGCTCTTGGAATCTTCAGTATGATGTTGCCAGGAGGTGTTAAGTATGTGTGGGTGTTTTCCTGCTAGAGTATAAATAAAATAACAGATCCCGGAAAGCACCATTCATTAGATACTTGAGAATCCACACAGCACAGTGCACAGTGTTCGCTGCAATGCAGATTTCAACAATCTATCATTTTACACTCAAGTCTAAAATTGCCCCATTCCTACATGTCAAATAAAAAAAACAACATAAAATCATATTTTTAAAAGGTAGAAAACAAGTAGAGCAAATAAATTTATATATTCGCAGAACTCCTATTAGTCATTTTTCCAGAACGGCTATAGTGTGTGACATGAGATTCAGGGTTGGATTTAGCTTTTGAACAATACGCTGCTTAAATTGATGAGTCTGTTGCCATTCATGACACTTTATGGGGGGGGGGGGGGGGGGGGTGAAAGCACTATTGCTTTCTGTTAATTGTACAGGAGATGTTTTACTCTGAGAATTAGAAATCTGATGTCTTACTGTCAAATAATAATCATATCTGTGTTGGGCCAACTTGTCCTTACCGTATATTCCAAACTGTCCTAAATTCTGGACGATGGTCCTGATTTCTGATTTCTTTACAACCAACCCAATTTTGTTCCCTGGTGTCAAACATCAAGGACACCAAACATCTGTCCTGTGTCAGCACAGCAGGGGAGCATCAGAAGCCTTCTGGAGATGGTATCCCTAGTCTAGAACGTTATTAACCTGGCATGCATTCATGCTAGACTTACATGCCCCCTCTGGGCAGTTTCTGGGCAGTACTGCCCATTTTTGGCATGGCCAGTGGCAAGACTGACGAGCTTCCTTAGAGTTGTCTCTATCCCAATTATTATCTTTCCCATGTTGAGAAGTTTGCATACAGAAATATAAAAATAGCAAAACATTCATATTGCTCTGGTGACTTTATGCTAGGCATCACTTTTCCTTTTAAAGTACTAGGCCCCAACGGTGGTATAATGACATTGACAAATCTAGTACCAAAAAGTCCCAGATCTTTTCATACAATGTTTAAAACAAATTCTGTGATATTAGAAGCCCTGGAGTTTTTCCTCTTTTCCTATTTGTATGAGAAAAGTTTAACAGTGAAGGCTTACTATATACATTGTCTACATCCCTTATACACACAGTACATCACCCTATACACACATACTACACCATAAACACAACACAACATTACACAACAAACACTAGTTACACATACAATCCCACAATCAGCATCCAAACACATAAACAATACCCTTTCCTGTCCTTGTCCAAATGTTGTACTCTGGTATCTCACTTATGAAGACAGCAGAAACACATAACAAGCAAGTCATTAAATGTGCTTGTTTTGCTCAAAATAAAAACAAGGCCCTTTCCCCATGTAAGGTTGTAGGGTCCTATGATGCACTCATACACCACATATTAATGTCAGTTATTTTACTGGCAGTTTTTTGCTGTGGTGTTCTGTGATATGCTCATACAAACCTCACATTACTGTGAAATTTGTTTGCTGGAGCTCTGTGATACACTCGAACACCAAGTGGTCAAGGTTTATAACTATGTGTTTTTGATAAAAGACATGAAATAGAGCTTCAAATAAGACTTTGAGAATTAAGTAATAAATTAATTTTCTTGACCGCTTATTTATTTTGATTCATTTTCATTGTGTCTGATGTATGCAAAGAATAAGGTAACGTACTATCCACCATCTGTATCTGATCAATGATGGTTTTTGAATTTCAGCCAGAAATGCATGAATATGTTCTAACTGTATTTACTATCAGCATTACATTAGCAGTCCAGGGATTGATAAAAATGTAAATTGCTATAACATTTTTAAATATTTTTAGAATTATATAATCTAACTGTATTTACTGTTTACTGTACTATGTGGGCATCATGCTCAAATTCAGACTTTGTTTTTACATTTTGTCGCAATGTTAGTAATGTTAGTAAGCTGCACTACTAGTAATGCCTTCAGGGTCCTTGCAAATACATATAAACAAGGATTTTAATCATTTTTATTTATATATTTTTGTAATTCCTGCTGTATGTGAGAACAATTGCATTTCTGCTGGTATATTAACATTTTAGACCCTCTGTGAAATATTCCAAGATCACAGACACTGTTTAATGTCTAAAGCTTGTTTTTATTTACCAAATATTTTTATAAAGGTTGGTTGAAAAAGTGAAATTTGTATGGGCCCAGAAGAGACCTAGAGTCGCAACACACATACTTTATCTACCCCAAAAACAAGGAGGCATGGGTCTCCCAAATATTGGTCTCCCAACAAGGCGGCAATCATTAGTCCTATAGTGGCAGCCTTCCATCAATATACCTCACCACCCTCTTGTGTGCAATTAGAGGCGTCTTACACCGAGGGGTATGATATCACCGAAATAGCGGGAATAAACAAGCAACACAGGAAAAAATTCTCCCGATAACATCCTTGACACTAAAAGAATGGGACAAATATGGCCAAACTCTCAACCCCAACAAAGCGATCTTCCTAATGATGCCTCTCAGATCCTTCAAAATCCTGATCCCAAATCTGAATATATGCAGATGGGGCAATCTGGGTCTAACACATATACATCAACTTGTAGACAAAAATTAACCCATCCCCTTTCAAACATTAAAAAGTCAATTTAAACTCCCAACCTCGGCTGTATTCGCCTATAGACAGATAAGCTCATGGATAGGAACACACGCAAAAGGGAACATCTCTGCTCTGGAACAACTATGCAAAAACACCAATACAACACCGGGTATCATATCCAAAATATATGATAGTTACCACCCTAGCAAAAAGATAAGACACATGACCTTTGTAAAAATGTGGGAAAAGGACATAGGTAAACAACTACCAGATGAGATATGGTGACAGATATTTATGACCAACAAAGCACTAACCCTTTGCTCTTCCCAAATGGAAATGTCCAAGAAGATGTTATATAGATGGCATATGGTACCCACAAAATTAAAACACATAGACCCCAAACAAACAGGTGCATGTTGGAGATGTGGGCATTGCATAGGCGACACTCTACATATTTGGTGGACGTGCCACGCAATCACCAAACTATGGGATGACACAAGAAGCCTCATACAGAAAGTAGGGAAAGTTGACATACTATTAGCGCCAGAAACATTCCTCCTACAACACATCCCGCCACATTTACCCAAACCCCAAAGATACCTTGCCTACCACATAATTATGGTACTAACCACAGCCATAGCCAAAGCCTGGCTCTGGAAAGACCCACCCTCGATAGAAACATGTATTCCCCAACTGGAAATGATCAAAATATATGAACGCATAGCCAGAGCCCACTGGGCTCCACAAAAATTCTGGGTGGAGACATGGGAACTACAGGATGCATACATACATTCTCCAACATAGACACACCAAGCATAAACGGGAAGGTGACAGGCAGATATCTGAAAAAAAATAGAAAAGCAGACCTACAGAACAAAGAAAAATAAACAGTTGCTCAGAAAAGCAATGAATACCTCCTAGCATAAAATATAGAAACACTCACAAATATACAAAAACATCTGAACATAGGGGAAGAACCTCCACACACTGTGTCTTTGAAGTCCTAGACATATATCATGAACATAGGAAAAGAACAAAACAATAATGTCCTAATAATGTCCTAATATGTGAAACACAAACACAAAACATACACAACTGGGCAAAATAAAAAAACTCATATGAAAGTACGAACAACTCTAGAATCTAAAAAATGCACATACCAGGTAGAAAAACAAATCAAAACGACCCCGGGAACCCCCCCCCCCCACCCTCTCCCCCTTCTAGCCACCCCCAGTTTATGTTCACCAAAACCTAAAAACAGGTACATACAGATGCCAGGCTAGTGGGCACTGGAAAAGCGATCTAAGAAATACATGAATAAGGATGTTAACTATGCACGAGGCTCAAGAAATGTTAAATGTTAAACGTAACACAACCTTGACAGAAATAAGCATGTATGTATAGCAAATTCCACCTGCATTGTATTATTGTAATTGCAATGCAATGCATCTTCTGTAAATGTATCTTATAAAATGCAAATAAAAAATAAAAACACATAAAAAAGTGAAATTTAAACAAATGTGTAAATTGTCATAATTTTCATTTTTAAGTTTGCCTGCAAAGCAATCTATACATAAAAGTATGATTTTCTGATATGTTTACATGCTAGCTAAGAATCCAATGCTTCAAATACATGTGCTAATATTTTTTCAATCAAAAAGTGCTTAGTAGTGAAGAGGTTAATAACAACACTCAAATGTATATACTGTTATACGTAACTATTGTTTACAAGAGAGGGATTCTAAACAGTATATATATTTTATTTTTCTCTATAATTCTATTGCAAAGCATACATAAACAGGAAGAACAGGGGTGTGTGTGGGACAAATACATGCATGCAATTTATCCATTACATTTAAGTGTGTTTTCCCTATGGGTATACAGTATGTTTAAAAAAAAAAAAAAAAAAAAAAGCTGAACTTTTGTTTTAAATAGATAGTCTGGTTCCTAGAGCACAACATGGTTTAAGGCGCCAAATAGTCCAGAATTTAAAGGTTATTCTATGTGCCACTTGATACAATAGGGCTCTCTGTATGTATAACAGAAACAAGAGTGACACCTAGAGGACATTGTGTATGATTACAAGTGTTTTTTTTTGCCTTTGCATTACTTTCAATATTACTTATAAAGTACCAATATATTTTATAGTGTTTTACAATATGTTTACTTTACAAGCATTTTGGGGGGAGTCAACGCCTATATCACGAATCCACATTGTATAAAAGCTAAGGTAAAATATTCCCAGAAATGTCTTTTTCAAGAAGACTTCATTATATTGTAATGTACTGAATACATTTACTAAAGCGCAGAAGCATTTTAAGAGCTTTCCATGTAATGATATTATATCAACTTCACTTACACTTAAATGCAGTCATAGAAAGTCTATGTCTATAGGTAATGCATTTAATCTAACTGTTAACACACTATACCAAAGCAAATGCACTTCTTCCAGCCTTGCTATATGCACTTAATATGCTAAATGCATCTCATGATAATCAAATTGTTTGTCTCCTCCTGCTCCACTTACATATACTTCTTCTGAAAACATTATTTTGCTACTCCTATAAAATGTATGTACAGAATTAAAAAAGAAAAAACTCACAAGAATAGGAAACCACTGTATGGTGATACACCCTTCCATTTGAACAATATGTATACTTGTTGTAATGTTGTCTATTGTAAGGTCATTACAATAAAATGTAGTTCATAAAGTCCAACTTATCTTCCTTTTGCTCCAGTTCAGTTTTTCCCAATTTTTTTATGTTTTTTTTTTGTTTTGTTTTTCATCCGAAATATGTTTTTTATTTTCCGTATTTTTAATCTTAACAGAATCTTCCTGTTGGGCACATTGTTTCTTAAAAGATCGCCTGGGAGGGTAACTTGTTTATTGCTACTTGTTTTTTTTTTACTGCAGAGAAATTAATTTCTCTATCATGGCACCATGCAGATAGACTGTAAATTAGACCTTTCATTGTTTTCTCTCTCTCTCAGTCTACAGTTCCATGTATTGTGGAGGGTGGGGAGAGGTTCTGAACACATTGAGCACACTATAGGGATTCCTATTAGGTTGCAATGACTTGTATTTTACCGATGAGTGATATACCTATTCTTACTGTATGTGTGCATTAGGTCCATACACAGACATTACTTTTACATTCTCGTGGCATTTTGAACCATTACAGTTCCAAAAATACCAGTAAGCAGGGTATTTGATCACTTTTCCTTTAACCCCTTAAGGACCGGACTTTTTTTGCGATGTTGTACATTTGCGACCAGGCATCTTTTTGACACTTTTGTGGTGTTTGTGTTTAGCTGTAATTTTCCGCTCTCTCATTTACTGTTCCCATACAAATTATATATTGTTTTTTTCAGGACAAAAGGGGCTTTCTTTACATACCATTATTTATATAATCTCATGTAATTTAATTTTTAAAAAATGAAAAAATATGATGAAAAATTGAAAAAAATACATGTTTTTTTACTTTTATGTAAAAAATCTTTTATTCATCTACAAAAGCGAATGAAAAAAACTGCTAAATAGATTCAAAATTTTGTCCTGAGTTTAAAAATACCCAGTGTTTACATGCTTTTTGCTATTTTTTTGCATGTTATAGGGCTATAAGTACAAGTAGGATATTGCGGTTTCAAAACATACATTTTTAAAATGTATCAATAGTGACATTGTAACACTATTATCTGTCATAAATCGCTGAATAACACCCCACATGTACATATTTTTTTTAAAGTAGACAACCCAGGGTATTCAATATGGGGTATGTCCAGACTTTTTTAGTAGCCACTTAGTCGCAAACAATGGCCAAAGTTAGCGTTCATATTTGTTTATGTGTGAAAAAAGTTAAAAACTAAATTGAACGCTAATTTTGGCCAGTGTTTGTGACTAAGTGGTTACTAAAAAAGACTGGACATAACCCAAGGTATTGCAAATGGGGTGTCTTCTTTTGCAAATGGTATGCCATCATGGGGGTAATTCTCATTCCTGGGCTACCATACGCTCTCAAAGGCAACGTAACCAACCTGGCCATTTTCAATGTAAAAATATTTGACCCATATATTTGACCCTGTAACTTTCAAAAACGCTATAAAACCTGTACATGGGGGGTCCTGTTCTACTCAGGAGACTTTGCTGAACACAAATATTAGTGTTTCAAAACTGGAAAATGTATCACAACAATTATATCATCAGTAAAAGTGCTGTTTGTGTGTGAAAAATGCAAAAAAAGTCACTTTCACTGACAATATCATCGCTGTGATATGTTTTACTGTTTTGAATCACTAATATTTGTGTTCAGCGAAGTCTCCCGAGTAAAACAGTACCCCCCATGTACAGGTTTTAGGGTGTCGTAGAACGTTACAGGGTAAAATACAGTGATAGCAAATTAAATTCTCTGTACTCTCGGCCTGGGTTGGCAGGCAGGTCCCTTAAATTGCAATCAATAAAATAACATAATTATGTAAAAATATTACATAAATACGCACGTAGAATTTAAATATATATGCATATTTATATATTTGAAGTCTACGTGTATATTTATATAATTATTTATGTAATTTTGTATATGGACATATGAATAGTTCGCATTCTTTTTATTTATTTATATATACATAGATATATATACAATTTCATTCTAAGTGTATTTTGATATAAATATATATATATTAATATCAAAATACAGTTAGAATAACATTTCGTATAGATATATAATTTTTTTTTAATTTTTTATTATTATTTTTAATTTTTTTAATTTAATTTAAATTATTTATTATTCGTATTTTATAATAATATATATATACAATATATATAGTTATTATATATATTATATATATACGTGTGTAAATTAATTATAAGTGTATTTTTATATTAATATATGTACATATTAATATAAAAATACACTTAGCATGACATTATATATATGATATATAGACATATATTATATAGGTATAATATATGTCTATATATCATATATATACACATATATTATAATATTTTTTTTTTATTAACTATAACTTTAATTTTTTTTTTTTGATTTTACAGTTGCAGGGAGACTGCCTGTCAGCACAGACAGTCCCCCTGCAGGCAGAGACTAGGACAACTATTGTGACCATGTGGTCGCCCTGTTGGGCGATCACATGGCCACAGGGGTCCTAAACCGCCATGGGGAGACTGTCTGGGCTGCAGGCAGTCTCCCCACACCGGGAGCACCGCCGATCGCCGCCGGGGGAACGACGGCGATCGGGTAAGTACATTTTAAATTTAGGACGGTTCAGGACCGTCGTCGGTCGGCAAGTGAAAAATGCCGATGACGGTCCTGAACCGTCCAGCGTCCTTAAGGGGTTAATCAATTTTCATCACACAATAAATATGTGTGACCCAAGTTTTCCTGCATTTATGCGAACAAACTCATTCTGATATAATGCGAGATAAAATATACCATATAGCATTACTTTACCAAGCCTGAATATTTCTGTAAAGGGTTAATAACTCAAATGTAATTTTATTTTTAATATTCACATTTGTTTTTAATGCATCCATTCATATCAAAACTGACATTTGCCTGATTTAGTTACTACGGTGCCCCTGGCTCCATCACACAATAAGTAATCAAACCAATTTTGAGTGGTTTGACACTTACCGTGGTCCCCCGGGGAACCTGCGCTGTTTCTGATCTTCATAATAAGAACCTGTGTCAATTCAATGGGGGCACAAGAGTTAATGACAGTTAGATGGCACTAGAAGTGCTGCAGTATTCTAGTATGGTTGAATCTTGCAGAACTGTGTACAAATATTTTGGACAGATAATAAGGAAGTAAGATATGTCCTCATTATGTCATCACAAGTAGACGTACAGGATTTGTCTTCTTCCTCACTAACCACTACAATAAAGTTTTCAGTTTTTTTTTATGAAGTTTTTTTTTATACATAAGATATCAGTTTGCTTTTATTTATTGAAATATTTTATAGTGTTAAACAGAAACACGGAGTTGTACAATACAATGAAATAGAATCTTAAATAGATAAGACATGGAAAAACAAATAAAGAAGCAGTAAGTTACTTAAGTAAGCGCACTACAGAAAATGTAAATCATAATGCACAAATAAAACACAATCATTTTGACCAACATGAATGCCCAATGTTCTACCTTAAAATTTGTGAATTTAGAGTTTGTGCAATTGAAGAATTCCCTGCATGTGACCAATATACTAGTTATGTAATTGATCATAAACATACAGTTTGGTTTGGTTTATTAGATGTATATGCTGTAATATTCTTTAGAATGGGGAAGAGACCTATATGCCTACATGTCCAGAAATGCTTAACGAGATTATAGCTCTTATCTGGACAGCAAGATCTTTCAATATTTTGCCTTTTGTTATCATTTCCTAGATTCTACTTTTGCAAGCTATTTTAATTACAGTTTTGTTTATGTTTCCATCTCACAATTAGTGTTATATTATTCTGATACAGGAAGAATACAAATATGTCTGGTTAACCTATTCACTGCAGCCTGGTCTACCTATTCTTTTTTTATTTATTTATTTATTTTTGAATTCTTTATTTTTGCAGTGCTTAGGTTTAACACACACGCTTGCCAAGCCACAATAGCTAGTCCAAGCCAATGGAGTAATACATGTTTTACATTTTACAGTATCATGGCATTCATACATAGCACTTTTTTGTTAATTATAGAACCTGGTTACACGGAAAATCTGCTTGTCTCAGTGTTTGGTCGTTTAGTATACTGGTTAATCCTGTAACCTGTGGGTTAACATGCTAGGTGAACCTTGCTATATCTTGCTTATAACGGAAAGTAACATCGCTGTACTATTTAGACAGAGGTTGTTATGCTGTGTCAAGCTAAGTAGAGCCTACAATGTATATATACAGGGTGAGGGCACTTGATTATACTTGCACCAGTTTTAAGTTACTAATTACTCATGTGTTAACTTTGCTAGGGTATTCTAGTCTGCTGTTGCTATTGCTAAGAGCATAGTTTAACATAGACAGAGTCCTGAGAGCAGTCGATTGTAATATGTGAAAACCCCACCGTCTCAGCAGCGTGCAGTTAAGTCTTCCTACTCCCTGGAGGGATATTGGGCAGGCTTTGCTCCCTCAATGAGACCCAAGCTGGTTCCTCAAGTCATGGGTTCTGTTGTGTGGCTGCTGAAGGCTGGTAAGTCCCCCTGCGCTGAGGAGACCGTTGCAGCCGCTTTTCTCCAGCCGTTTGGTGTCCTCTCCCTGCGGTTTGGCTGTTAGGTGTCACTGTGGAGGTGGTGCGAGCCAGGTCGGACTGGAGCGATGTTGTGCACTCTGTGCTGGTCGGCTGAGCAGGTCCGAGGGGTTGTCTATTAGATCTGGGTGGCTGGGTCTGTGCTGCATGTATCAGCTTGTAGTGGTAACCGTGCAAGCCAGCAGGGTTACTGCGCCGCCATTTTAGATATGGCTCGTGGCCTGGTCTGCGTTTCAGTGGTCCTTCATGGCCCCAGGGAGCTTCAGTGTAGTGGAGGCTGCAGCGCGTATAGGGTGTGGGCCGGGATCATCCCCACCAGCCCAGAGGGGGGGAACAGGGCTCGGTCTGCTCAAGTAAGGGGGCCCGGCTAGACAAAATCGGGCAGGATAGCGGGCGGCGGCTGTCCGCCTCGATCACCGCCTGAGTAGGCCTCATCCATAAGGAGCGGTGTGTGTCTCTCCGAGGGACTAAAGCGGTAGTCGCAAGCCTCTACCCGGGATCAGGGTCTCCCCATGTGCTGGCCCACCTCAACAGGTCGTCGGGTAGGGCAAAAGGTTCCTTGTTGTAGGTTAATGCATTGAAAGTTGCTGGAGCTGGTATGCCATGCGACCAGCCAGCATGGCGGTCAGGCCCCGCCCTGGTTTACCTATTCTTTTTGGCGAATGGCCTAGTTTGATACAAATCCATTTGCATGACTGCAAGGAAAACTCCTGCTCCGGTTGCTGCTGAATATTTTTGTGAATTTCAACTTGTAAAGAACAATGAAATATGTAGCACATTATTTTGAAAGGTACCCTCGATACCAATAAATCCTGCTCTTCAATCTTTGTCGTGTTTCGTGTACTCATTGGACAGTGCTGCAGTACTTGGACTTTAAATAAATAAATTATATTCATCCAGAGCAGATATAACATCTAGTCTTTGGATCTCTAGAGCCTGGACAATTTTGCAGTGAGCATCAATGAATGGTGGGTCCCACAGATATTGCCATCAGATCACTATCACACCCTGTGCACAGTCTCATTCATGTAAGAACGTAGGGGAACCTCCCACTATACTAGGCCTAGTGTCTCCTTACGAGGAAATGTTTGCACACGTTGCACTGACTTCAGTTTCTTTAAGGCCTTAATTATTAGAATTTGCTACAAATCAGAAACCCGAGACCTAGTGGGCTTCTTGTTCTGGAGGCTTTTTGAAGCTGTTAAGAAAACACCATACCCTAATTTCCATTTAATGACTGTATACATTAGGAATTCTAGTTTTTAATCTTTCAAGATTCTTTTCTTTCAGGAAGTGTTCCGGAGGATTGGAGGAAGGAAGATGTGGTTCCTATATTCAAAAAGGGTTCACAATCCTTGCCTGGAAATTATAGACCTGTGAGCTTAACTTATGTGGCTGTGAAAATATTTGAAAGTTTATTAAGGGATAATATTAAAAAATCAGCATGGTTTTATGAAGCACAGGTCATGTCAAACTAACTTGATTGCGTTCTACGAAGAAGTAAGTAGAAGTATAGATCAGGGTGTTGCAGTGGATGTGATCTATTTGGATTTTGCCAAGGCATTTGATACAGTTCCACACAATAGATTAGTGTTCAAACTCAAGGAAATTGGTCTAGATGAAAATGCTTGCTCTTGGGTAGAACATTGGCTTAAAATAGAGTACAAAGAGTTGTTGTTAATGGTACATTTTCAAGCTGGACAGAGGTGGCAAGTGGTGTCCCTCAGGGGTCTGTTCTTGGACCTCTTCTATTTAACATATTTATAAATGATCTTGAAGACAGCATTTAAACTCATGTTTCAGTGTTTGCAGATGACACAAAACTCTGTAAAATTATACAATGTGAGCAAGATATTACTTTGCTGCAGAGGGATTTAGATAGACTGGGGGACTGGGCACTCAAATTGCAAAAGAAATTTAATGTTGAAAAATGCAAAGTTATGCACTACGGCATAAATAATACACAAGCAACGTATACCCTTAATAGAAGTGAATTAGGGATAACAAAAGGACTTGGGAATTGTTATAGACAACAAACTATGCAACAATGTGCAATGTCAATCAGCAGTGGCCAAGGCCAGTAAGGTATTGTCATGCATGAAAGAAGGCATTCATTCTCGGGATGAGAATATAATTGTGCCTCTTTATAAATCACTGGTAAGACCACATATTGAATATGCTGTGCAATTTTGGGCACCTGTTCTAAAGAAGGATATTCTGGCACTAGAACAAGTGCAGAGGCGGGCTACAAAATTAATAAAAGGAATGGAACATATCAGCTATGAAGAAAGGTTAACAAATGTAAACCTATTTAGTTTAGAAAGACGTCACCTGAGAGGGGATATGATAACATTATACAAATTTATTTGGGGCCAAAACAAACCATTGTGTGGACTACTAGATGCATACTTGCAAAAACATAATATTCAAGGATATAATCTTTCAATGTAGGGTAATAACTGCTTGATCCAAGGATAAATCTGACTGCCATTCTGGGGTCAAGAAATATTTTTTTTCCTAGCTTGTTGCAAAATTGGAAGTGCTTCAAACTGTTTTTTTTTTTTTGCCTTCTTTTGTATCAACAGCAAAAAACAAATGTGAGGAAGGCTGAACTTGATGGACGCAAGTCTCTTTTCAGCTATGTAACTATGTAACTATGTAGTTTGTGCCTGAAACCATCATGAGAAGCTGTCCTGCCTTTACCTTCGGAGCATTAGAAAAAAAAAGATGGCAAAATTCTTACCAATAGCCCTGTATATTGTAACTTAGAATCTCCTCAGCAGAATATTATGCTGTGTCATTCTTTATTACCACTGCTACAATGATGCCAACCTGATTTTTACTCAACACTACTGATTTACTGATTTTATTTTTACTCAACACTATAGTTTGTAGTTATGTTACAAAAAAAATCTTCCTTTTTATAATTAAATAGACTGAATCAAAGACAAGGCACGTGCATGGGAGAGTATTGCAGTAACAGTATGTGATTAAACAGAAAGACAGACCGGATGGACAGACAGATAGATGATAGATAGATGTTAAAATGCATTCCCTTTCATGTCCTTTGCACTAATTAGCTCTGAGTTCAGGTTAGGTGAGATTTAGGAGAGGTGAATGTGTTGGATAGCCATAATATTTAGATTTTGTTATATATACATATTTGTTTTTATTATATATATTGTTATATATGTGTGAAAAACAAATATGTATATATACACACACACACACGTCAAGGCTGCCTAAAAGTCATGGGACATGTTTCTAATCATTTTAAGTAAGCGTTCTTATCTATGTATGTATTACACTGTCTGACTGCTATTTTAATAGGCAGATGACTTTTTCAGCCCCTAAACTACATAGGTATGAGTTATGTCTTCAAAATTATGTGTATGGAGTTCAGAATCCTCTCAGCATCTTCCTATATGTTTGCCAAAGTAAGCATGATGGAGCCTTCTTTCCCACTTTTAGCATGTTTGTACCAAGTTTATGGAGGATGGTGGGTGTTTGGAGCATTCGCACAAACACACATACAAACAAAAAGTGATCCAGTCCTTAGCAATTCAATTTATGGACTTTCCCTCCATACCAGCTCCACAACAGTCAGAGTGGACTTGCAGAGAGAGAAAGTAAAGGGTCCACTTTCCTATTTGACAGACTATATAACTATATGTTAGTGTGAATGACAGATGTGTCACTGTGTGTGTAACGTGTGTCTGTCTGCATCTTCAGGTACGTACGTTTCTTTGTGACTTGCCTCTATTTCTGTCTTCTGATGTGCCAGTGTGAAAGTATGGACTGTGTATTATGGTTATATATTGCCATTAAGGGGTACTGGATATATTGACGTTTTTGACCAGTCTCATGATTTGTTGTGTACATCCCTAACATTGCACACCTATGTGAACATTCAATGTGCACTCTTCTATGAGAATAGTTACATAGCAGCTGTCCATGGTGCTGATCATTTAAAGCCTAAAGATAAACTTTACTGCTTAGAATAATCAACACATTCGGATAGATTACAAGCAAAGGTAATAAAGCTCTTTTTCAATTGACATTTTCTTGAAATGTCCCATGATCCTCAGTGTGCAGCCTGTGAGCATGGATGGATGCGTGTGAAAATCATGTGAAAATTATCCATGTATTAATGCTAATAAGTATGCCATTACCAACTCTCTTAATTACATATAAAGTTTGCTGATAAATTACTTAATAAATTTTTATAGCAAATGTTAATAAGTGTATGCATAAATGAAGAAAACAAAATCACACTCTATTATATGCCTTGAAATACATGTTTTAAAAATCTTACTGCAACAAATGCATGAAACAGTTTCAATAAGTCTATCTATCTATCTATCTATCTATCTATCCAGCCATCTATCTACCTGTACTCGGCATAGACAACCTCCACGATCCCCCCCATTTTTTGTAAACTATAGATTCCTTGATCTTTAGTAAATGATGTCATTAACCCCTTAAGTACTAAACTTCTTGAATAAAAGGGAATCATGACATGTGTCCTTAAGGGGTTAAGGAAGTTCCTTGCAGTTAAGAGGTCAAGAGATATTCCTATTTAAGGATTTGGTTTTAGCATGATTGATCATTACTGACAGGTAAACCAGGGGCAACTTAACTTGGGTGAGCATGAATGTATCATTACACTTCTATGTGCCATTAATATTAAATGAGCATACACACACTAAAATACAGAGCTTGCATTTGTGCCTTATCTCATAGAGAACAAGGCATGCATTATATATATGAGTGAGTATATTATTACCTAATTTCCTGTTGGTTAAAAGTATACATCGCTAATAATGATCATTCCTGATGCTACAATGACATCCTTACTATGATAATATATGCATTTATTTCTTAGCTGTCTAATGATTAAGATATATATATATATATATATATTTTTATTTATTTATTTTTTACATTTCTAAATAAGAGCTAGGTACAGAAAGCCCCTGGATAAACATCTATCTGAATCAATGCCGCTGTTTATGGGAGAGATAAAAATACAGGACGTCTTGGCTAATATTCAGCATTATGGGCGTTGGTCCATAAGCCTATTTAATTAATGTTACAGGATGTGAACAAACCTTTAATTTCTATCGACGACAAATAAAAGCAACACACATTACAAACTGCAGATCTAACATTCACAATTAAACTTTTCTCTTTTAATTCTTACGTAAAGTTGTTTAATTCCATTAACTAATTCCCTTTACATGTCAAGGATATAAGAGGTCACAGAGGGCTTACTGGGATGTATTCAGGTGATCATTTTTAATCAAAATATTACAGAATACAAAGGTGCAGATACACATATTCTCTAGATAGAATATGTACATTCAGAGTTATTTTTAGCAATTATTCTTAGAAGAGTGAGTCAAGAGCTTCTAAAAAAATTCTGCAACAATATAGCAAATTCAAATTATAGATCAACTGCATATCTCATATTTTAAGAAGAGCTAAGCCACCAAACTGAACATTTGCACTAAACGTGAACATAAATGTATTTTTGTTTTATCACTGGTAAACGTTTTTATTTATATATGTATACTATAGTTTCTAGTTCATTATTAAAAGTTAAAGATACATCTAAAAGGCTTAGTTAAAACTGAAAATAAAATTTAAAAAATCAGCAATAAAAACTACCATGTATTTAGTTTTACATTTTAATCATATAAACTTAATTTTTTTAAATAAATTAGAACATCTTACCTGAATATGACTTTCTTAAACCACCCAAAGCCATCTTTGAAGCAGAAGCGTTCAGGCACAGCTGCAGTCTACATTTGCAGCAGGCTGATAGACAAGGGAACTTTAAGGCATATTTAAAGTATTCTCTAAGGTACTGGCCAGACCCATCAAGCCTATACTAGTGGTAAACAGAAATCATTAATGGGTATTAATGACAGGCCATTATGACTTTCAGAGATCATTAATGATTCATCATGTAGCAGTATTGTTCTGGCAATATCTAACAATTTCTTGGACTTGAATGTCGTTCCGTCCTTTTATTCATAGCTAAACAAATTATTCTTTAGCACAAATTTTCTCTTCTAACTTCTAGAATTACAAAAAAGGCTTGTAACCGGATACCAGCTCACATTAAATTATCTCTCTGTGTGTGACGGCCTAAATGCTAGATTCAGCTGGCTTTAGAGCATAGTGCACTAGAGAGATCAAGGTTTACATAGACCACACTAAACAATTTATTGTTTTATTTTTTGTTGAGTTATATGAGTCAGAATCACTAAACCTGGTTTATTTATTATCTATTTATTTAAATTATTTGAAACTATTATTTTTTTTGTATAAATGGAAATGTTGATGGTATAGTACCTATAGTAAGTAGTTAAAAAAAAATAGGTACAATAACTATAAATAGTTTAAGACTATTGTTTTATTAAAATTGTGTTTTGAAAACTCCTCTATAAATGAACAATGGACAAAAAAAACAAAAACATGACCGCTCCTCTCGTGATGAACAGCCTAGACCTGATTAGACAATAGACCTGCCATATACAAGTTGGCCACCCGAATGCTGGGTGAGTCTACCTTTGTCTTATATGTTAGAAATTCAACATTCTTACCCATGCCCTCTACCTGTTGGCCATGGAAACATCTTATATATCATTGGACTTTCACAAGTTTCTCGACCAATCAATTATTAAATGGGCATAGCCTATTCAGAATTGTACAGCGTTTGTGGTAACTTTGATTTTTATATGTTTGTATATGTTTAATGAAACTTGTGCTGCTTATACCTATACTTCTCCAGGATGCTATTTTTTGTGACTGCTACTTTAATTGCTTCTCTTTTATTTGTTAGTAGTCATGTGCATGGGGAAAATTTTCGGTTCGGTTCGGCATTCCGAAATTCGGGACTTCGGCAATTCGGCATACTCATAATAAGTAATAAAAATTACTTAGTATTAGTACATTTTGCCCCTACTTGCTATACCGTGAGTAGGGGCATGTCTATTAAACAGTGAGCAGCCTGTGGCTGCTCACTGTTAAAAAAAAAAAAATATAGGGTCCCCCCCTCCTGAGCCCCCACCCACGACGCACAAGTGGGGGCTTTTAAACTAAACGGGGGACCTATTGCCCCACCCGGACCCCCACCCCTGGCCGGCGGGTGTCGGCCCTAAAGTAAAATGATAGGGGGGACCTATTGTCCTCCCCCTGGCCTCCACCCCTGAGCGGTGGGTGGGGGCTCTAAATACTAATAAGGGGGGACCTAATGTCCTCCCCCCTGGTGCTCACCCCTGAGCAGTGGGTGGGGACCCTACAGTAAAAAAAGGGGGGACCTAATGTCCTCCCCCTGGCCTCCACCCTTGAGTGGTGGGTGTGGGCCCTAAATACTAATAAGGGGAGAGGACCTAATGTCCTCCCCTCTGGCCCCCACCCCTGAGCGGCAGGTGGGTGCCCTAAATTGGAATAAGGGGGGACCTAATGTCCTCCCCCCTGGCGCCCACCCCTGAGCGGCGGGTGAGGGCCCTAAATACTAATAAGGGGGGGCCTAATGTCCTCCCCCATGGCCCACACCCCTGAGCAGTGGGTGGGGACCCTAAATTGGAATAAGGGGGGGGGGACCTAATGTCCTCCCCTCTGGCCCCCACCCCTGACTGAGCGGTGGGTGGGGGCCCTAAATAAAAATGTTACCCCCCTAGGTGACTAGGGGTCCCTAAACACCTAGTCACTCCCCCCCCCAAAAAATTACCCCTACCTATCCCCCTTACCCTAAAAATATTGAGGGGAGAGACCTTTAACTAAGTACCTGTAAAAAATATAAAACTTACCATTCAATGTTTTATTTCTTCTAAAATCTTATTTTTTCAGCCCCAAAAAGGCCAAATTAAAAATCCATAATAACCAACATTTACCTGTCGCAGCACTCTGATTGGTTGGCTTGAAATCCACCAATCAGAGTGCTCTGTGTCAATTTACACAGCGTGGGAAAGTTCTTTGGAATTTTCCCAGGCTGTGTAATTTGACTCATAACTCTCTGATTGGTGGATTAAGTAACCAACAGGCTGCTCACTGTTTAATAGACATGCCCCTACTCGCAGTATAGCGCGTAGGAGCATACTTTACTAATACTAAGTAATCTTTACTTAGTATTAGTAAATTTGGCTGAAAGACCAATTTAGGTCTTTCAGCCTTTTAGTAGATAGCTCCCTAATACCGTGGGAATTAGGGAGTTATCTACTTATTCATTCCTGTCATTACACTGACTGGCTAAGTAACTTACATTTTATATGAATGTATGTTACTTGATTGTTGTAAGTGTTGCAAATGCTTACAGCTGAATCCTGGCTATGTTTGTATACTTTTTATTTAAAATTGTATACAGTGTAACATTCTTCATTCTTCCACTGAGTAAGTATATTAGTTCTTAGGCAATACTGTGCTTCGGCACTTCAGCACTTCGGCACTTCAACACTTCGGAACTTCAGCAACTTCAGCACTTCAGCAACTTCAGCACTTAAGCACTTCAGCACTTCAGCACTTCAGCACTTCAGCACTTCAGCACTTCAGCACTTCGACACTTCGACACTTCAGCACTTCGACACTTCGACACTTCGACACTTCGACACTTCGACACTTCAACACTTCGGTAATTCGGACTTAAACCATTCGGCAATTCATCTATTCGGACATTCGGAAGTACCCGAATATCCGAATTGCCCGAAATTCATCCGAATTCACATTCGGATCGAAACTAATTGCACATGTCTATTTGTTAGCACCCTAAAATGAGTTAGACATAAATGTTTAATAGTGATCAGACACAATCTTTATGCCATGTTATTACTTGTTGTTAAATGGTCTCTTGCAGCTATTGTGGCGTAACAGACCAATTGTTCTTTTATCGTACACAAACAAAAATAAAGAATTTAATAGTGATCAGACATTATAAAATATAGTTTTTTTGCCATTTGTGTTTGCCTGCTTTTCAATGTATAAGACTACAGGGTATACAATGAAAGTATATAGAATAAAGTCAGGCAGTTATAAATCCCATGTATGCAGGTGGTACTTTTTCACCTTAAAAATATGTAACATATTATAAAATAACAAAAGGTCTTGTTAATAACCCTTTTTGGGAAATAGTATATTGTGAAAAAAGAATGAATGCAATATGGCCCAAGCTGTCTTACCATGTCAAGGAATGGGTGATACTAAACAAATCTATGAGCTCTATAACCAATTTAAATTGTATTCACTTTTTATTATTAAATAACTAAATGTGTACGTAAGGCTGATTTTACATAAAAAGGACACAAATGCTTCTTCTCGACAAACTACTGCTTAAAACCACACACTGATCACCAAATATTATGAATGACAAAATAAGGACCTGTTTAGATGGTCTGCATGTGGGGCAAAAGTAATGTGTCAGGTTTGTTCATGAGTAAACTTATTTATAAATGCATTTAGTGAGTTTATTTCTTCCACTTTAAGGACACTATGTTTGTGTAATTTAGTCTACAACTTAATTTATTTATGTATTTCTGTCAGGTGGGGCTTTCACCAATCACACTAATAAAGGCCTAGCAATATTTAATTGCTCAAGGTATATTACAGTCAGTGTCATATCACCAATTTACCTTTCAAATATACCAAATCCTTTACTATCATGAACAGTACTACTGAATGAGGAGCACAACCAACTAAGCGAAAAAGCACTTTATTATACAGGTACACATGCCACAGATATCACCAAATGTCTAACTGTAAATCTCAGTATAAATGTAATCATACATATACAGTCAATATGAAGACTATAACCCAATCATAAAATACAGATAAGCATTCATGGATATGCAGGCTAAATAGTACCAATCCAGATACAAAAGAGAATGGATACCTGTATACAAAGGTTCACCAAATAATACATACCAGAATCAATTGAACCTGTCAAAGTGAATGAGAGGAGGGTGAAAAAGTCACAGATAAGCCCCCAACGTTTCTGCGTGTACGCCTTTATCAAGGGAGCATATTATGAAGAGGAGAATAACCCCTTCATATACCAACAGTGAAATGGGTTGCCACCCACAATAATTGGAGATCTCACAACCATAATCACATGACTGTGGTTGACAAGGAAACCAATAAACAGGAAATGAACACATAACAATATAATATATATGAAAAATCACAAATGAGTCCACACATAATAATAAACAATGAAACGTAAATATAATATGAGCTTAAACCAAAGAAAGGTTCTGTCACCTGAAATGTGTAGGATGATGTCAGAGGATGGATAGAGATCCAAAAGATAATCCATATTTCATGTGGAACGCCTATGTGTTCCACTAGAAATCGAATGAAGTCCCCCAATAAACCCAGGGTACAGCAGAAATTGAATAAAATGCACCGGCGGGACACACAAGCGTCCGCACAGTAAGATTGTCCAAAGCAGCATAACGATTAGTAGAGGAGATCCCCATTGTGACATACATCTGACGGAAGTAAAGTAAAAGTGCGGTTGAGGTTGTGAGGTCTCCAATTATTGTGGGTGGCCACCCATTTCACTCAGGTGTTATTTATGTTGTAATTATTGTAATTAGGTGATTTTTCTCTTCATAATATGCTCCCTTGATAAAGGCGTACACACCGAAACGTTGGGGGCTTATCTGGGACTTTTTCACCCTCCTCTCATTCACTTTGAGAGGTTCAATTGGTTCGGGTATGTATTATTTGGTGAACCTTTGTATACAGGTATCCATTCTCTTTTGTATCTGGATTAGTACTATATAGCCTGCATATCCAGGAATGATTATCCGTATTTTCTGATTGGGTTATAGTCTTCATATTGACTGTATATGTATGATTACATTTATACTGAGATTTACAGTTAGACATTTGGTGATACCTGTGACTTTTGTACCTGTATAATAAAGTGCTTTTTATCTTAGTTGGCTGTGCTTCTCATTCAGTGCTATAGTATATTGTGTTATTGGCCTTTGGAAATAGGGCTTTTAGAGTGAGCACCCTTATCTTTCCATTCATTGTTATTGCTTATATCTATTGCACATGGCTGGCAGCCGGGTGTGCCCACAATTTTTTTGTTAATGTTAAAACTATCATGAACAGTCACATGTATTTTGTGTATATAGTAGAATCTTTATTACCATGGTTACAATAATACAATCATTATAGTATTAAGCATTATTAGCTGTAATAGTATAATTTGCTATTAAAAATTGAGATTGATATGGTCATTTATGGTCCTTAAATAAAACCATCTTACCAAGATGAAGCTTTATGGTCATATTGACTCAATTTATTGAAAAGCGAGAGTGTTTATTAAACATAATGCAGTAATTATGTATAAAGGGATTCAATAAGGAACCAAATGCATACTCACAGACACAATGGCTATAACCTTCCTCTGGGAGACAGATACATAAAACAATAATCTGTCTAAGCTTCTACAACTGTAGCGAGATCTTGAATGTGACAGTAAAGTCCCATTGGAGCTTTCTTAGTAAAATGTCCTGAATCAACAGCCAATATAACCACTTAGAGTCTTCACGAACATTGAAAGCTAAGAAAGAATGAGTTCTACATCACTAATAGGAATTGAATTTATGCACTCACATCAATGAGAAGATAAAATAAAAAGAAGCAGTATTTTGTGAGGTGTTCACCTAATGAATCCCTCCATAATATGCTCTAGGCAAATGACTAAATAAAATGTATATGTAATCATTAAAGGAACACTCCAAACAACATAGCCATTATTGCATGATGAAGTGGTTATGGTGCCAGGAGTGCCCTGGTGCTCTCCCAGTGTAAGCAGTGAAATCATTAGTGAATAGTTTGACCATTTACCATGGGGTCCACCTAGCACCATTCACCACCTCTGTGCAAAAGGAAACTCTTACAAGGAACTTCTGATAGCTCCACTGATCTAACGCCTGTTGTGTAGGGCCAGCTCATTGACTGAGAGCCAATGAGCTAATAACTGCACTGCTGGGCTAGCTCAGTGTAGAGAGCTTCTGGCTACCAGTTTAACTATATCAGGCTGTAGTGGTTATGGTGTTTGTAGTTGTCCTTTATGCAATACAATGCACTAGGAGGACAACACTTTATGAAACAAATAACTACTTCTGCAGCAGAATGGTTTGCAGCATACAGCAAATAATGGTGCTATAGAGAGTAAAACACGTAACATTTCAAGAACTTTTCCAAAAATAATGCAAAGTTGCAGTCAGATATGCTTATTTTATATACTGCATTTTTCTTTTCACACAAAATAAAAGGGAAGTGGTCAAGGAAGCAAAGAGGTTAAATAATTTCAGCATATTTCAAAGTATTACTTTGTCAACAAAATGATGTTACTGCCATCTGCTGGTCATAGATAATTATTAAATACACATCTTCACTGTGCATCTGCACTGCATTATATTAAATAGCACCAGATTATGATGTCATACCTCTATCACAACACAACATCAAGGGAGGTCTGGGAAAGGAAATCTTAGCCAGGTTTCCTATACCACCTAAAAGGCTCAAACCAAGACCTCCATCCATAATAGATTGTAGTGTCACCAGTTATTCAGAAATCACAAATATTATACATGCACATTATAAGCATAACAATAGTTTTTTAATTATATAGTGTTTAAAGGGTCATTCTAAACACAATGACCACGTCTGCTTTGAGAAGTAGTTATGGTAGCAGGAGTCTGTATGTGAAGCACTTCTGCTTGAACTACTGCTCATACTGAGATATTTGCACTTTTATTCCCAGGGCCAGTTACGCCCTTCCCCCCTCCCCCCTCCCCTCCCCCCCCCCCCCCCCCCCTCCCGGCACATAGGACCTTGGAAGCTATGAACTATGTTCCAGATCTCCAAATGTCAATTTTGTACGTGCCCTCAAGGGGAAGCCCTGCTCTCCCCTCTCTCCCACCAAGCAGTCCCTCCCACTTTCCAGCATTTAATTGTTGTTGTATTTTTTAAAATCCCCTGTCCTCCCATTCTCTCCTTCCCCAACCTGGCTCACAGCACGTGCATGCTCTCTAAGACGGGCACATGCTTCCCAATGAGAGATGTCAGAGAGTGTGTGGAAGGCAGGGCTGGGATTTGGCACCTGAGCATCAATGGGTAGTTGTGATTGGCTGAAAGTGTCAGCTGACCGCCTTCAGCCAATCAAAGCTCCCATTGCTTGCAATGACTATCATTAGAAGATAATGTATAATCTTTGCCTTAGCCATACTTCCAGCGGGGCATGGCTGTGGTTGGCCAAGGATCCTCATATAGTGTCAAAAACGGTTTAACACTGAGCGGAGGAACAGTGTCAGGAAACTGAGCACTGTAACCAATTCAATAAGATTAAGTGGTTATAGTGCCTACAGTGCCCCTCTAATTAAACCTTTCAAAGTGTTATTTATTTTTATTTATTGCTATTTTATTTTATTTTAAATAGTATTTTTATTCTCAATAGTATATAAAGCAGGGTCAAAATATTAATTGACTGCCAGATGTTAAGTCCTCCTCCCTTTTATCATAACCCACATCCAGACTGACCAGCCATTAATCCTGTTATGCAGGAAGACCATGCATTAGCACATTATAACTACAGTGACATTTGGTACCCACAAGGTACTTTTTATGACTAAATTATGGAATGCAGCTCAACTTCACTTCCAACTGCCCATAACTTGATACTCATAACATAGTATAACTTTGAAAAACACATTTCAGAAGATACATATTTATTCTTGCTATCATCCCAATGTCTAGAGAGACATGTACTTAGTGGAAATAAAATTCACCCTTTGTATTTATTTAGCTTTTGTCTTATTATAAACCCTGTAAATGAATCTACACACATGGTCTCTAAGCGTTTAAATGTAACTATAGATAAGCAGGGTAAATGTGTACTTATAATTAAATTGATACACATAAATTGTTCACGTACATTTGTCCCCATATAAATAAATGCATACAATTTCCTCATTAATTGTGTGTAGGATATCTTATTATTATTATTATTATTATTATTATTATTATACTGGTGTACTTAAGCAATGATGTAATATGGACATAGGGGTTGATGACCTTAAGAATATAAATTGATTTTTCACACATTTGATGAGCTACACTGTGAATCAGGTGGTACTTTTAGCCAGTGCCAGGCAAATGTGGTTTATCTGCATATACCCCAATTAAGCTGCTCATTTAATACTGAGACAGGCCTTTTATCAGCCATTGATAGAGCAACTGTTTAAATGACAGTGATCTGTGTTCCATCTATGAACAGCTATATGAAAATATGTGCATAGTGGTTTTACTTTGCTGAGCCTGCAGACGTAAAGTCTGTAAATGCAAATGAAGGCTTTAAGTGCTCTGCACTTACTCCCTGGCAGCCATGATTACAAAGAGTTTTTATTATCGCATTTGTATGCATATCTTTGTGGCTTTTAGATAAAAGTTTTCTTTTTTTTTTAAAAGGAACACTATACGGTCAGGAACACAAACATGTATTCTTGACCCTATAGTGTTAAAACCACCATCTAGCCCCCTGGGTCCCTCATGCCTCCCTAAACATAGCAAAATCTTACTTGTATTCATGCCTGAAGCTGTTGCTCTGTATACTGTTTGCCTTAGAATAGCAAACTGTCTGCTGACATCATCAGAAGTGGTGGCCTGATCCAATCACAGTGCTTCTCCATAAGATCGGCTGAGACTGACAAGGAGGCAGATCAGGGGCAGAGCCAGCATGATTCAAACACAGCACTGGCCAATCAGCATCTCCTCGTAGAGATGAATTGAATCAATGAACCTCTATGAGGAAAGCTCAGTGTCTGCATGCAGAGGGAGGAGATACTGAATGTTTGGATGCATTTTAGGCAGCCATGGCCCAGGAAGGATCTCAAACAGCTATCTAAGGAGTGGCCAGTGAAGTTATCACTAAGCTGTAATGTAAACACTACATTTTCTCTGAAAAGACAGTATTTACTGCAAAAAGCCTGGAGGTAATGATTCTACTCACCAGAACAAATTCAATAAGCTGTAGTTGTTCTGGTGACTGTAGTGTCCCTTTAACTGTTTTTTGACCACACACAATGCAATGAATGCATGACTTTGCTGAATTAAAGCTGATAGTAAAAAAAAAAAGAAAAAAAAGAAAACATATTTATATGCATGAAAAGGCAAAAAAAAATTATGTAAGTTAATTATTAAATCTTCAACGCCATTAATACAGTATTTGTAGGCCTATGTAAGCACACCAATTGTATCATGCATTTTTTGGAGCTAGTACAGTTGGAACAGTAGTGACCTCTTGTGGTATTTATATAATAATACAAAGTATATGTCTAAACTATGGAGAATTTAGATTTTATTATAATTTATTTAGCTATATTTTAGAACTTTACTTTACCTGATAACATGGTGTGCTTATTAAGAAGATAATACTTTTTTGCTTCTAAAACAAAGCAAGAAGTTAGCTGCATTAGAGCAGTGATTCTTAAACCATGGTTTGGATTACAACTATTGGTTTGGATCAACCATGGGTTAGATCCTTAACTAGTTAGTGGGTCACGTGGTAGGTTATATTTATCATCCCCAAGCACATCCAAGCAATGTGTTGTTACTATAGCAGCACCACCTTCCCCAGTGCAATGAAGACCTTTGACGTTTGCAATAGTCTATAAGTTATTTTAAAAAATGAATTTCAAAATCAGTTAGTTAACACTGGTATATTGAACATTAAGTTAATTTTACATTTAAAGAATGGATGACCATGCTTAGATCTATAAAATTTGAATGCATACTTTTGGTCCTACTAAAGTATTCGAGATAAAGTGCATTTTTAGTAATATAGGTTTTATATACTGTGTTTGAGCGTGTGTGTGTGTATAATTACATGCATTAAGGCATCTTTAGTGGTTACTTCATACTAAATCACTCTACTTATTAATTTATTACACAGAAGAATAGAGAATGATTGTATACTTCATCCATCTAAGTAGGGGTTTGTTTGTAATTGATGAATACGTGAGAGATCCTCATCAATCAAACTTATAAGCTTATATGTCAACAATCAGTCTAAGATATTTTATTTAATAATGTACTCCAATATTACATTAAGAGCTGATGGATGTTTTGTGTTTTGTTTTGACTTTGTAAGCTGATTGCTTATCCTACAGTGCCATCTTGTGGACAAATTTGAGTAACACTGATATATTGTACATACAATATAGATCAATGCTCATCAACCCTCTCCTCAAGGCACACGTAACAGTCCGGGATTTAGGGATTACCCAGGTGTGTCTAAAGTGTTTAGAGAAAGGGAAAAAAAACACCTTAGGTGTCTAAGGTATTTTTAGATTTAGTTATTTTTAAACACCTTAGATACACCTGTGTAATTCCTAAATCCTGGACTGTTAGGTGTGCTTTGAGGAGAGGGTTGAGGAGCACTTGTATAGATAACTAAATTGTATTATGACAGTGGAGTTACTAGGGAGGTATGGAGCATGTGTACTGCATGTTTCACTGTCAAAGGGTTGACACCAGCCAAAGCAGAGCCTAGCAGCTGAGTGCATGGAGTAAGGAGGAGTATGGAAAACATTTCACATTGAAATATTGAACATAAAGACTCCAAGCATTATGACTTCTTCAAAGCACTGAATTGGTCATGGTGGTTGGAATAACCCTTTAATACTTTATTTTTATTATGTGTCTACTACATTGAAGTGGTATCAGTAGCAAAAGAAGGCTTCTCTGGAACTTTTGGAAAAGGTGGTCAAGGCTGTGGACTTGTTCTATTGTGTTTCATAAGATAATGTATATTTTTCTCACACTGTAAGAATGATATCATGAACTGTACATTTGCCATCATTAAATATGTCAGTCACAAAACACATGGTAACAATTAGACTTGTGCATTCAGTTTCATGCTGGTGAATTCCGTATAAGGAATTGCCATACGAATGTATAAAATGTATAATCAAGCAAACAGCTAGTATGATGGACCAGTGTGAGATGTTAGGAACTAAATGTAATTTTTTGGAAAAAAAATGGTTCTGCTGAACCAAATATTTTTGCCATGCACAAATCTAGTAACAATGATCGCGAAAATAATAGTTTTTGATTATGCAGATCAATTAAAGGATAGTATTTGGATTAAATATTTGAAAAACCATTGTACCACTAAAGTAATTAGGAATCCTTGGATAAAATGGATGAAAAGGAGAGTGTGAAATAATAAAGGTTGTGCAAGGGTCTAACAAAGAAAGTGGAAAAGGGAATTCTATAAACAGGTACCTGAACGAAAGAGGTCTTGGAGATGCCAGTAGGACAAGTTATGAGAGGACAAGAGACAGGTTGATGGATTCATAATATGATGTCTATTGACGTGATAGGGTTGGTTTGTGTTACTAATGCTTAAATGTTAAAAATTTGTTATCTGAGATGTTCTGGATGATATTTCAAATAAAGTACTACTATAGAAGCAGATGAATGTGGCAGCTGGATTAAAAGGAGGTGGAGAGAGATGAATGTTACAAGACATTTCAAAAAGGAAAATAGTGCAGTGGTTCCCAAACTGTATGCAGCGGCGACCTCGGGCACCCCAACGGGTGCCGCGAGACATTTTCCCAGTGCTACGTTAATATGATCATAGCATCGGAAACCTTGTCTCACTCTCTCTTGCTGGCTCTGCAGGACCAGAGGGGAGATCAGTGATCACCCTCACCGGCCTGCTAGCAGTGTAATGCTGGGACCTGCAGCATTACACTGGAGGAGGGAGAGAGGACCCGGGGGAGCTCTAATCTGCAGCTCCGCCGGGTTATTCTCTCATGCTCTCGGTTACTGCGGCAGGAGCTACTAGAGTTCACTCTCACCACATTGACCACCAGGGATTGCCCTGTACTGTCCCCCCTCCCAGGCAAAGGTAAGAAGAGAGGGGGGATATAAAAACAATTTTAATAAAAAAAAACACTTAAATATTTATTAATTTGCCCTACTACCCCCACAGACCCACAATAACTCTCCCCATACACACACACACTGCCCCCTATGCACACACACTGCCCCATACACAAATACAGCCCCCAATACACACACACTGCCCCCCCCACACACATTGTACCAGGGCCGGACTGGGAAAAAAATTAGGCCCGGGCATTTTTCAATCAGAGCGGCCCCCTAAGAAGGGGGCGGGGCCAGAGAGGGTGTGTTTTGTCATCACTAATGACAAGCACGCCCCCTCTCAAAGTGAGCAAGTTGGTTCAATGCGCAGAGCCCTGCTGAAGAGCTCTGGCATTAGAAAAAGGCCCTGTATTTGTTCTGCGCAGCGCAAGCAAATTTAATAACATGCTTGCGCTGTGTTTGCTTTTAAATTGTCTCTGGTGTCTCCACAAGTGGGATACCAGAGGACAAAAGGGACAGGAAAGTGTATGGTGCATGTGTTTGGAGCCTGCTTGTGGGATTGCGTGTGTGTAGAGTGTGGTGTGGTATTGTGTAAATAGGTCGATTTCATTTGTGTTTGTGGTGTAATATGTGTGGCTAGGGGCTGTAGAGAGTGTGTGTATAGGGGGCATAGTGTTATAGGGGATGTAGCGAGTGTGTGCATACAGGCTGTAGTGTGTGTGTATAGGTGACATAGTGTGTGTAGGGGTTGTAGAGAGGGTGTGTAGGAGATCTAGTGTGTAAAGGACCCATAGTGTGTATAGGAGATTGTGTGTGTGTGTGTATAGAGGATTAAGAGTGCATATAGGGTAAGGGATCTAGCGTGTATCTGGAGCGTAATGTGTGTAGTGGTGCAGTGTGAGGGGTGCTGTAGTGTGTGTATATATATATATATATATATATATATATATATATGGACGTATTGTATGTGTGAGGGGTGCAGTGTGTGTGTATGTAAGAGGGGTGCTGTGTGTGAGGGTGTTTTTATCTGCCGTCACATTCTAGGTTTCTAATTTTCTTTGTCTTATAACTCACTGAGGGTTATTATATATATATATATATATATATATATATATATGTGCGTGTGTGTGTGTGTGTGTGTGAGTGTGTGAGCGAGGGTGCTGTGTGTCTGCGGGTGCGCTGTGTGTCTGCGGGTGCGCTGTGTGTCTGAGGGTGCGCTGTGCGTCTGAGGGTGTGCTGTGCGTCTGAGGGTGCGATGTGGGTCTGAGGGTGCGCTGTGCTTCTGAGGGTGCGCTGTGCGTCTGAGGGTGCGCTGTGTGTCTGGGTGCGCTGTGTGTCTGGGTGCTGTGTGTGTCTGGGGGTGCTGTGTGTGTCTGGGGGTGCTGTGTGTGTCTGGGGGTGCTGTGTGTGTCTTGGGGGTGCTGTGTGTGTTTGGGTGCTGTGTGTGTCTGGGGGTGCTGTGTGTGTCTGGGGGTGCTGTGTGTGTTTGGGTGCTGTGTGTGTGAGGGGGTGCTGTGTGTGTCTGGGGGTGATGTGTGTGTGAGGGGGCTGTTAGTGTGATTTTTTTAATTTAAATATTTTTTTTATTAATAATTAAAAAAGTAAGTTATATCCCCCCCTCCCTTCTTACCTTTAGCCTGGGAGGGGGGGAGCCGTTCTGCCTGCGAGGAGCCATTCTGCCTGGGAGGGGAATCATGCTTCCTTCCCTGGTGGTCCAGTGGTGAGAGTGAACTCTAACCTGCCGGCTAGAGTTCACTCTTGCGAGATCTGAGCGTTGCCGCGGTAACCGCGGCAACGCTCATACCTCGCGAGAGGACCCGGCGGAGCTGCTGGATAGAGCTCCGCCGGTCCTCTCTGCTGCCTCCCTCACACCCCACAGCCGGCGGCCGCATGTAACAGTGTCTGTGGGCCGGTGAGGGAGATCTTTGACCACCGCCCCATGGAGACACACAGCAGGGCCGGCGCTCGGATAGTGCTGGCCCTGCTGGGGCTGGCAGGGGAGATCCTGTGATCTCCCCTGCCGGCCTCGGCCCCACGGCCATCGCGGCCCACCGGGCATTTGCCCGGTGTGCCCGATGGCCAGTCCGGGCCTGCATTGTACCCACACACACATTGTGCCCCCACTCACACTGCCCCCAAACACACTGTACCCCTTATGCACAAACTGCACCCCTCACACACACACAAACACTACATCCTTCACACACACTGCATATTTCAAAAACAATAAAGCACCCCGTATATACACTGCACCCTTCAGACACTGCAACCCTCACACACACACACACACACTGCACCCTTCACTCACACACACACACACACACACACACTGCACCCCTCACACATGCATGTACACTGTACCCCTCACACACACACACACATACTGCATCCCTCACACACCACTGACCCTATCCCCTAGTACAGCCCCTATCCTGGCAGATATATACAACCTAGAAATTTGTTTGGCTTGGGGCACCTTGGAAAAATACTGAAATATTAAGGACGCCTTAAACCTAAAAAGTTTGGGAACCACTGAAATAGAGTTTAATAAGACAATGCTTAATCTGGTCATTGATTGTGAATCTTTTACTTAGTACAGTATAGTATAGATAAACCTTGCAGTTTTGTATAGACAAATTAATTCACTGGGGACTTGTACATAGCAATGTACCAGTACTGTGATATTTCAGTGTTTGTGTATATCAGGTAGGTTTAAAGTAAGTGTTTTATTAAAAAAAAGGTATTTAGGTTTTAAAAAAGAAGAAATAATGGCTGTATATTGTTGTGGCAGCTTGACTCCATTTTATGAACGTATATAAATATACAATTTCTCACAAAACGTAATAATGCTTCTTTATTTATTCAAAAAGGCAATAAAGACATTTTAATACAAGAAAGTAAACTACATATTTCACTTATTCTACTAAATGTATTTTGCATGTTATATATACAAACATAAATGTAAACAAAAACATTTTTTTATTTCATTCGCATGTGATGTTTTTGATGTTTTGTGGAAAAGCAGATTCACAGAACTAATTCAGAATGTAAAAAATATATGTTCTATGCATGTTGACATACAACCATAAACATGCTTATGGCCAATATGTGACAAGAGTTGATGTAACTGGATATCTGTGTGTTTATTAACTTTAAAAGTGTGTTTATATGTTCATTTTCTGTATTATACTACTATTTTGTGTATGTTGTGTATTCTGGATAGGAAGGGAGAACATGGAGTACAGATACCATAGGTGAATTAAAGAATAAGCATGATCAGTTTAAGTATATGTTAGATATAAACTAGTTAATAGTATACAAAATAGAAATACTTTAAATTAGGTAGTCAATTTCCAAGAAACAAATAATTTAACTTCAACTGATTTTATTATTATTTTATTATATGTATTATTTTATTATTACATACGTTGCACTGATATGCATTAGCTTAAAGGATTCTACTGTAATTCGAGGGATTCCAATGACATATTTACACCTCCTAACTGATATTGTGTGTGCATCATGTATTGTACCAAAATCACAATTCAGTTTATCTGAAATCAATCGAATCTTAAGAGGCTATCCGCAAAGATGAGTTTAACTGTACATGAGTTGGTTCTTTGGCATTGCACCTTCTAACCTAGGTTAGGCTGTACTGAGGAGCATATGTAAACTGTAGTTGTTTTCATATATAAAGGATAGAGATGGTAAAGAGTTTTACAAAGAGTCTTGTGTGCAAGTCCCTATCCAAAATGCTTAGGTGCAGTATAAGCACTTCAACACTGTGGATAAAAAGTATGCAGTCTTCTCTATGGTGTTTCTAATCCTTCAAACACATTAAATTGTAAGGATGTTTAGAACCGGCCTCTGTCCCTCAGGCAAAGTAATTGGTACTAGTATGATTTATGAAGCATCATTTATGTATTGCCATTGAAAAAATATATATATTAATCATGTTATAGTCAATGATTGTCCTTTAAAGGACCACTATAGTGCCAGGAAAACCCCCTCCCGCCAGGCTCTGGGGAGAGGAAAAGGGGTTCAAACTTACCTTTCTCCAGCGCCAGGCGGGGAGCTCTCCTCCTCCGATCCTCCTCCTCTCCTCCCATTCGGCTGACTGCGCGTGCATTCAGCCGGTCTCATAGGAAAGCATTATCAATGCTTTCCTATGGACGCTTGCGTGCTCTCACTGTGATTTTCAAGAGGCAAGCGCCTCTAGCGGCTGTCAGTGAGACAGCCACTAGAGGATTTGAGGGCTGGATTAACCCATTTATAAACATTTCTCTGAAACTGCTATGTTTATAAAAAAAATGGGTTAACCCTAGCTGGACCTGGCACCCAGACCACTTCATTAAGCTGAAGTGGTCTGGGTGCCTATAGTGGTCCTTTAAGTATATAATCTGCATATAGATAATGTGATATATAAATAATAAGAATTATTATAACATTATAAATCAGTATAGAGTGCGTATAAAATAAATACATATCAATGAGTAAAATAAGTGTATATGAAGCAAATTCATTCTTGGTTTCTTTCAGTGTTTGCTGACAATTCCAGAGCAGTGTTTGGTAACTAAGGAAAATACCAGGCGTGGTGTGTTAAGAGCATTATTTATGGGAAATTGGCGACATGGATCTGAACAGGAAATATCATGTAGTGTCAATATTAGTGACACAACGAGTTCACCATATGACTGGTACACATTTATATGAGTTGAAGAAAAAGATACCAGCCAAGTCTTTTTGTAGCTACAGATGAAATTACATCAGCTGCCTTCTTTCATTATTGGGTTCATTGTTGGTTTAAATTTAAAACAAGTTAAGTCTTTTCCCTGCTGGCAAACCCTGCTCTGTTGAAGAGTGCAAGCACGGGTCAAATTGACTTCTTATGGGTGAGGACAAAAATCTTACAGTTTTTAAAGTGTTTTTTTTTTTTTAAAGTGGAGTTATACAATTGCCTGTTTGTGTTGCTTTTAATAAGCAGAAGACATGGATTCAGAAAAAAATAAATAATACTATTTAGAAGGGACTGTCCCTATTTTGGGCCCATATCCCTTTAAACATCTTTTCTCTCCTAATGTCCTATATTGTTGGTATGTCTGAGTGTATACCAGAGCTTCACAGCAATAATACTGCCAGTAATATGTCTTTAACCCCTTAAGCACACATGGTATGTGTGACATGTCATGATTCCCTTTTATTCCAGAAGTTTGGTCCTTAAAGGGATTAAAGTGCAGTGAATGTGATTAGAAAAAAATCTGTATAAATAATATGAACTATTTTTGGTATAAATTACATTTCAGTTGCATAAATTGTTAATAGTAAGCCACCTAATATTTCCCAGGACAGCCTTGCCCCTGATCACACCTCCACTCGTACCGCTAACATTAAATTGTCCTTCTTTGTCCATTTCATATGTTGGTATGTCTGCTACTTGTTAACACTTAAAGGGTTTCTCTAACCTTTTTATGTTTCTAATATAATAATGTCCTATTATCATTAGTTTTTCTGGTACAGCCTTTAAAAGAATTGCTCAAACAGCGTTTTTAAATTAGTTGCTACTTACATTAATCCAGCGCTGAGCAAACTTCCCAATGCTGCTAAGCGCACCCCCATCTGACATCAGGCCAGCTGTGCCGAGGTCCAATCAAGAGCTTCGCATAGTGAAGCCTTTGATTGTAAGATTTGATCACCTTAGTGCGCATGCACATGCTCTTTGCCAATGGTGGGAGGGAAAATAGAGGAAGGGAGAAGAGGAGGACGGATAGCTAAGATACAAAATATATATACATATCATTTTTTGTTTTAAATCCTCTCCTAAAAATAAAGAGGGGATGGAGAAGGGTGGGGAGGAGGCTACAATTAGAGTGGAAGGGAGGTTGGGAGGGGAAACAAGAGCTTCTCCCTTGCTGGCTCTGACTTCAAGAAAGGAGCAGCTAAAATAATATGAGCTCCAAGTTGCCTAAGTCACGTGTGCTGGGGGCGCAACTAGCCCCCGGCACACAATTGACAAAAATTCTGGATGTGTAGTGTTTCAAGCAGAAAAACTGCACATCCAGACTCCTACCACCATGACCACTTCAAAAAGCAGAGTTGGCCATGGAGGTTGGAGTAACCCTGTAACACAACTATAGTAATTTATTAATGAAATAGTGATTTATTAGTAAATGGAATAACTATAAAAATGTATTCACAAATTAGAACATGATTTTGCTGTGCCATAGTGCAGTGTGTACAGGCCTTTTTACTTAGGGTCTGATCGCTATGGTGGAGCGTGAAGGCAAGCAGAGCCACACTACATCTTTTTGTTGCAGTGTTATAAACACACACAACTGCATGTACACTTTGCGTTTGTTCTTTGTTCCGTTTATATTTACAACCTGCTGGTTAGCCCCTGTATAGGGTTAACAGTCTTTCTGACTTGCCAGTTCAGTTGTGCTCACGTTATTTGCTTGGGAAGAGTTAGATGGTTAGTCTTCATTAACATTTCTATTGTCTCCTTCCCTGTCTTTCATTTTATAATCATGCCTCTCCCCAGACTCAGTGTTCAAATCTTCTTCTTCCGTACACCTAATGTGCACATGTTTTTCCTCAGTCTCTGCAGGAAGCCCTACATATTGTTTGTACCCTATTTTCATGCCCAGTTCATGTTCCACTTTAGATTCTGCTATGTCCTAAATTGTAACCAGCTCAGTAATGTAACTTTTTGACCTGCATATGCCATTCCATGATTTGCGGGTCCCATTCCACCATTCTGATTTTGTTCCCTGATGTCCTGCATCCAGGGACATAGGGGAATAGTACTTGGGTAGCACAGCATGGTCACATCATTAGCCAAATTCTTGTTCTGCATTGGGCACAGTCTGCAGGACTCTCTGCCTGGTCCTCTATGTAGGGAGCTGACTGGAAGGCTGTCTGTGAGCCTGGCATACTGACGCCAGACTGACACACCCTCTACAATGAGCAAGCCTACCTACTTTCTGGATAGACATACCTGTTATGGGCATCACCAGTGAAACAAGTTTTGTTATTGGTGCCACCCCTATATAGACCTGACCCCAGTCCTGATTCCCCCAACAGCAAATCTGTGTTCTAGATGCCTCTTCCTAATGTCATTTGTTCAGTCTCCTTAATGTGATGTCCTGCCATTGTGACCATGATTTTGATCCAAGATAAATACTCAAGCCTCAGATATTGCGTGCATTATTGCATCTTTGAAAATCATATACATACAGTGGGTGGAATGATTCGGTTCAGGGTAAAAGATGGTAGTATTGAGGTAGGTGGAATAACTGTGGAGATAAAAGTATACAAGCGCCTAGTGCAATATTGTACTGTATGGTAATAATTCAGCGTGCAGTATATAATTCAGTACTCACAAGGAGGGAGCCAATTGGAAATGGCTCAGTCCAAACGCCTGTGGGATAGTTAGAAGGGATCCCACTCCCTTCCAAAGTGCAGGTAGTGCTCTGCAGATCTCAAAAAGGAATGTCCACACCAATATAGAATTGGGGACTAAGTCCTTTTATTGATAAAGTAAAAAAGTGGATATACAACAAAGTAAAATGAGAAAAAAAAACAACAACAACAAACTTGATAAAATCCACTGGAATCGTGGTGAAGTGAATAAGTCCACTGTGGGATAAGAATGATGATTGCAACTTTGACAACTTCAAAACTAGCAATAGCTATATGTCTGTGGTCCCTGTTACACCATCTTCTGCATCCTGACTTTCATACCTCAATCAGGCATGTCCGATTACTGAAAAAAAAAACCTGTAACTCTAAGGTCTCCACTACAGCTTACCTAGTTACAAAATGGAGGTAGTGTTCTACCAGAATCAGCCTCGCTGACCATAGGATTACCTTACTTTGTCTGTGAAATGCAGTTTCCAGCACTTTACTGCTGTGAACACGTTTATACTGCTTGTGATCTGCATCCATAATTGGGGTAACCAAGTATTATATAAAATTAATTTATTTTGTTTTCTATATACCGGGAAGCATAGAAGACGGACAATATTTAACATGTGTGAAGGGTGTGAGTGTGTCAAATCAGTTGCAATGTTAATAATGCAACAACTTTATTTTGGCTTTCCTTTTTTGAAAACAAATAATATCAGTTACAGGCTTATTCTCTGCCAAGATAAACAGCTGTACAGGAAGGACCTGTCACATGCCTGTTGTCCATTATCATGTCCAGAGATTAACACCCTTCAGCCACACTTGGTATAGAATATAACTTTCCAATTTGCAATTTTCTTCAGAGGTCTATTAATTGCAGTTATGATCAACCACTCGGAAAAATACTGATACAGTCATACATAATGACCTTTACATGTAAGATAATTTATTAAAGGGTTACATTGTGTTGTTATTTTGACCCTATTTCTTAAAGTGTTCTAGAAGTTATGTAAAACATGACACTCTTTTTCAAAGTAAAATCTGCCCGTTTTCACAGGCTTGTCCATTTCAGGAGATTGCAAAATTATGATGAGGTTTAAAAAAGAGAAGTAAAACCGAACATTTTTCTTAAGGATGGATAAATCCATCGTGTCACCAGAAAAATGGTGCATATTAAAAAGTGACAGTTAACCCTTTAAGGACACATGACATGTATGACATGTCATGATTCCCTTTTATTCCAGAAGTTTGGTCCTTAAGGGGTTAAAGAGAAAAAAAGATGGAAAAAGACTGACAGATTTAATAAATTGCACCAAATAATAAAAATAAATTAGTCATATACCTGCCGGTGAGACGTGTATATTGTACACTTATTTTAATGGGCAGATCATCATTTAGAATCACATACCACATAGGATAGGGACATCATCACTGCATTTATTCAATGAACAAATAAACAACATTTTATTGTATTCCCAATAAGGAATGGATAATAATATATTTCAGCCATTGTAATGGTGGCAGTGGAAATGGGGTTCAGAAGATATTTATAAACCACTCAACCTTCTGTCTCATGGTTTATTATGATTTTGATTTGTCCAGTACCCCTTGATGGCTTTATTTTCCTAGATATATGGTTCACACACACACATAGCACAGGAAGAATCCAACAAGCACGGGAAGAATCCAGTTAGTTGTCCTTAAGTATTTAGCCCTAAATGCAGATATGTTAGTTCACAAAGCAAGAGTACAAAGTAAAGTGGTATAAAAAAGAAAGCTAAAATGGCTTTTAAGTTTAAGTTACAGGAGGATTGGTAAATAATTTCTTATGCCTTTGAAAAAGTAGCTCAAATGTAAATATGAAGATTGGGGCTCAAAAAGTAGGACTGTAGGAAAAAAAATATTTATACATTTCAGCAAAAAAAAAAAACTCTACATATATATATATATTTTTTTTAAAAAAAGGCACAATTAAGACTCAAGTATCAGAAGTCCAGTTCCAGAGCGGACGGAATATATACATTAACTCTTCTAATAAAGATATTCAGTTTCTGAATTTTAGGCCAATGACGATTCCCACCAATTCCACAACTCTGAAATGCCATATGTTCAAATCGTGACAAAACAGACGGCAATGGACAAGACATGTTGTTTGTTTTGTCATTTGCAGTTCCATCAGTGGTGTCAAAACAAATGATTGATGGCAAAAAAAGATGGTTAGATGACAGCCACTAAATGTTAATTGTATTCACATATCAAGTGACCAATACAGGGGGAAAAGGCAGAGCAATAAAAAAAATCCATATTCATACATTACATATGTAATAAATATATCATATAAAAATATAGATTTATTTTTTTATATTTTCCCCTCTGCATTGGTTGCTTCTTCACACTGGGTCTGTGAAAAAAATCAGTGTATAGCACAATATATACATACTATTCATGTTCTGTATACATTTTACAATACTTTGCAAAATATTTAGCTTTTGGTGCCATTGTGGTGAATTTGAATAGTTTTTCCCGAAACGGCTGCGTGGGCAAAATTCATCTGAAACTGAATGCCACATGGACGAAACCTGATTCGCCGGCAAAACAACTCTTTATTTTGGATAAATGGATTCGGACTAGCCACAGTTTTTCACCGTGTACAAGTCTAGTATCTACAACGTAAAGATAAAATTCTTTTTAGGTTAATATAGCTTTTTGCATGGCAGAGCAATTTATAAAACATTTAATGTGTTTAATTCATATCTGTATTTATTCATAATTAGAATACTGGTCTGTCCCTGAATGCCGTGCTATATTATATACACAGCTGGAAATAGTCTATGAAGTCATAGGAATGCTTGATAAAGCCATCTCACATGACTCCTTGAAATAAAATAATCTGTTCCTCTATTCGTTTAAAACTGTTGGAGCTGACAGGGCTTTACAAACACATTTCATATTAGTTTTTATCTGTAGGCACTTCAATGTGTCAGGAAAATATTTTGACCTTCATTTATTTCTGAATGTTAGATAACCTTTATTTACAAAAAGATGGTTCCTAGGACATCTTAAATGGTAATATGTGCGTGGTGACAGCAAGGCACATTAGATATCACATAACCTCACGTAACCGCTATTGGGAGCGTTAATGTCCATGTTCCCCCCGGCTCCTATTCAAGGATTGACTCTTTTAAATTACAGAGTTTGCTGTTTAGTGCATTAATCCACACTTTCCTAATTTACTTTTTGCAATGTAATGTTTTAAGTCACACTTTATCTTTAATATAAAACAGATAGGTGAGAGCTAGCAAGTAGAGCGGGGGGTCATTTTCCCGGATTGACCACTGGCACGCAAGACTTGTGGGCTGGAGGTGAGTTGAGATGTCTACTGGGAGAGTAATAGAAGAATAAGGCAACAGAAAGGAATTGTGCAGTAACTTTGTTGTCTCAGAACTGAGTGAGTTTGCTTGCCCTAAATGCTATGTGCGTTCATGCCCATCAAGCCTGAACTATCCCACCAAGATAGTGCTCAAGACATTCATCTCACATGTCAGCCATCACTGGTAATGGACAAATGGGATGGATTGCTCAAACAAATTTTTTTTAAATAAATTCTAAATTTAAATTAGGATTTAAAGCACTTTGATTGATACTTTTTGTACCACTCTAACAGGCATAACAAATATGCATGTACCAACTGTTCAATTTTAGGGGCAGTTTTGGAAATTTTTCCTTACAAGAATTAGAAAAACTGCTGTTAATTTTTATTATCACAGAAATTAAATAACACTTTAAAAGCAGTTCTGTCATGTATTAGTATATCATAAAAAAAAGTTAATAAAAGTTAATAAAAGATGGAGCTCAACCATCAACGTTTGTCCAATCCCAGCAGCTATCACAAGTGAAGATTGATGGGATTCAGGCATAGTCTCGCTCAACACAATATGTCATCTATGGATCTTGTGGTCTGGCTGGATCCTTTATAGACCTCCGTATTTTACGCTCTTGCACGCAGCGTGAGAGTACAGCACTGAGGCACCCTTGGCAAATGAAGTAACAGAATCCAAAGAAGACCTTCAGGAAGAAGATGCCACAGCCACAAATGACAGCTTCAGGGAAGTAAACATACCTTCCCTGCACTCTTCGGCCACAGGACCCAGACCAGGGATGACACCTTTTGGGATTTTTGAAAATATGCAAAGATCTCAGAAAGATACAGACCAACTTTAATTTAGGTTTATTGTGTATTATTTAATAATTAATACAAAGAAACACTAGTGGCTGGTGAAATTTACAGATGGCTGGGCACTAGTCACTACCCTGGAATTTGACTATACTCCCTGACTTGTTAGATGCGACCCATTTAACCCCCATATAAATAAGCCCATTGAGATACCATGAACATAGATATATAATGTTCAAAACCATAAATCCATACATACATGTACATGGAAAACAACTACCTTCACAACCCTGATACTATTACCCAATGACAGCCCTGGAAGATAAGACAAAAAGCCAGCCTGTCATTTAGGGCATCCATGATCTGACATCCCCATCCAAATTCAATGGGAGAGGTCAGAAATCCTGTGTAAGTGCAGACTAAGCAACTTGAGGAGTTTGTAATTAGAGAATGTGTCAGTTTTTTCAAAGATACCACAATTTATGTTATGATTAGATGCTAAACGTCTCCATATCCAGTCATCAATAAGGGAGAAGGAAGTTTTAGAAATGAGTATGACAGACACATCATGTTTATATCCTCACTGCACATCTGCTAAAACTATGCACAATTTACAAGTTTATAACTATCCAAGAGTTTATTTTTTTAGATGCCTGGCACATGCTTATTCAGGGTTCATGAAAACACACTAGCCTTTGATTACCTGGACGTTGTTTTTGTTCAGATAAGCTATGGTTCTTAGAAAACTCTTTCTATCTACCAGATTGCTGGGCCGGGCTAGCCAATCACTACCAGATTGTTAAAAATGGTAGTGATTGGCTAGCCCAGCCCCTCACTCTCAGCCAATCACCACTGTAGAGGTTGGAAAAAAAAATGCAGACGAGGAAGGAGTATTCTAAGGGATGGGTCCGGTTTCTACAAAACCATTCAGTTCAAAGAACTGTAGTGGTTGTTGCCTTTAAAGTTAGCCAACGCCTTACACTGAAAATAGGTATTGCCTTATACATATACCTTATAAGATGCATAAGATGTACAAAGTTTACAAAACATGTAACCGTTTACTTTAACTTATATAAAACAACGGCAATTATCCTCGAGTAATATTGTTTATGTAGAAGAGCTAAATAAAAACAAAGGCGGCATTTACTAACCTGCCATTATTTTTTTTAACCTTATTTTCTTGCGCTCTGTGTGTGTTCTAATTTACTAGTGATTTTCAGCTGCTTGATCTCATTACTGAATACTGAAGGTTTTCTTCTATTTAGCAAATACTTTTTCTTGTTTGTCTAATTCTCGATGACATGGAATGCCTTTATCTTGGTCAAATTCCTTTACTCTGCCCCCCCCCCCCCAGCAGCTCCTAGCCAATTAATATTAATATCCACTTTTTTTCCTTGCCCCTTAATAGTCTGTCAGGTCAGGATTAAAATATATTCTTATTTTACTAAACAACTGTCTCATTGGCTGGATTTATTCACTCAACAGTCACTGTTTAGTGAACAGTCCCACTACACATCGTCACCATGGAGGACAAAGAAAAACATACAAAACTAGAGAGATACATAACATATAGAGAGAGACCAGAAAAGTGAGGAAATAGAGAGATGAAAAGAGGGAACAGAAAGAGAGGTAGTGGAAATACACACAAAACGAACAGCAAAAAAAAAAAACAGAAACAGCAGAGTAAAGAAACACACATTATAAAACCAATGCAACAACATACGCTGAATAATTATGATTGACTTTTGATTCCAGGAAAACAGAAAGACATAAAAAGAAAAATAAGAGAGGCCACTAAACTGAAAATTGCCCAAGTCAATGAATAATGACAGAAATTACATTAACGCTAGATTAGTACACGCCTCCCAATTTGTGGTGCAACTTATACTTGCTTATGTCATCTGAAACACATTTACACTAATACATGCATTATTTAGTTGACCATAAACATAAATCATATGAACTAAATGACTACACACTTTTTAAACTATATATTTATTGGGCTGACACAAAAAAAAGACATTTAGCGGCTAACTACTAACAAATGTTCCTCTAAAACTACCATTTCATTCCGCGTGTAGAAAAAAATCAATATATTAATCAATGCATAGCTTATTTATGATAGGTTGGCGTTGTCAAAGAAATCCTGCGCAATACGTTAGAATGAGTTAGGATGATTAAAAATGCATCCGAGTGTGGATTGAAGAGACAGGAATTTAACTTATGTCACATGTCGCTGAGTGTTTTTCAAGCCACATAGCTATATTTCCCATTTTATATCAACACTAACACTTTTAAATGCCAAGTTGTAAATGACACATTTAGGTAATAAAAGGGCATTTGGCTGAAGAGGCTGCAAATATATAAAACTGACAGATTTTAATTTAGCTGAAGAATATCTGATGTCTAATATTTTCGTCTCCTCCACAAAATATATAATTTTTTTGTTTTGGGATAATATAGGTTTCATTCAGCCCTTTTTATTTCCAAGAAGGTTTAATACTCCTGCAGAAAATAGATAAATATCATACAACACCAGTTGACAATAATATAAGAGAGTGTTTAGAAGGTCAATAACTTTAAAAACTGAACACAGTACTGTAAGTACACTGCACATTTACATGCTGGTGGCCCCTATTCTTTAAAAACAACTTGAGTCGCCATTCGATGGATGTCATTCTGAAGGCTATAAACAGTATATATAAGTAGGCAATTAACAAATATGTTGTTAATTGCCAAATGTTTTGATGACATTGAATTGTCTTAATGAAGTTACTTGGTGCATAGACCATGCCCCTTTATACATGCCAGGGAGAACTAGTGGATGTTGTCACGTATTCATCCGCTTATAAAAATGTGGTTAATGGCATTTACTGTCCACACAGGAAAATTTGTGCCGAGCAGCAACCAAATCCACAGAAGGGTTAATGCTGAGCAGCAATTATGGGAAAAATGGGAACCTGGTAGCTGCCTTTGGGGTCAAAGGCCGGTCACAGCCTATCAGATCTAGAGGAGGGGTATTTAGGCTCAGTTCTCATCCCGTTCAGTGCCCTGTCGTGGTTTCCCTTGTGTTTGTCCGAGAGCGCGTTCCTGATTCTAGACTTCCCTGTATTCTGGTATCCCTGACTTCTGGCTTTCCCTTATCGTTGTGTCTCTTTCTGTATCCCCTGACCTCGGCAAGTATCCTGACTATTCTTTGGTGAGTTAAGTCCGGCCATTCTAAGGCCCGGTAATACGTTACCTATTAGTCATCTGTGTGACACAATTCTACGTGCTGGATCAACTAGTAATCCTGACAGATGTCCAGTTGACAGGCCCTAGAGATACTTCCTCATTAAGACCTTTGAGAATCTAAGGCTTTCATATTCATTGTCATCATGCACAGCATGACAATGAAACACATTATTATGGTCTTCTCATTGCATCACATTGCTTCTCATACAGAGTAATTGTATTCAATACTTCTATATGAGAAGCATTTGATTGGCAGTGGTGCAAAAACTTCAATGCATGAGCAATGGGCCCTCGAATCTTCCCCATGAGAAATACTAAATTGGATAAGAGATCATCAAGGATGAGGATCTCAGAAGCAGTAGAGCAGCTGCTGGGAAGAGATTTTTCCAGAACTGGGTTACATGTAAGTGTAAAAAGGTTTTTTTTCGCAACTTTAAAAAAAAAAAATATTTATAAGGTAAGGCAATGAATGAATATGAATATAATGAATATTTTTAGTTTTAATCTTAGTGACTTTCTTTAAATATTGTTTATATTATTTTTATCATGCATGACACTGGATAATTTTCATGGGAAGACATTAAAAAGTATGAGCTTTCAAATCCTTCAAAGGATTTTTGAAATGTAATGATGGACTAAAAAAATAATAATCTACTTTAGAGGTATACAGGAGGTCCCTGGGGTGTTAAAAGCATTTACCGTCCAACATTTTACTCTATGAATGTTTCCACGCTAAAAGGCTTTACAACATACTAATAATGCTAGCTTTTATGTGGTCAGTTTGGAAATGATTCATTTCCTGTAAATTTTTAAATGAATAAAGGAATGCATATATATGGGAAAACGTAACCAGAACAATTGTTTCCTCACAAAAACTACACTGACAAAAACATTTATTGTAATATCTTGTACTAAAGCCCTCTAAAAAGAATATCAACCAATTGTCCAACTAGTTTAGATTATTATGGTCCAAACTGCTTCCCTCATTTAAATCTTGAGCCAGACTCATATTTAGCAGATAAAGAGTCTGTGTTGTCATTTTGAATCTAATACTCCGGGTCCACAAAACTGCCCAGGTCTTTTTGATACCTGGGTGTCATTTCATCCTGACTCGCCCGGGTTCCACTTCCTTCGGGAATTAGTTGGAAACAACTGTACTAAATGATGAGCTCGTCCTGTGAATCCATTCTACCTCAGTATTCACAATCTAAAAGATATGTGATAATTTTCCTTCAGAACCAAACTTGCTTTACCAACAGTAAGTAGGGGCTATCCATAAAGGTTCAATTCTTTACTATAAAGGAATCTTGGCCATCCTTAATTTACCCATGCCGCTTTCTAGATGCTAACATTGGTCAAGTACTTATTCTGGGAAGCCAGTCTGAACCAAGATTAATTCACATTTCTTTTTAAATGATGGCTATGTAAAGCATTTATTTGAAGCTGGGAAAGAGTTGTAAATAAATACATTTATATATAAATACACATATATGAATGAGTAGTTTCTTAAAGCTGGCTTAGGAGGTACAAGCATGGGTTTCCCATTCACCACTCCTGACAGTGTGGATGTCTAAAGAAAAAAAGTCATAAATAAGTCTGTATATTCCTCCATTACGCTACATACAGTTGAAGAACTGTAAATAAAAAATAATCAATATATTAATTATTAAATCAAGAAGCAGTGGTGGTCTTGGGATTAAGATCCATGCCTTATAATGAAAATCACTTATTCAAGTCATGCATCCTGATAATCTCAACCTGAATAATTGGCCTAGCTTGAGTCGGGTAAAATTTGAATATTTGTAGATTAATTATTTGTAATGCTTGAAAGGGACACTCTAGGAACCATAACCACAACCGCATGCTGTACTGGTTATGACTGACACCTTCAGGCACCTTTTAGTAGTAATCTGACAAACTGTTAACAGAAAGTATTTATTGTCTAGGTCTGCTGATGGCTCCCAGCCAATTAATCCTGTTTAAACCTGTTGGTATAAAAAGGTGGAAGAATGAGCGTCCGCTTTATCAGACTGTTAAAACTAGGGACACCCAACACATCAAGGTAAGTTTTAAGTCTATCATAAATGGTTTAACAGACTACCTGTGGACAGAGCCCTGGGATTCCTCACCAAAACCACTGCTCTCTAGTGGTTATAGTGCCTACAGGTTTACTATATTAACACATTGTAGTTTGATCTATTTACCGTATTTATCGTCGTATAACACGCACCTCATTTTTAGAAGGAAATTCCAGGAAATTTCCCCCCTCCCATAGTATTCCCCCCCTCATCCCATAGTGTCACCCCCCTTTCCATAGTATTCCCCCCTCATCCCATAGTGTTCCCCCCTCATCCCATAGTGTCCCCCCCTTTCCATAGTATTCTCCCCCCCTCCCCTCCCATAGTATTCTCCCCCCTCCCCTCCCATAGTATTCTCCCCCCCTCCCCTCCCATAGTATTATCCCCCCTCCCCTCCCATAGTATTCTCCCCCCCATAGTATTCTCCCCCCCCTCCCATAGTATTCTCCCCCCTCCCCTCCCATAGTATTCTCCCCCCCCCTCCCATAGTGTACTTTCCCTTGTCCCATAATTACTTACCTGTCTTGAAGCGTGGGCCGGCTTCACAGCGCGCACCGCGGTACAGGAACTTTAATTTCAGGTTCCGGTTTCCGGTGGGACTGAAAGGAAGTGTGCACACTTCCTTTCAGTCCCGCCGGAAACCGGAACCTGAAATTGAAGTTCCAGTACCGCGGTGCGCGCTGAACACCGGCCCACGCTTCAAGACAGGTAAGTAATTATGGGATATCGGCGTATAACACGCACCCACGATTTTTCCCCTATTTTCAGGGGGAAAAAGTGCGTGTTATACGCCGATAAATACGGTACTTAGCGCGTAGGCTGCTTTGTTTTATTGTGAGTCACCTACAATATGTGGCTCTATGTTTGCATAAAATAGATTTTTTTTTTGCCGAATCTGCCATTTGGCCTGGTTTAAAACATGTTATTCAGTCGATCCAAAGTAAGCCATTTGTGGATAGACTGCATTAGAAATAAAATAAATAGTATACATAGATTTAATTTCATTGACAAAATAACATCTCACTCTGGCATGTTCCTACACTGTTTTGCAAGCAAAATCCCTTGCAAGTAACGATTTGTCGGTAATTAAGGTCATTATTTAATATTACTGGTAGATCTGTGAACATGTTTCAACTGAGTAGTTTGTAGCAAATTCTGAAATTATTCAACAAGCAGGAATATTTATTCATGTCAATATGTTCCTTGGAAATATTAGCTGCATATTTAATTAACAGGGTAGAATGAAAACAGAAAACTGTATCCTTGCAGAAAATAAAGACCCAAATGTCACCTATTCCCAGATATTTCCATAAATCTTTTTTTAGACAAATAAAATGAAAACCAGAAAATGGTGCTACACTATTGATTGGCAAAATATCTTGATAATAAGTTGCATAATTTAATGGGCTGTAGAAGATAGTCAGTATATTTAATAGTATAGAAGAAAGGCGTATTTTTAATTTGGGGACATAATGTCATGGAGATGAGCATCCCATTGTAGATTTTTAAACTTTTCCACCCACTACTTATAGAATAGAATGGATGACAGACTCAGGCTAATGTTCTAGAATTTTCTCCTTAAAGGAGTACTATAGGGTCAGGAACACAAACATGTATTCCTGACCCTGTAGTGTTAAAATCACTATCTAGCCCCCTTGGCCCCCTTTGCCTCCCTAAAGATAGTAAAATCTTACTTGTATTTAAGTCTAAAATTGCTGCCTCTGTCTGTGAACTTCCTCTGACCTCTGACATCATCAGAAGTGGTAGCCTGATCCAATCACAATGCTTCCCCATAGGATTGGCTGAGACTGACAAAGAGGCAGATCAGGGGCAGAGCCAGCACAATTCAAACACAGCCCTGGCCAATCAGCATATCCTTATAGAGATGAATTGAATCAATGAATCTCTATGAGGAAAGTTCAGTGTCTGCATGCAGAGGGTGGAGATACTGAATGTTTGGATGCATTTTAGGCAGCCATGACCCAGGAAGGATCTCTTAACAGCCATCTAAGGAGTGGCCAGTGAAGTTATCACTAGGCTGTAATGTAAACACTGCATTTTCTCTGAAAAGACAATGTTTACAGCAAAAAGCCTGAAGGTAATAAATCTACTCACCAGAACAAATTCAATAAGCTGTAGTTGTTCTAGTGACTATAGCGTCCCTTTAACCTGCATACAAGACATGGTAGGAAAACTTGTTGGGTTTTTTTTGGTGAATTTCCAATGAATTTCCAATGAAGCTTAACAATTGTATAGGGCTGAATATAATTTTGTCAAGCCAACTACATTATTAAAAATAACAGCAAAAGTTGGAAAAAGTTAGGTATGCCAAATGCCACTGGCTTGCACTAAATTGAGATATGTGGAATATTTGTGATCACATTTTTACATATTATATGTAAATATTTACATATTGCAATTACCCCAGAGAGATAGAATGAACTTATTTCATGGGCAAGATGCATTTATGATTTCCCTATATGATTTCTATATCAGTATTATGAGATATGATAGGCCTTTGTAGAGTTCAACAAAGTGCTCTGCAATGTGTACTATCACAGCTCCATAAAGATAGGAATTTTCAGGAAAAATATGGGAATTTTTTATTTTCCAAATATGCATCACCGTTCCTTTTTGTGTGTGCCAATAGGAGGTCAATCCTAATCTACCACCTTCTATCAAATATAAACAGAACAGGAAAATGTGACATACGTTATTTAAACTACACATTGCCCAAGGAGTGATGTCTTGTCTGATTTACTTCAAACTTAGGCTGTGCCTGTAGACAGAGACTTAGAGGACCATGAGTAACAGCGCAATCAAGTTTGCCTATTACAGACTTGAAGTTCCACCAGTCCTTGCCCCTGGCTGTAGACCAGGGTTGGAAATGGTATTAAAATGCAAAGGGAGAGATGGCTCCTGCAGCAATTAGTTCAGTTGCCAATATACTAACTCTCTGTGTAACAAAACAACCAATTTTCAGTCTAATAGATGGTTAAAACGATGTATGTATAATGACTGCAATGATTTTGTATGTCAAGGGATATATGAGGATTCATTCAGAACTGGGGAGGAAAAGCCGGCATACAACGGAAAAAGAGCTCAGAAGACGTGAAAGACAGAAGATGCTTCATTTTCTGGCAAGAATGGAATACCTCTCAAAACATAATACCTCTTTAAACATAGACAAATACACTTTCATTTATTCAGATTGGAAGTATGCCTAGTTGGAGGGTCAATAATGGTTATTTTAAATGACAAACCAACTGAAATATTATTGTAACTAGGTAAGTCATTTAAGACAAGAATACATTTCTTTATTTGTTATAATGTATCACTCATGTTCTGCAGTTTAACTATGCATAGATAGAGATGTCCCGAATAGTTCACTGGCGAATAGTTCGCGTTCGCCACGGCGGGCGAACATATGCGATGTTCGGTCCGCCCCCTATTCATCATCATTGAGTAAACTTTGACCCTGTACCTCACAGTCAGCAGACACATTCCAGCCAATCAGCAGCAGACCCTCCCTCCCAGACCCTCCCACCTCCTGGACAGCATCCATTTTAGATTCATTCGGAAGCTGCATTCTTTTTTTTTTTTAGACAGAAGTGTGTTATATTTGAGCATGCTAGGCTGAACGTGCGTATATCATGGCTAGATACACTGAGGGTATGAGTATATAGCAGTACGCAGGGTGCTCGTTGTCACCTATCTGGTACCCGTGATGTTGTACGTGGCTGGGGGGAAGAACATACCTTCAGTGAGATCACTGAGGACGAGGAACGGGACATAAGCAGCTTGGCATCCAACCATGTGCAAATGGGGTCTTTCATGCTGTCGTGCCTGTTGAGGGACCCTCGTATAAAAAGGCTGAAGGAGAACGACCTGTACTGGGTGTCCACGCTACTAGACCCCCGGTATAAGCAGAAAGTGCCTGAAATGTTACCGAATTACCGCAATTCAGAAAGGATGCAGCAGTTCCAAAACAAATTAAAAAGTATGCTTTACACAGCGTATAAGGGTGATGTCACAGCACAACGGGAATCTAACAGGGGAAGAGGTGAAAGTAATCCTCCTCCTCCCACGACCACGCCGGCAAGGACAGGACGCTTTACAGACGTGTTGTTGATGGAGGACATGCGGAGCTTTTTAAGTCCTACGCATCGCCACAGCCCTTTGGGGTCCACCCTCAGAGAACGACTCGACTGACAGGTAGCAGACTACCTTGCCTTAACTGCAGATATCGACACTCTGAGGAGCGATGAACCCCTTGACTACTGGGTGTGCAGGCTTGACCTGTGGCCTGAGCTACCCCAATTTGCGATAGAACTTCTGGCCTGCCCCGATTCAAGTGTCCTGTCAGAAAGGACCTTCAGTGCAGCAGGAGGTATTGTCACTGAGAAGAGAAGTCGCCTAGGTCAAAAAAGTCTAGATTACCTAACCTTTATTAAGATGAATGAGGGATGGATCCCGAAGGGACTGACAGTGGGCGATACATTTGACTAAAAAAGGCCTGATGAGGGGGACGTACCAGGGATTAAACTGATAAGAATAGTACTACTTAACACACCACTCCTATCTGGTGGCACATTAGATTGCACGCACAGTGCCCCAAATTTGAAGTAGGAGGACCGACCAAGCATCTTTTTCCATCTCCCGGTTCCTAAAATCGATGCCATATACACGTCCCCTGATAGGGGACGTAACAGGGATTAAACTGATAGGAATAGTACTACTTAACACACCTTATAATAATGCAGAGAGAGGCAACGCAGAGAGAGGAGTCTGAAGAAGAGGAGTCAGAGGAGGAAGGTGGCTTTGAGGAGGTGGAAGACCAAACACAGCAGGCGTCCCAGGGAGCTTGTTGTCACCTTTCGGGGACCCTTGGTGTTGTACGTGGCTGGGTGGAGGAAGACACCTTTAATGACATCAGTGAGGACAAGGAACGGGGCATGGCTAGCTTGGTATCCAACCTTGTGCAAATAGGGAGTTTGCGGTTGTGCAAATGGACTGTTTGCGGTTGTTTGCGGTGTGTTAAACGGGGAGTTTGGTCTGTCACTGTGAAGCGGGTGTAACCCTTACACTACCTGATCGATACAACATCATACCTGATGTTTTATAGCACGTTATTCCAAACAATTTAGGAATGTTAGGTGATTTATGCCCTTTATGGATTAAAACCAGACTCTGCATCAACTATGTAATTTTCCATGGGAGTTTTGCCATGGATCCCCCCTCTGGCATGTCATAGTCCAGGTTTTAGTCCCCTTGAAACAACTTTTCCATCACTATTGTGGCCAGAAAGAGTCCCTGTGGGTTTTAAATTTCTCCTGCCTATTGAAGTCTATGGCGGTTCGCCCGGTTCGCCCGTTCGCGAACATTTGCGGAAATTCGCGTTTGCTGTTCGTGAACGTAAAATTTTATGTTCGCGACATCTCTATGCATAGATTGCTAGATATATTTACTAAAAAAAAAAAAGTAGCAAATAAAAAATTCAATGGCAATATTCGAGCTACCACAGCTATAGTGAAGTTGCAGATTTGTTTCCATATCAGCATTTGACTAATTTTTTAATTTTACTTTTTCAGTTCATGACAAATAAACCTTAGTGAGCATGATTGCTTTAGAGCTTACATACTAATTATTTATTTTTGTGTGGAGTTTTGTGATAAATTCAAGCACACTATTGAATATGAGTAGCATTGATGTGGAGCTGGTTGATACTCTCACTCAATACCTTTAGAGCAGGGGTGCCCCAAAGGTAGATCCCCAAATATTTTAAAACTACAGCTTCCATGATGCTATGTCATTCTAGAAGAAGGCAAAGTATCATGGGAGTTATAGTTCTACAACATCTGGGGATCTACCTTTTGGGCACCCCTGCTTTAGAGCTACTAGAAAAGACAGACACCACAGTAAGGAATGCTGTCCATATGAACTTGGGTCATAGTACGAGATGGCCCCTCTAAAAGATGGATCACTTGGAAAACATGTTCCAGGACAAAGTTCACGAAACATGCATTAGATGATATGAGGATTAACTGTAAGGCTTAACAATACATAGCATATGTGTTTTATCTAAATCTTGGTGAACCACTATGTACACCTTAACTAGACATCTTGCTTTATATTGAGTTAAAAAATGGAATTCACATTCTGTAAATTTAAAACATTTCAGTCATTTTAGTTTCTGATGAGGTTATTTTCTAAAGGGGTGAACTTAGTCATTCCTCATTATTATTATAAAAATACATAATATAGGCAGTATCGGAAAAATAAATAATTTACTGACAATGTCCTCTAACCATTGTTTAAAATAAAATACTCAATACACTTTTTTGTTCTATAAATGTACCGCTTGACAGAAGTAGGACATATAATCATTAATCAGAGACTGCCACTGTTTTACTTATCATATAATAGCATGAGATATCTCAAATCCAGAAAATGATTACTGAATTAAACTCTTTAACGAGTCATGATGACTCTTTTAACTGAGACGTTCAAAAGTGTTCAGAGTTCTCTTAGGTTACCTTTATTTTAAATGGCAAAACTGGTAGACAGAACTGTGGAGATGTGACATAATTTCAATGCCAGGGTTACACGTATGCCACATGACATAATCCTGGCACCTGTGCCAGCCTACCTCAGAATTAGCTTACTTCACTCCATAACACTGTGTTTCAATTCACAGAAAATCATTCTATTTATCCATTGTGGTACTGGTCAAAGGAACAATGGGAAGGAAGTTGTGGGTATCTAGGGAGTTAAAGGAATGTGCCACGCAACATAACCACTATATATAAATACCTGCATTCACATACAGCCTAGCATAGAACACAAATACACACACCTGTATACATTCACGCTAACAATGCACAGAAATATATCACTGAATTCACACACTAATTCTAAAAAAGTGCATTTCCCTTCATTTAGAAACACTGACCTTTTACAAAATACATTTATATTGGCAGAGCATATTAAGCAACACACATGCATTTGCCATAGACTTGTTTTAGAGAGCTGGCAGTTCAGTTGCAAAATTTAAGACAAAGTAATTATCAAAGTAAGAAACAGTTAAGTGTTTGTCACTGGACCAATAAGTCATGAGCCAGGGGTGAGACTTTAAAGGGGACATCCACTGTTAACAGACACGGTGGCAGGTGGCAACTTTGGTAAGCTAGATATATTCATTCCCTTTTCTGAAATGTCTTTAATTGGAGAATCAATACAGTGTTTGTGCTGGCTTAACCCAAAGGACCCTTGACCCACCATCGATCCTTGCTTTAGCTTACCCTGCTTCAAAGTCTCCCTTATCTAAGTGACCTATCAAAAGAGAAACCAAGACTTGCTAGCCATGCTTCTCCTAGTTCTTGCTGTAGCTGAAAAAATAGGTAAGGCTACCTCCCAACTTCTATGTCTGGCAAAAAGGTAAAAGAGAGCACCTATAGAACTGACAGGCAAATGCTGTCCAGACTACCTGCCAATGAAGTAGGAAGGCCAACAAGGGTACAATGCAGGGAGCAATGTTGCAGTACTAATGCTCTGAGCATAGTGCAAGTGCATCTAATAATGCACTCACACTATGCTTGATGGGTTGATGTTTCCTGTTGTCGCCAAAAATGTAAATAGCAGGTCAGGACATGAAAATCGGGGCTGTCCCACAGAAGTCGGTATGGTTGGGATGCCTACTACTGTAATGAGTATTTGTATTGTTTGTTTGTGTTTTACTACATAGTTATGAATAATGTGTTTAGGCTTCAGAACTCAAACACAAATCTGCTGCATTTAACATATATATATATATATATATATATACCAACATACATTCTAGACATAGAAAACACACATAGATATGTATAAAAGCAGCTGTGTAACTTTTCGGGGTGTTTTCATATTATGAAAAGATCTCTGAAGGTGACATGCTCGCTTGGTGTGCATTTGCTCAGTGGAAAACATGAAGCTGTCTCTTGCGTTGATATCTTTCTCATGTTACTCTTCTTCAGTTCCCAGTGCTTCATGCATCAGGACCAGTTGTCACTGTCCTACACTCACACATGTGAAGACTACAACTTTGTGGGATTCTCCATATAATGTATCTCTGGATACTGTGGGAATTGACCAAGCTTGACGGCAGAAGCTCTGCATTTTGTAAACATTCTTTCACCTTAAGACTTTACCAAAAAAATGAAAGACCCAACTTTGTCTTATGATATCTATTGATTGTGTTGTTATTTTAATGAAATATAAAAGAGTCCAGATGAGCTTTTCATCAAGATAATATCTTTATGAAAAATAAATATTAAATGCTAGTAATAAATGAAATACTCAAAAGTGACTGAGTCCCTTTGACATGCTCACGGCTTTATTTACACATTTACACAAGGGTTCTATAAATGGGGTGTCAGTTAGAAGGGGGTTTAGAGAAGAGGACAAGGTTTGGCAAAGTGTAAACAAAATCTTGAATTTGCGAATATGTCTGTTCAGGTGTAATTCACCTCTTTCATATTACATGCACCCACACTTATCATATATCATTTTATTCAGGGGAAACAAGGCTTTCATTTCACATGAAATATTTGTATAGTAAACATAATTTAATATTTAATATGTATAAAATATAAAAATATAAAGAAAATAAGTAATGTTGTTATTTTTTTTTTAGTTCTGCATGGCATTTTAACTGTGAATGTCACAATACTGTTAGCAGTTACTGTAATAAAGTACATATATACTGAATATTTTTATTCAGTGATGTCTCCTGGGTAAAACAGTACAAATATTTGTATTCAGTGATGCCTCCCGGGTAAAACAGTGTGAAAAATGCAAAAAACGAAATTGAACGCTAACCAGTGTTTGTGACTAAGTGGCTACTAAGAAAGACTGGACATACCCCATTTGCAATACCTTGGGTTATCTACTTTTGCAAATGGTATGCCATCATGGGGGTAATTCTCATTCCTGGGCTACCATACGGTCTCAAAGGCAACATAACCAATTTGGGCAAATTTAAATGTGAAAAAAAGGAAATTCAAGCCTTATGTTTGACTCAGGAACTTTTGAAAACACCATAAAACATAAACATGGGGGGTTCTGTTAAACTCGGGAGACTTGGCCGATACATATATGTATTTATTACGTCATTCCAAATGTATTTTGAATTTAATATATATGTATATTAATATCAAAATACATATAAAAATTATATATATTGTTTTGACATTTATTTTTATTTATGTTTTATTTAATTTTTGATGGATTATTTTTATTTTATACATATATATATATATAATTATAATTTGATATATATATGCATATATATATATATATATATACATATATTTTTATATATATATATATAGTTAGCGTCATTCTAAGTGTATTTTAATATTAATATATATAACTATATATATATATATATATATATATATATATATATATATATATATATATTAATATTAAAATACACTTTTATTAATGATGTATATATGTGTATATAAAAGTACTTAGATCATTTATCTATATACATCATAGATATATGATCTAAGTGCTTTTTATTTAATTTAAAAACGGTTTAATAACTTTTACTAACTATTTTGCAGGCACTGCATAAGCCTGCTATTCTGGCCATGTGATCTTGAGGACTGCGCGATCACATGGCCGAGGGGGAGGAGGAGAAGGGGGCTCGAATCGGGCAGAGGGTGTCTGCCTGAGCTCCCAGGCAGACCCCAGGATCACAGCCACCGTTGGGGGAATGGCGGGGACCCGGTAAATACAAAGGACGGCGGGGGCGTTCTATGCCACCCGCCGGCGTTTAGGACCGCCTAAAAAAAAAAAAAGACGGCATCGAATGGTTAAACAATGATATAAACTTTATTTTTTAAGTCAGTCAAGCAAACAAATTAATCATCTTGCTATACTGTAATGTGAAACACCTTTTATGCAACATTTGTGCTCTTCATAATATACGATAATCAGCATGAAACCTTCAGAAACTCACTCATTCATCACTCATTCATCATATGGCTATTCATTCAGTCAAGCTAAACAGTTCTCTACACAGTTTAAATTAGTGGTTGTAGTCTCACACTGTCACTAGATTATGAATCAGAAGTCTGGACATTTTCTTTCTGCCTGCAGTTGGACATAACGCACAAATCAAAAATAGAAACCAAGGAAAAGTGAAGTGCAGGAACTTCCTCAAAAAGAACCTACATTTAAAAAACATTAATTTTGAGAAAAAGGCACACAACATCAGCAAAGAAACAAATAACCCCTAATGTAGGTAAGACATATGTAATACAGCTGTGTCTAATTTTGAGTAAAGATGAATTCATTCTAATTTAATGCAAATTAAATTGTTACATTCTGGTTAGTTTTGTGAAAACTAGACTGGTGGGATAATCAAGGCAACCAGGCAATCAAGATAGTTCTTATTCAATTAGAATGACCTTATTCTCCTTTCAACCAGGTACACCGAAGAGTTACAATGCTGCAAATACACATTGTGAAAAAGTGCTTAGGCATAGGTTTGTTAATTAACCCTTTATTTCAACCTGACTTTGACTTGTGATGTTTCCTACAAGCATTAGTGATGCAATTAATGCCACTTTAGTAGAAACTGAAGCAATAAGTCAATATAAACTACCTTTGCCAATGTGTGCAACTGAGGGCTAAAGGAAGCCGCCATTTTAGTTTTCTTGGAGATCTACCGTAAGGGGGATTCTTCTGGTAACAATATTCTATATAAAACATTGAGAAAGTATTGTTGTTACTAACTGTTATGGTATATTATATATATATAGAAATAATATCGCACAGTTGTTGTAAGAATAGTATATAACTGGAATCCTAACATAAATACCTGGCAAATATCTGGGTCAAACCCAGAGGCTACAGTTCTTACAACTATTTAAAATAGCAGCTCTCAGTAATTCTATTTTTATAATTGTATTAATTTTTCTTAGAATTGCGTGCACTCAAAATATCATTGGTTGAAGTAAATATATTTGGTATCAGACATTTCACCTATTGTGTAAATTTTGAGTTTACTTAACCTTAGATGATCAGACATGTATATGTATAAATATATGTCTGTCAGTACACAGTATTTCTATGTCCTTGCAGTTCCAAGTTCCAATTTTCACATGGCTTCTTGGAAAACACATTTCCTAATTGTAATATTGATTGTACATGTTTACTGTTGCCTTAAAGGAACACTCCATGCACTATAATCACTAAAGCTCATTTTAGTCGTTGGAGTACCAGGAGTTCTTCGGGGTTCCCCATTGTACCTAAACAAAACAGGTGTCAGACTTCTTTCCTGAGACCTGGGCACCTGTCCCCACCTACACTACTGACGATAAAGAGGCAGAATCTTTCTATATCAGCTAAATCCAGTGGGTCAGAACTTAGCTCATTGGCTGACGCTCTGAGCCAATATGCTAGCCCTGCTTCTCCGTGATCAGTATGGGAGGTGTAGAGTGCACCTCTAAGACCTCACGTAAGATGTCAAACCATTTTAAAACAGTCTGACTGTTTGCAATGTTTTGGTTATGGTGTTTGGAGTTTTCCTTTAAGGGATGACTGTATATAGTAGTCATTGGGGAATGCTTGGTAAACAAGGCCTAGGAGAACAAGAATTGCAGCATACAATTCATTTGTGCTTTGAGAAAAATGAATGCACATAATCAGAAATGGACTATACCTGGGTTAAACTCTAGCTTTGCAAATCTGTGTCTATCCTCCAGCTGGTTGTAGATAATTAACAATGTGCTTGACAAAAGGTCTAGTAATGATTTTCCATTTAATCATTTTTGTTGGTGAATTGCATTTTCAACGCAATGGTTATAACATTGCATTTCATGAAGGCTCATATGGGGACAATAAAAGCATGTTATGGTCTAACCCCGTATGATCAGAGATTTCCAGGCAACTAGAGATGTGGCCAATGCTAGCACTAAAATAGCAAGTATACAAACTGTAGAGCTAACCTAGACATGTTGGTAAATTATTGCTATTACATTATATACACTTTTTTTTTTGAGTGCCACAGAGCAGAGCCACATGACATGACATGAATGTCCAACTTTTGACCTGGATAATATTATTAGCGAATCTGAAGCCATCTAATGTTCAGCTGTTGCTAGACCACAGTGTAAACAATCATGTGCCATACTTCAAGCACTAGCAGTCAGTCACATGTTAAGGTTGAATATCATATCTGTAAATAAATGGAATAATGAGATTCTGTGATGGAAGGATTATTATCTTTTATGACTTTTCTTATTAACACAACATTAAACAACTAATGTGTGACACAAATTGATTTTTGTTGAAACTATCCTTAAATATGTATGTGGCTATTCATGGGTATTCAGCTTCTAACACTTAAAGCACATTAGCTTGCTGGATTGCTTTATGTATGACGAGTGTGTCCCAATTTTGCTAACAAAAAGTGTAGATTTAAATAGAAATGTAAACTTTCATAAATTAACCTTGTTACAACTCCCTGGCTGTCAACCAGACAACTGGCCCTATTACTTCCTGGTTGTTTACCTCAATGGAGCTAAGCTCAATATGTAGCAATTGCACAGAGCGCCTGTCTTGCAAAGACTTCTCATTGAATTGCATTAGGAAGTCTGTGATTGGACAACCACAGAAAGCTGGGCTGTGGAAGAAGGGATGGCTTACAAAGTTTGGAGACAATAGATCTTCAACTTTCACAAGCTGTTTTTATATAAAACCTCAATTAAAAAAGATATAGTTAAATGCATACATGTTTTCATTGAGGGTATATTTACTAAACAGTGAGTTTAAAAAAATATCATTTTTGCATTTTAATTTTTTTGTATTTTTAAGTGCCTCTTAAAAACTTTTTTTAAAAAAAAATAATAAATGTTAATGTAGAAGCCAAGTTGGAGACTTTTTGCCACTTTTGACCTACACTTTGCATCTCTGTTGGCAGTAAACAAACACTGATTAACAAATGATCCACCTTACTAATTTGCCCCCAATACACAATGACATATCTTGACACAGGTATATAATATGAATCTATCAACAGTTCATTATCAGACCAATATACAGAATTACAATTCTTTAAATAATACAATTCTTATGACAATAGATTTATCCAAACCTTTATCGTTGCTGAAAGAAAAAAAAATATATGTGTATATACATATATATAGTCAAAATGCAGTAAGATGCACAGTTCTTCTGCATGCATTTTCAAATCCAAGGTAGCGTGCATTACAAACACATTTAATTTTATTTTCATCTTCAAAGCCAACGTTGATTTTTTAGTTTTTTTTTTTAAATTACAGCAAGCGCAAAAGCCTTAATGGGAGAGGGCAATCTTATATTTGCAAATGCCATTCCTCAAAAAGTGCATTCTTTATCAGGAAAAAAAAATATATATGAGATAAATGCTGTTAAGAATAGCAAGCAGTTTTAGCAGCCAAAAAAGGCAGAATTGATGATGCGAACTTCATGAAAATGTTTAATTTGGGAAAGCCATGTCATTTCTTGTTTTGTATATTTTTTTTATAATGTTTTTACATGCTTTATATCGTACATTTTCCCTTGATAAACTGGATCAGACATTAACAGGCAAGCAGAGGGATATGATATGAAGCGCGTCACGTTCCTTAGTGTCATTACTGACACAGGCTGGGGACATACAGCACGAGATAGGAACACGAACAGTCAAAAAAAAAAAGAGGAGCAAAACGAACATAACATGGAACCATGAAGCACAAACCTTCCGGCTCTGTGTTTTCTTTAAGGTGCACTTGCTTCAGAGGGCAGCAGAAGATTTCGTGACACTTAGCACGAAAAGGGGACTCTTTTTTCTTTAAATCCGCAGATTGGATGGAATCCTGCCGTAACATAATGTATTCCTGTGTGCCAGGGGGAGCGTCATCCAGAACTGTGGTTGCCACATAACAAAATGAACTGAAGTTAGAGTGGAATAAGAAAATCTAATAATTTCTTAGAAAAAAAAAAGTGTGTTTTTATTTCCCAAAAAAAAAAATAAACATTGATATTTAATTAAACAAAAGAGGAAGATTTAGTAAAGAAGTTTTTAGGGCAAACCTTAAAGAAAGTTGTTAACAAATCATTAATTAAAGTGGTATATGAAAGATATCATAAATAAATTATTTTCAATCACCAGTATTAGTTGTACTAAGCAACTATGGATTACTGTGTGCATTATGGGTAACCGTATCTATACCACCAAAGTGTACAAAGTTGACTACTTTAAAAAAAAAAAAAAAATGGCTGTAACTAGTACACATTTATAAATTAGATGAAATGTATACACATTGAAAAATGCAATAAATTCAATGTTGTAATTAGCATCACCTTTGGTGCAATTGTTAAAATACCAGTTTTTTTAGCTGTTAATGTCTCTATTTTCTTGCATTCTAAAAAGATCACAAGGAAACCGCTCCAGTACCGTTCAATAAGTTCAAAGAAACAACTTGATCAGAGATGTTTGAGAATTATCATGAAAAAAAGTAGGTTTTGAATATACATGTATGTTTAATAGTCAGGTACAGAAAAACAAAACATACTAAACAAAGAAGACGCTTCAATGAGTCAAACAGCGTATTGAATAGATGAAACTAAAAGCTTACCCTTTTCTGATATGTTTTAGTAATTACTCATCATTTCAGTAAACCGATCATAAAATCACCAATAAAAAATACACAAACTGTTCTAGTAGGAGAGTAACACATAGGACTTTCAAAACCAACATTTTCAGTTTTTAAATGTGGACAAATGATTCACAAAAGCACTCGCTTTTTAATAATAGTAATAATATTTAAGTGTTTAGCCAGGAAGGGTACATTTAGCTTTCCAACAGTTTTCTAGGACATAACAGGGTGTATTCATTTACACATTTTCTCAAAATAATGAAACACTTATTAAGCAATCATTTTCATCCCAAAACTTGAGGAGAAACATTCAGTATAGTTTCTGCCATTTTTAGTAGGTAGACTAAGTAATTTGCCATGAAATGTTCAACGCTACTTATAACAAGTTCAATTATACCTACGAACAGACTTGAAAGGGCACTCATTGAGATCTATTAACAGGCTCAACTTCACTCAAATGCTGATATGGCCAAGACATGTGTCCACAGTGTAAATCCGGGCCAGGAATGAAACGACCTGAGAAAGTTTATGTATATATGTATATATCAAAAGAAATCAGAATGAGAAAAAGGAAGGCAGAGCAACTAGAAATGCCGTGTGCACAAAAAGGTGATACAGTGTAGGTTTATTTGAAGGACACAAATTAACAAGATACAACATTTCGAGATTCAACCCTTCATTAGTGCAATATGCTGATGGGGACAGGTAAGGGTTCCTATAGTGTTGAATTAACATTAACATTCCAAGCACCATAACTACTACATAGAGCTGTACTGGTGTGATACAATGAGTGCCCTGGTGCCCCATCAATGTAAGTAGTCAAGCTATTTTAGAACTATTTTAGAATGGTTTGACTTCTAACCTGGGGTACAGAACCCAACCTCTTCTCTGCAGCTCTGGGGGGCTCCCAGCTTCCATCTCACACTGAGGTGGGGAACAGCACTCGGCAGAGCTCAGGTAAGAAGACAAACTGTTTTAAAACTGTTTGGCTGCTTACATGGTGGCTAGTATCAGCAGGAGACTCTTGGCACTATACCCATTTCAACATGCTGTAGTTATTATATTGTTTGGAGTATTTCTTTAATGGCACAGTTGTTAGATGGAGTTGTAAGAGGGGATAGAGTTATGGGGGTCTTGGAAAATGAGAGTGTTTAAATATTATCATGGACTAGATAGTGAGCTAGTGGCAGGCTTAGCAGAGTATCACAAAAACCTCATAACGCGCAACACAAATTAACTAGGCTAATACCCAAAAGACAAATCCTGCTTTACTTTAGACACCTTGCCCTTCCCTTCCACTGTATGATGTAGACTTTTTTATAACTTGCTATTCTACAGTTAAAGTGTACGTAATACCATAAAAGTAGCTGGGGTAGAGCAAGGTTGGTCTTTAGATCAGACAACATTAGCAATGTACCACCTATCCCTTCCCATGCTGTATTATTCTAGTACAAACTGAAGGATTACTCAAAGTTACATTACCACTTCAGTGATTTGAAGTGGTTTAGGAGCCTGGGGTCTGTATGTACAGTGGTTTGCTATGAAAATCTGTACATACAGAGCTAAACCCTTCTGCTGAGAAAAGAGTCATCACCTAATCCTGGCCTACTAACGTCAATTCTGTGCAACTTTCATTGCACAGGATGTCAGTTATTGGCTCAGAGTGGTCAGTTGACACTCTCAGCCAATGAATGTTGACAGCCATGGCTTGTGGCTTGTGTCACTCTGCCAGGAGCATGTAATTAGACCAACAGGGAGCATCATTGTCCAGCAGGTACCAAGTTAAAGAGGCAAACCATTGCTAGACTGTGTTTTCTATTACAGGAGAACTAGGCTAGGATACTCCTGGCAACATAACCGCTACAGCAGGCTTCACATAGCGAGAGGCAACAAAGTGTCTTTTCAACACAAAAATTTTATTTACAACAGCGCATATTTTTCCTTATGTGTGTTTCCAAACATAGATTTAAATGTTGAAATGCGTTTCAAACAAACCTTTGTTCTCACTGTCCCATTTATTGCAACCAAATTTATATCTCATACACATGACTGACAATCCTCTATTCAAACACTCTAGGGCACTTTAAAATGGCATAATCCCATCACACAAAGTCATGTTATAATGTGAGCACAATAAAAAGCAGACCATGAATGTCAATGAAATTGACTACAGAGATGCAGAAGATATTCAACGGGACTTCTTTTGTTTTGTTACTACTAGATTATTATGTTACTATAATGATGCTACCATTGTTACATATAGTTTGCTACTGTAATATTTTGTACTTGCTGTTACATGTAGTTATTAATAATCTGGCTGTTAGAATTTTGGTTTTGCAAATATTTAATTGTTCATAACAAATGTCTGGCCTGCACCATTCCTCCCCCACGCCTCCTCCCCCGCATGCCACTCCCAGCTGTAAATTCCTAACTGTCTTATCTCTCTTTCTTAGGCCCAAACCCTCATCCATTCCAGCAACAGGAAGGCCATTTGATTCTACTCGGCTCTACCCACCCACCCTCCCCTCCCTTCCCTTCCCTTCCTTCCGCCCACACTGGTTCCTAACTAGAAATCATGCACCTCCAGCTGTTTGGAACCACAGCCAATCACCTCCTTTTTACTCTCACATGTTATCAACTACTGCGATTATACTAGTAACTCCCTCTGCCATCACATACAAATCCCTCTGCTACCTCTTGTCTCATCTCCCCATTTTAACCTTTAGATTGTAAGCTCACGGGCAGGGCCCTCTACCTATTGTATCAGTCTGTTCTTATTGTGTTTGTCTTTTTCCCAATTGTACAGCGCTGTGAAATTTGTTGGCGCTTTTTAAATGCCAGTAATAATAATAATAATACAACAAAATGCCATTTAAGATCATAAAAATAAAATGCAGACAGACAAGTGGTGGTTACAATGTGGCACTACAACCATTATGAATCATGTTTCCCATAACTCTAAGCCAGCTAAGTCTCAAAATACTTTTCCTGGTTAAACACTCTTTACTAACTAATTAAATACAATGTAGACCTATGACTAATAATGGTTATTGAGACCTGAAAAATTAACAAAATTAACAAACACAAAACCTGACAAACTTTGGAATCGCTGTATATTGAAAACCATATCCTGCATATGTTACAAACTGTCCTGGCTAGTTACTTCTTCATAACGCTAATGTACAATGCTTTATCTAGCCACTACCATCTCTAAGTCTACGGGCCCACTAGCACGATGCCACCACACGCAAGCCAAGCTCAATGGTCCTGTCAGTGCTCCCACCAACAAATCCATTACTTATTCCTTTTAAATAATGCTGACTACGGCAATATTCCACAGCTGTGACAATAACAGGGAATAAACACAGGGATAAAAAGGGTTGGATGCTTACTTGAGCTTGTTTGGAACTGCATGAGGTAAAGTACACCCGAATGTACATTTGTTCCCTCAGCAAGATACACATCACTTAGAATTATGAATGTCTCACAAGTGTATCTATATATACGTTTATGGGCATTAAACACATCTCATGTGCAAACATACACCTCCTTCTCAATAGGATCAGGAGCCTCTTTCACAGAATATCTGATGAAGAAAACTATATTGTTATACTTCAGACCGTATACATGTGTTATGTAAAACATTGACCAAGGATTGCAAATTGTTTGTCCAAATACACAGTTTGACAAAATATTACAATAAATCTACTTCGGCTATTTTTGCTTAAAAATTATCAAGTTAATTCTTAGATAGATAGACAGATAGATAAACAGACAGACAGATAGACAGAGTCGTGCATAAACACATCTGATCTAGAGAATCTACTCAATATGAGTTGTCCTAGGTTCCCTCGCTTGTAGATCGTTAATTTTGTAAAACTCCAAAAATAATTCTGAAAGTTAATTAAAATGAAGTGTGAAGTCTGCAAGTTCGCTATTATCCTGAGATCTGCAACTGGAGAACTAATCATTAAATGATTTCATCTACTTGTTTTCTGGGTTTTTTTTGTGAGTAGCCAGAGGTTCTAAACTATCAAAGGTATAACAAAACTTGTTCTGTGGATTCCTAGATAGATGGGCAGATAGATAAACAGACAGACAGATAGACAGAGTATAAACTCTCAACATTGTTCTAGCAAATTACTAAATTTTCTCTCTGCTATCCTAGTTTCTGCATACAGAGGGCACCATTCCTTCATTTATAGTGAATATTGTGTCTTGAAAACCGTTTGACAAAGAACTCCTAGTAATTTATTCATTTATTCTGCAATGTTCAGCATAACCAGTTACAAATATACTGATTACTTTCTTTACTCCATTCATGTACAAAGAAAGAAAGGAAAAAGGATCAAGAATTCACAATGAGCAACAAAGAAAATATTAAATAATTAGGAAGTAAAGATCTGCGAGCTTGCGGAAAATCTTGTCTCTATTGTCAAATAACTTGGTGTATCGAGCTTTGTTCTGGTCTATAAACCACGTGCTACATGAGCACAATGTGGAGACACTCGTGGTCTGTATTTTTTTGTAAAATGGATACATTATGAAAAGGTACTAAATCCTTAAGCTATCTGAGAAAAATAATATTACTAGCCAGCCAAATACATTTAGGGGTGCATGTAATATACAGATATGTACATGAATTTTAGCTCTTTTTTTGCAATTTTAAATGTTTTTTTAGTGACAAAAATAGGAATAATATGTGTCTTGCATTGACTCTTGTGAGACATTTGCATCTGAATTAGAGTATATAACAATGACTTTTCTATTGCAGTGAATCTACTATAAACTACAAGAATTATATTTTGTACGAGAAAATTTTAGGGTCTGGTAAACCATTATACGCTTCTGAATTTGTGATTTCATCATATTAGGTACTACCTTAAAGACTGTGACTAAATGACTGGATGTGAGATGAGTAAATGTTTGTGGATACCATTGGAATCTATACAGTAATGTAACACAACCTACAGAGTTTACAAATAGACATTGGGTCGTACATAAACACATCTGATCTAGAGAATCTACTTAATATGAGTTGTCCTGGGTTCACTCGCGTGTAGATCGTTAATTTTGTAAAACTCCAAAAATAATTCTGATCTGATCTGAGATCTGTAACTGGAGAACTAATCATTAAATGATTTCATCTACTTATTTTCGAGGGGGGGGGAGGGGGGGGGAGGGCTTGTGAGTAGCCAGAGGTTCTAAACTATCAAAGGTACAAAGGTATAACAAAACTTGTTCCATGGATTCTATCCAGATTTTGCCCGGTCAATGCATTTGTCGTCAGATTTCTTGATTCACTAACAGTCATAGCTTGTTTTTTTTTTTTTTAAAAAAAAGAGCATATTTTTTTATTGTTAAAAAAAATATGATATTGTCTTAATGCAACTTTGGATTTTTCCAATTTTAAAAGTGTTTCTTTTTTTAATCTGACTACATGATTCAAAAAATACAATTCTCTTTTCCGGACACGATTTGAAGATTTCATTCACGTTGAAGAAATTAGTTGTTTACAACTTGCTATAAAGGTCATAGAATAACATCAAGTCGTACATAATAAGACAATATTTGAGAGTTCTAGGCCAATGTTTTGTTCTATATTAATCATAGTGAACAATTCAATAGAAACATATGGCTTATGTTCCTTTGAAACATTTGGAGTAATCACTTTGCCCCAGATTTTCCTTGACAGATCTAACCCAACTGCATTCATAGCAAATAATAGATTGTTTACACTGAATTAAAGTACTAAAACACTGGTTTCTGTTGGAATAACCATTCCTAGCCAAGTCCACCCCCAAAGAAAAAAAACCCAGCTAAACTCACTGCAATCTAGTGCTAAGCCATGATCTCCTCTTGGCTAGATTTCACTCCACTCACATCATTCCTGCTCGCTGGAAGGGGAAAGAGGTCAGGGAAGGCGGACTGAGGAGAGGACAGGGGCAGCACGGATGAGTGGTGGTGCCAATTTTACACAGGATTAATATTAGCTAGTCCATAATTCTACTTTCTTACTGAAACACTGCACATACCCAGGATATACTTGAAAACAAGATATATCACAATGTATCCTTCCTGGTAAAATATTTTATAAATAAACAACATACAAACTCCAGGCACCACGATCACTTAAATTTACCGACAGTGTCATTCTTATTTAATATTGCTCTCCACCGAACCCATACAGTGGATAAAGAGGAAAGACCACTCAGTGTACCTCTCCTGGATTATCAGTGTATCTCTCCTAGGTGTCCCTGTGGATGACTTACTTAAAAAAAGATATATTATTTATATTTTAATGGAGAGACCAGATTTGTTTTCTCAGTGTTAGAAAGGTAATTGGGTCTCTCTTATGACCCTTAGACGTTAGCATGTCTTGTTTCTACTATTTATTCTGATAACAGCATTGCTTGCATCCGCCGATATCTAACACCAGATGCAGCCAAGGTGTTGGACCATGCCGTTCTCTTCTCTCGCCTTAACTACTGCAATTCGCTTCTCTGTGATAAATGCGTTCCCAGCTGGCCCCGATACAGTCCACAATGAATGTGGCAGTGAGGCTCATCTTCGTGTCTGCCCGCACCTCTGTCAGGCCTTACACTGGCTTCAGTAAGATATAGGGTTAAATTTAAAATTCTGGTGCTTATTTACAAACCACTGCACAATGCTGCTCCAAATACCTATTCCCTTCTGACACAGAGGTATGTCCCGTCCAGGCCCCTTCACTCTGCTGAAGATCTGTGTCTATTCTCTGTTCCTACTCGCACCTTTGTCGCCCACCTCCAAGACTTCTTTAGGACCGCACCGTCCCTGTGGAAATCTCTTCCCTGCTTCTTCCTTTCCCTGCTCCGTTAGACTCTCACCCAGTCTCATATAATTTAAAAGATCATTAAAAACATACTTCTTTAGCAAAGCATATCAATTAACCCCTTAAGGACCAAACTTCTGGAATAAAAGGGAATCATGACATGTCACACATGTCATGTGTCCTTAAGGGGTTAAACTGTTAATTGATTTACCTTCCCGCGCCTTGGTAACCCACCTTGATTCCTCTCCTGCATCTATGTCATCTAATAAACTAACCTCTCACTGTAAATATTCCAGCAACCTACTTTTTCACGTACATGAAATACATCCTACCCTTACCTCTTGTGTCACATTAATCCACTCCATCTAGAATGTAAGCTTGTTTGAGCAGGGCCCTGAACACCCTCTGTTCCTGTGCATCCAGCTCATCTTGCAATTACACAGGGCCGGCCTTAGGGGTGTGCGAGCTGTGCGGCCATGAAAAACTAAGAAAATCTGTCAACATTGAAGTTGCTGTTTAGTAGATAGGAGAGTGCGCTGGATCTTGTGTATTGTTCATTGTATAATATGGCCCCCAGCAGCACCCCATTTAAGCATGTTCAGGTGAGTGCAACCACCCCCCCATGTTCCATATATATATATATATATTTGGGAGTCTAGCCAACTCCTTGGTTTTGCACCCCTCCCTGTCACAGGTGCCTCATCTCAGGTCCCTATTTAGCCTTGTACTGCAGAGAGCCTCAGATGGAATTTGTTTCCCAAGTAAGTGGGTTAATCTCATAAGAGCAGACATTAGGCTGTGAGAGTAGGACCTGCCAAAGATGGGGTACATTGACGTTGTGGCAGGCTTATGCAATGTATGATCATATAATGTAACTAAATCCCCATTATTTTTTGCCTAGATAAGGTGTTTTTTAAAAAAAAAAAAACCTTTGAAAAACTAAGAAAATCTGTCAACATTGAAGTTGCTGTTTAGTAGATAGGAGAGTGCGCTGGATCTTGTGTATTGTTCATTGTATAATATGGCCCCCAGCAGCACCCCATTTAAGCATGTTCAGGTGAGTGCAACCACCCCCCCATGTTCCATATATATATATATATATTTGGGAGTCTAGCCAACTCCTTGGTTTTGCACCCCTCCCTGTCACAGGTGCCTCATCTCAGGTCCCTATTTAGCCTTGTACTGCAGAGAGCCTCAGATGGAATTTGTTTCCCAAGTAAGTGGGTTAATCTCATAAGAGCAGACATTAGGCTGTGAGAGTAGGACCTGCCAAAGATGGGGTACATTGACGTTGTGGCAGGCTTATGCAATGTATGATCATATAATGTAACTAAATCCCCATTATTTTTTGCCTAGATAAGGTGTTTTTTAAAAAAAAAACCTTTGAAAAACTAAGAAAATCTGTCAACATTGAAGTTGCTGTTTAGTAGATAGGAGAGTGCGCTGGATCTTGTGTATTGTTCATTGTATAATATGGCCCCCAGCAGCACCCCATTTAAGCATGTTCAGGTGAGTGCAACCACCCCCCCATGTTCCATATATATATATATATATTTGGGAGTCTAGCCAACTCCTTGGTTTTGCACCCCTCCCTGTCACAGGTGCCTCATCTCAGGTCCCTATTTAGCCTTGTACTGCAGAGAGCCTCAGATGGAATTTGTTTCCCAAGTAAGTGGGTTAATCTCATAAGAGCAGACATTAGGCTGTGAGAGTAGGACCTGCCAAAGATGGGGTACATTGACGTTGTGGCAGGCTTATGCAATGTATGATCATATAATGTAACTAAATCCCCATTATTTTTTGCCTAGATAAGGTGTTTTTTAAAAAAAAAACCTTTGAAAAACTAAGAAAATCTGTCAACATTGAAGTTGCTGTTTAGTAGATAGGAGAGTGCGCTGGATCTTGTGTATTGTTCATTGTATAATATGGCCCCCAGCAGCACCCCATTTAAGCATGTTCAGGTGAGTGCAACCACCCCCCCATGTTCCATATATATATATATATATTTGGGAGTCTAGCCAACTCCTTGGTTTTGCACCCCTCCCTGTCACAGGTGCCTCATCTCAGGTCCCTATTTAGCCTTGTACTGCAGAGAGCCTCAGATGGAATTTGTTTCCCAAGTAAGTGGGTTAATCTCATAAGAGCAGACATTAGGCTGTGAGAGTAGGACCTGCCAAAGATGGGGTACATTGACGTTGTGGCAGGCTTATGCAATGTATGATCATATAATGTAACTAAATCCCCATTATTTTTTGCCTAGATAAGGTGTTTTTTAAAAAAAAAAACCTTTGAAAAACTAAGAAAATCTGTCAACATTGAAGTTGCTGTTTAGTAGATAGGAGAGTGCGCTGGATCTTGTGTATTGTTCATCTTGCAATTACACAGGGCCGACCTTAGGGGTGTGCGAGCTGTGCGGCCGCACAGGGCGCCATGGAGCAGGGGGCGCCCTGTGGCCGCACAGCTCACACATGGCAGAAGAAGAAAAAAAAAAAAAATTTGCGGAGGGGGCGGAGCTTAGCGAGCGGCGGGGGCGGGGCTTAGCGTGCGGCGGGGGCGGAGCTAAAATGCCGTCTTATTGCTGCAGGGGAAGCAGGAAGGAGTCCCTGCTTCCCCCCACAACCAGAATCCAGGAGCTGCACTGCCTGTCTGCCTCCAGAAGGAACAGAGGTAACTATGTGATTGTCTGCTTGTGTGTTTGACTGTGTGTGTGTGTGTGTGATAGCAATAGCCAGAGCACTTATTCGTTCACCCAAAGTTCTACTTCTAGATAAGGCCACTTCAGCATTGGACAATGAAAGTGAGAAGGTAAGAACACAGAGTATAATATAAATCCCAGTGAATGGTGAAAGAGATCTATTAGAGCAAAACTGTAATGGTTCTTGTCTAGATTAACACCAAACATTCAGAGTTCCGTTTTTCATGTAGCTGAGTTGTTTTTAATTACTTAAGCAGGTGTAAACACTACAAATTCCTGTGACCCATAGCCTAAAAAAGTTTTTAAAAAACAAAAGAATACTGCTCCATTGCCAAATTGTGAGCTCTAATTAATATATTGATTGCCGTACAAATGTGTAGAGTGAGGAAATACAAAACTGTCAAGTCACTATGATGGATGCCTTTAACAGCACTCCAGATAACCAGATCTATGACAAAATGTCTTTGAAAATGGTTCTCTCAGGGAGTACAGACACTGCCAGATGGGAAGAGTGGAATAATTATGTACATTCCAGATTATCCTCATGCACAATCCCTAGTATGATACTTTAACCAATCCTTCTACACTTCTGTTTAGCTACACAAGGACATTAGATAGGAGAAAATTTTAAAAAAGACTGCTTATCTAATTTTTGTGAAATCCTAGCATATCATAACGAAAACATGATTAGATACCTCAGACTTAAAAATTGTGTCCCTTCATATTAAAACAAATATAAATAAACGATTAAAAAGAAAATTAGGGTTCCCTGACACACCCCCAAAAAAATTTCAAGAGGCCCAACAAGGGACCTCTCTCCTCTTCATCCACCACCACATTGGCTATAGTGTGAAGAATAATAGAAATAAAGGCTCAAGAGATGCTAAAGATCCAGAGGACCTTACCTCATCAAATCCAATATTTTGAAAGCGGGTTAATATACAACAATGGATAAGAGTATACTCTTTGGTTAATTGATTTCCTTCGACTACAGTTTGTTTGTCTGTTTAGAAAAGGTTGGAATGCCTGTTCCCGTTTAGTAAAAAATTGACATCAGGCACTCCAGCAACCTTTTTTCGATTGAGTAGGTTTTTTGGGGTAAATTTTGACAACCACATGCTTTTCTTAGCTTAAATGTTGGTCATCATACATGTAATAGTTAGCATGTACAAGTGCATCCTTTGAAGAAAAAATATCTTTTACACAGCAACTTCTACCATGCATTTCTGGGCCCAACTCTTTTTAACACACCCATGTATATTAAATCATCCAGACAAAACATACAACATTTTGCATTGTGGATTAAGAAAGAATAATGGGGTCACAAGAAATTTCAAAACTTCCCTATCCTTTCAGTTAGACTGATCTCAATTATAGAACTGCTGGCCTTTTCCAAATTGACACTGAATTTCATCTGAAATTTCCATTAGCTGTCTATGTGATTGACTGCCTGTGTGTGACTGCCTGTGTGTGTGACTGTCTGCCTGTCTGTGTGTGTAACGGTCTGTGTGTGTGACTGTGTGTGCGTGGCTGTCTGCCTGTGTGTGTGTGTGCGTGGCTGTCTGCCACAGTGTGTTTGGATGTCTGCATGTGTGTTTGTGTGTGACTGCCTGCCTGTGTGTGTGGCTGCCTGCCTGTGTGTGTGGCTGCCTGCCTGTGTGTGTGGCTGCCTACCTGTGTGTGTGTGTGTGTGGCGGTCTGTCTGTGTGTGTGTGTGTGGCGGTCTGTCTGTGTGTGTGTGTGTGTGTGTGTGGCGGTCTGCCTGTGTATGCTACTGACTGGGCAGACTAGATGGGCCGAATGGTTCTTATCTGCCGTCACATTCTATGTCTGTGTGTTTGTGTGGCTGTCTGTGTGTGACTGCCTGCATGTGTTTGTGTGTGCGCGTGTGTCAGGGTGTGTGGGAAGTAGTGGGGCGGGGGGAACGGGAAGGGGGGGGCGCTGTGAAGATTTTTCGCACAGGGCGCCTAAAGGCCTAAGGCCGGCCCTGCAATTACATGTCTGTTAGTCCATCTATTGTACAGCACTAAGGAATTTGGTGGCCCTTTATAAATATAAATAATAATAATAACAGCTACATACAGTGACAAAGTGTTGCCGTTTGCAGCTATAGATGACAGGCTTACACCTGCTATTTCCCCAGCGTTGTGCTTTCTTAGACTTACGCTAGAGAAATAGATCCTCTGGCTGAGCTCCGTTAACTTTGGAAGCCATGATAGTAAATACCTGCATCAAGAATCTTCAAACTGACTTCGGCTGCACTGCAGATGTATATGTTGCCTAGTGAATGTAATAATGCGGTAGTTTACGGGTTTTACTAGGGGATCATTTCACTTAAATGTGTGATTTGAAAAATAAGTCTCCAACGTAACAATATCCGGGTGCTGCCATTTTGTTCTCCTATGTCCATGATGTCAGCAATTTGTGTAGGATTCTTTTGAACTGTGGGTAAAATATCTTAGCAACTGAAATGGAACTTTGTTTAAGTTCTGGTCAATGTCAACAATTACCAAAGATCATGTTCCACACATGTATAACTACGTTTAAGCATGTGGTTATCAGCTTACTGGCGATTGCTATTCTTTTTTTTAATTTCCTTCTTTGTGGCAGCGACACTGGCTGTCTGCACAATATTTTCAAGTAAACATAATTATTTAAGGATTTGACTTAAACATTTTTAAAAACAACGTAAGTATAAGGTCAAAAAAAGGATTAATTTAAAGCAAAACTTGCAAAGTAGCATTGCTGCATTAAGCAAATAAAATGTGTGTTGGAGATTTTTCCATAATGTCCTTTCTGGCCTGACATTTAAAACTCTCTTATCAATTTACAATAATTACCTGGTATAGTAAATTAAACTATCTGCCTGGTTTTAGGATTTTGGTTTGGTAAAATAATATTTAAAAAAAAAATGTAAGCTTGAAGTTGAAAAACCCCTTAAAAAGAAAAACTTTATTTCTAAAAGGGTTTGATTTGGTTTTTCATAAACCTCAACAGTTGTTGTTCTCTCTCCGAAAAGAGTAATTTCGTAAAGCATATAAGAAGAGGTAAAAAAACAAATTACAAGACAAGATTATTGTGTTCCGTCTCTAGTGTTCCCTCTATTTATATGCTGCATTAATTAATACACAAACAGAGACAGACAGACAGCTGAAGAGACAGACAGACACAGACAGCCAGACAGACAGACAGATTGAGAGAGACAGACATACAGTCAGATTGAGAGAGAGAGACAGACACATTGAGAGAGACAGACAGATTGAGAGAGAGAGACAGACAGTGATAATATATCCCAAGTTCTGCTATGAACAGAGAAATTGTTTTTTTGTTTTGCTAGGATTCACTCCTCCGTCTAGACTGCCAATGAGTTGTGAGGCTGTATTATCTGTGTCGGTTCACAGCATTTATAAAAACGGAGTTATGAGCAAACATGTAGCGCGGGGCTTGTAAAAATGTTCAGCTGAATATTCAACATTATCTAGTTCCAACAATGCAGTCAATATATGCAAAACAAAAGGGCTAGAATTTGTACATCACTTAGTGAGATTTCATGCCACCATAGAAATGTCATTCTTCTACTGCTGTTAGGTGTGCCATAAGGAGAAAGGGGCATGCACCTGCACCTGCTTTTACGTTTTACTTTTATAAAAATGACTAAGCTCTGCTGGGCCATCTTCAGCAGTAGAGTTATTACTGATTCACTCCTGCGATGTTTTATACCAACTTTCTATGTTTATGTTATTGTTTCTAGATGGATTCAGAAGTCCCACATGGCACATAACAGTGATATGATACGAGAGGCATAGCAAGGGGTTTGCACCATGCTGTCTAGATAGGATGGTAAGGAAGCAGAAATCAGAGACCAGTCTAGAATATCTGATAGGAAGAGTTGGAGAATGGTGTGCACCTCTTTACTGCTTCATTTTGCCAGATAGGGTGCAGTAATATGATTTATATATTCTGCCTTTAAATCAACACTGCAAGCACTATAACCACTACAGTTATTTGTGGTGGTTATGGTGCCAAGAAATAAGCAACTGCTTATTGTATGGAATCAAACAAACAGTTTTTAACTGGTTCAACTTCTTACCTAGATTCCACCAGGTGTCACTCCCCACCACCACTCACAATGCTCGAAAGACAGAAATTATTAAGCAGAAACGTCTGTTAGCTCTTCTGAGCTAAGCCCCTGCATTGCAAAACTTAGCCAAGGGGAGCTGAAAGTGCTGCATAGAATTTCCAGCTCTCCAGCATTTCTAGATTAGGTGGGGAGTGGGGAGGGGACAGGTAATAGTCAAACCGTTCAGAAACACTTTGACTCCTTACAGTTGGGGGCGGGTGCAAGGGCAATCTGGCAACATAACCACTGCAGCGTGCTATAGCAGGCTTGGAGTGTTCCTTTGATACAATGAAAAGGAAACAGTTCTGGATCAACACAATCAGTTCCCCTGCTACAACACTAAACAAAAACTGTGGGTATATGGGGTTGCTTTCAGGACATGTTTTCCTGGCCTGTACACTCCAGGGGCCTTGATATGCCATGATATATTAGTCGACAAAAGCTAGTAGAAAACCCCAGAAAGCAAGTGGCAATGTATTTGTTAGTTTACTAAATCACCCATTGCTGCAATTGTTAAGGCTGTCAATAAGACACATTACACAATTTAATAGGATCATACGGTGTTAAGTGTGCATGGATCTGTAGATGTTGGAACAAGCTTCTACCTAGATTTACATTAAGGTAAAATCAGCTGGTTTTCATGGACTAAAAATACTGCAATGCAGCACACAAGAACATACTTTTATTATGTTTAAATCTGTTGTACATTTGTTGGCAAATTGAGGAAAAGATTCTGAAGAATGGTAGATAAAGTGACGGACAGCATTTACCATCAACGGTCCTTCAGATACGTGGAGAACAGGGGTGGGGGTAGTTTTAACCAACACAGTGGAAACCAATATCGCTAAATCATAATGTGAAGAAAATTTTTGTATGAGTAAATTTTAGTATAGTTTTTGGAAAATGTTTACAATTCAGTAAACCTTCTGTCAATTTTCAAGGTTTTTTTTTCAGCCCTTCTGCCATGTATTGCACTTTTTTTATATTTTTATGTGATATTTCTGTGAATATTTTCTGGAAAAGCAAGAAAAAATAGCCAAAGTTAAAAATAGCCAGAAAAAAAGTAGACTGTTAAATAACTCATGTATTTATGTAAAACATGAAATAAGACTTACAAGCATTCTCAATCAGTACTGAACTGAGTAAATATACATCTTAATGACTTATTCATCGGTGCTAAATGTTTGATGTGCATCATGCAGATATTATATACTGGTTTGACATACATAACATATTATTTAATTCCATTTATTGTGTTACCCTAATTAATTGGAATAAAAAAAAAATCTATCCAGTTTAAAACTATACCTTTAATTGTAACTTAATTGTAACTTTTACATTTTTAACACCAATATTTCAAATTGCTAAGGAAGGGATATTTTTAGTATAAGTGATGGGAGGTGCGATCAGAAAATAACAGAGATATTTTATGTTGTGGGAAGTGACCAGTTGATAGTATTATAATGAATTGGGTACAACCTTTGTAAAAAGAAGAAATAATTTGTAATTACATTGAATAAATATAATCAGTGAGGCAGGAAGTGGTGCTTGATGGACCCCAGAAAGCAAGCTGCAATGTTCAAAGTCAAACCATTCCTTAAATGGTTTAACTACTTCTAATGGGGATGTGACTGGACACCCCTAGCACCATACCCACTACATGTGCACTGTAGTAATTATGGTGATTGGAGTGTTTCCTAAACCAGGGATTTTACTGCTGGTATAGTATTGTGTTATCATCTAACGAGATTTGTAGAGCTGTAAATTGCATCTCGCTATTACATTGTTTTCAGTAAATAGTTCATAAGAAGATAACATTTAAGCAAATAGCATTGTATTGCAACACTTACGGTGTTCTTAAAAGTTTAAATATTTTTTTGGAAATACATTTTTTTCAGTATGTTTTTGTATTTGCACTTCAGAAAATTGTTGTAAAGAGAAGCAAAGATTGGTATTGATCAATTGTGTTCCAAAAGTTAATCAAAATGAGTAAGACAATGGGCAGGACGGCATCTCACAAGACATGCTACACATCATCAATTTTCCCTTCCAAACGCCATGCACTTTTCAAATCTCGGCAATTTAATTTACTATTTTTAATTTATTTTATTGTGTTTTGGACAGATCAAGGACAGATCAAGGACACAGACTTTATTACATTTATAGCTTTAATTCTCTGCCCTTGGTCCTTCGACTGGACATCTCTAGAGACCAGAAAAAAAAGCAGATGCAATGATGCATTATATGACACCTTTCTATAGTGTTGTTTGCATCTAGACTTTTTGTATTTCAAAACAGTATTCTGCTCTAATTGTAAAGATTATATTAGCCAGGCCTTTGTGAAGTGGAAATATCACTAAATAATTTAAAGGGATTATGTCATCTAAAACATGTGGATGACAAGATGAGCTTCACGCTAGTGCACACATTGAATCTATACATTGTGCAAACAATATTAAACATATGTACTAGACAGTATGCTACACATACTTGACAACAGCTTATGCTTTCTCCAGCATTGTGCCAGCAATAGTAGCAAACAGATTCTCGCACATCTGTCTACTCACAGTGTAGTGTGGGTTAGCACTGTGAAATCAATGTGCATCATTTTGTTTTTGTGAGGCTATACTTGTAGCTTGGTATCAGACAGGCAAGTATCTAGTTAAATGCTGACCACAGATTAAAGGATCACTATAATGTTAGGAAAACAAACATGTATTCCTGACACTATAGTGTTTAACTAACAATTTAGGTCCCTGACCCCTGTAGATCCGTCGGGAAAGGTAATTTTACTCATCTTTTTTTTCCCACGCCACAACGGTCTCTCCGTGACTGAATCCGCCTCCATGGCTGAGATCATCAATCTTAATGATCTCAACCAATCCAATACTTCCCCAAAGCAATGCATTGGGAGGCTATTGTACATGAGCAGCAAAATTGTGTGCGCCAATCAGCTTCTCCTTATGGAGATACATTGAATCAATGCATCTCCATGAGGAATGTTCAGCATTTTCATGCAGAGCAGGTAGATGCTGAAGGTAGGTGCCGTACAGTGATAGCACTGAGCTAGGAAGCACATCTAGTGACTGCCACTCGAGATTTTACTAGGCAAAATTGTAATCACTGCAATTTCTCTGAAAAAACAGTTTACAGTGCTAAAACTGCAGGTACTTTCTATAGACACCAGAACCACTATATTACGCTCTAGTGATTCTGGGGACTATAGTGTCCCTTTAACTTCAAAGAAGTTCCTTGCATTTATGTGTGTCACATAACTTACTTCTTAAATATCTGCAGTCTGCAATCAAAAATTGGCTAAAGAGACAGACAATAAGAAAATCAAGATGGCCAGAGTATTATATTTTAAAATTTTACTTTGTATCAAATTCTTCTGTAGCAGGGAACAAGATGTCACTGGCCTAGGCATTATGCAATTTTGGTGGCACACACCCTCATATTGTACCCTACTGTATTTGGAAGAAGTGGACTAGGCAAAGCGACTCCTGACATATTGAATCCGAGGTGACATCCTTAATTTATCTCTATAATAAAATATATATTTTATTGTAACCAGGTACATCATTTGTCAGAACATGCATCAAAACAGGGTAATTTGTCTTACCACATTGGGACACCTATGTCTTTATTTTCCACACATCCCTGCCATATATAAGCTCTTTATCCAATTTATAAATTCATACTTTGAACGTTGACTTACTTAGTTCTCCTTCCACATTATGTGTATATATTTTTGCTCCCAGAACTGAACCAGCATTCCAGGCCATCTAACCCTTTGTGCGGTGTGCTCCAGCTCCCAGGGCTGTGACATACTCTGTACTTGTGCAATATTAAAATTTTATTCGATATTCTCCTGGATTCTCTCTGGGAAATCATTAGTGCACGATTTGAGGTATTGCTAGTTATGTTCTCCTGTTTCACTCTATGGATAGTCTATGAATATCTGACAATATGTTGTAATGCTCTGTTTTGTTAATCAAATCAGATGATTTATGCTGGCAGACAAATACAAATGAGCCAAACAGTACCATCTGGAGAGAGCTTTTTGAGAAATTCTGTCTTAACATTTCTAGAAGCTACATCAGCACTGCTGCTCTAAAGGACTTAATAAGTGGGCTTAGGTGCTCAAAACTATTTTTGCTTATGTCATGTTTAATTTTTAAAGAACAATGAGCACTCTTTTAAATAAACCCCTTGTTAAAACGGTAATGCAAATTAGTATTCTTGTTACGTCTTGTTAGATACTTGTTGTAAATGCATTTTTGAATAACCAGGAATCCAACTTATAAAATAGACAGTGCAACAGTTTATCAACATATATCACTTATCAGCTATGTGTTACCAGCACTATTATTTTCGATAGGTGCCATACTTCACTTTTATAGAGGCAATCAAAGACTGTTAAAGTACTTCTTGTTCCACTCCTCCAGAAATCACGAGTACAATGCATTAACCTTGACAGTGGGGACAAGCAGTACTGAGTACATGGTTGTATTCATGTGCATGTGAGCACACATTTTAAGTGTGTTTGTGTGTGTCTTGTAAGGTTTTGTCTGTGTCATGGAAAGAAGTTAATCTGAGGTCAACTACGCATTTTGCCCACTAATACCATGTTTACCCATGGAAAATTAACCAAATCCTAAATCAGTATTTCTCACCCTTTTTTTTGTCAGGTACCCAACATATGTGCATAACAATTGCCTTAATTTAATTGTAAAATTATCTCTGTGACGGATTATAAAAACTGTTATGTTATATAAAATAAAAATGAGTTCTGCAGCTTTGCAAACCCCCTTAATTCAAAGCTTCCCAGTGTTAAAGGGGTCTTTGTTGTACTGGGGAAGTTAGTGCTGCTACAATAGGCAACTAACTGTGGGCAGTGGCATGAGACTTGATGAGTGTGATGGTTTGCATATTCCAACGTTTGGGGATCTAGTAAAACAGCACAGTGATATGATTTTGCATCCAAACATAAGAGATAAGAAAAACAGTTTGACATCATTCAGTTCCATTGAAAAACATACATTTAAATTGACTGTCCCTTTAAGAATGGTGCGTTAGTTCTGGGAAAATAAACACTGTAATGAAAAAAAACTTCAAAATAATAGGTAGCTCATTGATGTAACTATAACACACACTATATTGGAAGAACAACAAAATATTTTTTTTTTTTAATTTTCAGGAGCTGATATATTGAATAACATTTTCAGCATCTAAAATATCACCTTTGGTACAAACTTTCACTAATAATCTAAGACCTGAAAGTAATTGGATTCAGGTCTTGACCATCTTTAGCTCTCCAGCTAGACATGCAATGAATAGGATGTAGCAGTCACTAGGAATAAAACACTATTGTCATGAAAACCATTAGTATCAAAAGGCTCCGCTGTACCCTTCTCTGTAGCTCAAAGGCTACAATTTTTACATTTACCCTCCTGACTAGAAGAAAATCTTACTGTCCCCTATGACAGCCTGCCATAACATTAAAGGACCACTCTAGTGCCAGGAAAGCATACTCGTTTTCCTGGCACTAGAGTGCCCTGAGGGTGCCCCCACCCTCAGGGACCCCCTCCCGCCCGGCTCTGGAAAGGGGAAAGGGGTTAAATCTTACCTTTTTCCAGCGCTGGGCAGAGAGATCTCCTCCTGCTCTCCTCCTCCGATCCTCCTCTTCTCCTCCCCGTCGGCTGAATGCGCACGCGCGGCAAGAGCTGCGCGCGCATTCAGCCGGTCACATAGGAAAGCATTCATAATGCTTTCCTATGGACGCTGGCGTGCTCTCACTGTGAAAATCACAGTGAGAAGCACGCAAGCGCCTCTAGCGGCTGTCAATGAGACAGCCACTAGAGGACATAGGGGGAAGGCTTAACTAATTGATAAACATAGCAGTTTCTCTGAAACTGCTATGTTTATAAAAAAATTAGTTAACCCTAGCTGGACCTGACACCCATACCACTTCATTAAGCTGAAGTGGTCTGGGTGCCTAGAGTGGTCCTTTAAATAAAAAATATAGCCTATATAAATGCACAGTGTACATAAAGTGGGGTGGCACTCACTAAATAAATCCATATTGCCTGTAGACAAAGGTAGACTATTCCCAATGTGTCAATAATCACGACGAAAGTTGGGCCGGGCACATACAGGTGGGGAAGATATATTTCAAAGCCATGCTGTATCAGGTCCAACTTTCTGCATCATTATGCAAATGTACAGAGCTAAACTCTTACGTTAAAGGCACACTGTAGGCATAAAAACTGATAGACAGACAGACAGACAGACATAAAGATAGATAGATAGATAGATAGATAGATAGACAGATAGACAGACATATATATAGACAGACAGACAGACAGACAGACAGACAGACAGACAGACAGACAGACAGACAGACAGACAGACAGACAGACAGACAGACAGACAGACAGACAGACAGACAGACAGACAGACAGACAGACAGACAGACAGACAGACAGACAGACAGACAGACAGACAGACAGACAGACAGACAGACAGACAGACAGACAGACAGACAGACAGACAGACAGACAGACAGACAGACAGACAGACAGACAGACAGACAGACAGACAGACAGACAGACAGACAGACAGACAGACAGACAGACAGACAGACAGACAGACAGACAGACAGACAGACAGACAGACAGACAGACAGACAGACAGACAGACAGACAGACAGACAGACAGATAGATAGATAGATAGATAGATAGATAGATAGATAGATAGATAGATAGATAGATAGATAGATAGATAGATAGATAGATAGATAGATAGATAGATAGATAGATAGATAGATAGATAGATAGATAGATCACACTCCTGCAGTCTCACTCCTCAATTTAATTTAGGAGTTAAATCATTTTTTTTTCTGTCAATGCAACCCTAACCATACCTCCCCTGATTGTGATTCACACAGCATGAATTAAAAAAAGGTTTCATTTTAAATAAGATGTTCACTTACTTTAGAAGTTTGTATCTAATTTCTATAAATTGAACTTTACTCACACACTCCAGGCGCCAGCAGGGTCTATAAGGATTTTAAAAGAGCTGAAGATAAGATATTCTAAATGAAAAAGACTGTGCAATAAAGGAATTTTTAAGCATTAGATCTCTCTTACAGAAAGCTTTTAGGAAGTCTCTGTAAGTCACATGCAGGGAGGTTTGACTAAGGCTAGATAACCAAAGGCATAATTGAGCAGTGAAACTGCTGGGGTGTGATCTATATACCAAACAGCTTAATTAAGCTAAAGTTATTGTGGTGCCTATAGTATCCCTTTAAACCAGTGGAGTTATCTTGAAAGCAGAATATTACTAGAAGGTTGTAAAAACAGATATTGTTGATGAACATCTAGGGATAACAATGATACCTTTTATGTTTTATTATTATTTTCATTTCTTCGATAAGTTCAAATTAATTGTTTGGTTTATCATTTTTAAGACAAATTGAAACATATGAAATAGCTAAAATATGAGAATGCAGAGAACTCTGAGATGGCACTTTGTTGTGCAATTCATGTATTTTTTATTAATACATGAAATTTCACAATCCATGAAAAATGCTTGTCTACAAGAGATCAATTTTGTATTGGCAGCCTCAGTGTCCATTTAATATTTTTTATTACTTTGTTCTGCTCCACAAAACAATGATTTCATAATGGATAGTACTCATGCACGAGACCCATTACAGTTCAGTCCTTCCTGTTCCTTAAATCTTGGGTCAAAGGAGAGCTGAATTAAGGGTGCCCATGGCCCTAGGCAGGATGCCAGATTCTGCCCCATCCAAGAGCCCTGGGCTGTGTTTCTTTGAATGAAATGCTTACCATCCCTGATGGTCTGTTGATGAAGCTTCCTGAACCACACCAATATTGGGTGCAGAACACTTTAAGAGTGGCTTAATGGTTTCAATGCTTTGAGTCATCAAAACGTGCCAAGGGACCACGAGAGTGCCCTTAAAGTAGTCTGTATCTGGTATTGGTATAGAACACAAAACTCAGACTGTGAAGTGAGGGAATGCAGGGCCAAATAGAGAGATCTCCCTGCCAGCTCAAAGAGGGCCTGCTCAGTGCTGAGGCTCCATGCCCAGACCCCTATGCAGCTGTCTTTGTTGCCTGATGGGTAACCTGGCTCTGGGTCAAATTACTGCACAATAAGAAGTAAAGGTGACACGCATTCATGTGTGTAATGGTGCATGTAACATGTTCAATGGTGCATGGACACAGATACTGTATAGTGATATACATTTGCTCTAATCTGCCCTCAAACATCTTGTAGTTGAGTTGCACCACTGTACACATTTTCAGCTCTCGTTTAACTGCATTTTGAGTTAATTTTATAACCTGATTTCAACAACTCTACTGTGGTTGGAATTTAAATATTTCAAAGAATAAGCTGTGTATGATCTCGGTAGATGAGTGGTTCCAAGTTCTAATTTTTCCTGTAAAATTAGAGATATCCGCTACTTTTTGGAGGAAGGATAATGAGTGTCTCCTGGACACTCATCCATCAAGATCACATAATGATCCCATGTTATTTAAGAATTTAAATCAATAATAGTTGCCTGAAAACAACATTTGGGACCATGAGATAACTATGATAAAATGGTTACAGTTATAGATTATATAAAAATACCAGCTAAAATATTTTATTTAGGGAGGTTGAAAAATAAACATTTGAAAGTTTATATTTAAGATATGGGAGACAGGAGAGAAAGAATATTGGTAGAGTATCCTATGGAGTGGAATAACCTACTGGTTGCAGGAAACAGTAAGGGTACAGTAGAGAACATGCAACCTTAATGTTGATGAGCCAGAGGCACTGACTAGCGCTATCCACAGCCGCTGTACCTGCAGTCTTTACACTGTACCAGCAGTCTTTCTACTAACAACTATCTATCGTGAGCAGTTTAATTAACTAGTAAGTCAGGGTCTCTATTCTAGCTATACTTCTCAGGATGTTGGAAGGAGGTTTTATCCTATTGCAGTGGGAATGTTAGGCATTACTTTTAAGGGGTGCTCTCGAAAATGCAAATTTTTAGGGTTTATCTTAGGGTTTTTCCCTTACTTCGCAGATATCCAAGGTATTTCTTCAGCTTCGTACAGCATTATGGGTGACTATTTTTACCATATCATCACCTATTAAGCCTCTCTCCCTCTCCTTGCAGATATTCCTTATACGATAAGGATTCTAGATAGGGATCCCTCATTGACTCTAGCTCACTTTACTGAGACTTCATTCTTGTTTTATTAATTAGTAGGCATTTATCGTCTTCAGCTACAAGTGGGCTCTCTTTACCCGACTTTTTGTCTTTAACTATAGCTACCACGCACAATTTAGACAGTAGTCCCCACTACAAATGTTTTGGTCAAAATTGTGACATATCCCAGACCAGTGTTGGTTAATACCTGGCTGGGACTCCCAGATACTACTGGGCACTCTGTACCATACTTATTGTCTTAAAACTGCAGCTACTATGCACAGTTTAGACAATAATCCTCACCATGCATTTTATTTCAACTTGCCGCTAATCCCAGACAAGTGTTGGAAACACCTTGCTGCGACTCCAAGATAATCTGGATGATGACTCTCACCAGTTTTATTCAGCTCAACTTGCTGAGACTTCTTTCGTTTTCTACTATTTAGTAGGCATTCATGTCATTAGCTACAGCTATCACGCACAGTTTAGACAATAATCCCCACTATTAATTGTGTTTCAATTTGCTGCTAATCCCAGACAAGTGTTAGATACATATTCCTGTGGCCCCCCAGATACAAGTAAGCTCTCTTTACCAGACTTTTTGTCTTTAACTACAGCATCCACGCACAGTTTAGACAAAAATAATCCCCACTACAAATTTTTGTATCTAAATTGCGACATATCCCAGACCAGTGTTGGTAAATACCTGGTTGGGACTCCCAGATACTACTGGGCACTCTGTACCCTACTTATTGTCTTAAAACTACAGCTCCAAAGCACAGTTTAGACAATAGTCCCCTCACGTATGTGCGGTACTTTATGTAAGTCTCAGACAAGTGCTGATTTTATTCTATTCTATTTGAACGTTGACTTAGTTTTTACATATTAGAAATGTATCATTAAAAGTTCAGTTTTAATATTCACGCATTAAGGTTGCACGTTAAGTTCTCCACTGTACTGTACCCTTACTGTTTCCTGCAACCAGTAGGGTACTCTACCAATATCCTTTCTCTCCCGTTCCCCTCACACCTTTGTGCATTATTAGTGAATCAATTTCACTAGGGGTTAACCCTCGACTCAGGAGTTGAGCTACTGCATACCTTCTATCTTTATGTTTTTATACTGTAACTAAATCCCAATTATTTTTGACTAAGTCACAAAAAAATATGTGAGTTTTGAAGATGTTTAGTGAGTGAGTGATCGTGCTCTGGATCATCTATATATAATACACATACACAAAATTGCACATGACTAATCTAAATTAACTAGTGAATTGCCAATGCCCTCATTTCAGCTGTGCCTTTTATACCCACCATTCATTTGTTTTGCGACAGCAGAATGCAGTGTAAATAAACTCATTATTTTGTATCTTCTTGTTGACATGTTGAATATATTAGTGTCCTTATCTGCTGCTGGGATCTCAGATGAAAGAATGAGAGCAATGATCTATCAGGTGGTATAATTTGTAATAGGCTCTGATGACATTTAATAAAACAAGACTGAAGAATAAATCAATTTCTGTGACATTTTGAATACTTTGCAGTTTTTTTTTATACCAATCCTCAATCTAGTGCAATCCTTTTCAAATACAGAATCAGCTGTGTAGCAGAAATACAAATGCAAGCAAATCTGATATAAATACATACAATTTTAAACTATGTAAAGCAGCAGGGATATGTAGCCTACAGCAGCTGCCAAATAATGAATAATCTCACAATGATCTGCCTCTTAGCTTTGGGATTTGGAAATCACATTTATTCTATTTTTTAAAGAACTACTTCAATTTATAAATTAAGGAGTGCTTACTGACATCATAAGAATATATCTAGAATTTATTATAATCAATGATAAAATAGCGGGTATAAATTCCTCCCTGGCTTATGATGTTCTCGCTTCCGAACCCTGTACTATCTTTAGAAGTAAGGGATACACCAAAAACGTATCTTGATCGATGACAGACAAGTTCCAAATCTGGACACTCTTACTAAATCCAAGATTGGTAAGAGGTCCTGCTCAAGGAAAATGTTTACTACTTAAGGTTAAGTGTCAAATACTTTTGTTGACTATGATGCATGTGGTTAGGGCATATACATTGGGCTTAAGGGATAGGGGTTAGGGGTTATGGTTTGCTGGATAGGGTTTCAGAGTTAGGGTTAGGAGTTAGAGGTTAAGGTTAGGAGTTAGGGTGAGGTGTTAGGGTTAAGGGTTACTTCTCAGGCTATAATTAAACTATACGGAATCGACATTCAACAACTGGCAACATTATTTAGATGTATACGCAACATTAATTAGATGTATTATCTGCTTATAGATATTTTTGTGACCTCCATCATTTTATTATTCTCTCCCGCAGCTGTTTCCATATGAGAATAATGTGGTGTCCTAAGATATGAAGAATGAGTGTCTGCTATACTATTCTCTTTTCTCTGTGCGTCTGTCTCATTGGGATACAGGCTTAGACAGGGACCCAGTGGGCCAGTGAGGGGGGCCTCCTTGAGCTGACAGGGAGATAAATAGATTTCACTGTTTGGCCCTGTGCCCCCTCACTGTGTTGAGGAAACATTGTGGTCTTGACATCAATCGTCATCATCAAAGCTCACCATCCATTGGACAACCATGGATAAGTAAGCAGGAGGGGGGCAAAACACACACTTTCAGACACTACACACACACACAACACTCAGCCACACTCAAGCTAACCTACACACACATAAAACACTCTTCCACAAACAAAATTCAGACACAACAAACACAGCACTCTACTAACACATACAGGCACACTCAGCTTCACCCCTCCCACATGAGCTCTCAGACACATCTGTAACACACAACACTCAACCACTACACACACTCTTATACATACACACACAACACTCTTTCTTTAACACTCAACACTCAACAACCATGTACAAATACAACACTGACAAAAGCCAAGCCTAGGTCTCCTGAAGAGGGATCCAATCTGGCATCCTGCCTAGGGCCCTGGCCAACTTTAATCTGGCACTGGAAGTAGGGGAAATTAAACGAGTGGTATAAAACTGTACAAACAATTCTTGGGTGGCAACCCAACTCTGACACCATCATGATAGAATTTGGTTATCAGTGAAAAATCAGGAAAACAGGCTCCTCATCTTTATACTCAAAGCAGATTATCATTGTTTCTGGATCCTCCTACTAACGAGATTATAAGCCAATGGTGCCCAAATATAAATCACCAGATATTTTAAAAATACAACTTCCATGATGCTTTGCCATCCTAAAAGCATTCTAAAGGAATGCAAAGCATCATGGAAGTTGCAGTTCTACAGCACCTGGAAATCTACCTTTTGGGCCCCTTGCTATAGTCTATAAAGGCATCCAGAGAATGCTGATCCACCAAGGAGAACTCTACTGATGAATTCATTGCTTTCTTTCATGATTCAATTAAATCATTTCTATTTGACACATTTTCACTCTGAGACATTTACAGCAATTAACTTCTATGTAAGTGTAAGTCTTTTTAAGTTATATTTCAATTTAAGCTTGTCATAGCTTTGGGGGGATGGGCCTCTCTAAATTGGTTTTCTACATTATAAGCCCCAGGAATATCAATTGAGCTGCCCCTGAATCATTCTCATATGTTTTTGTTCCTCATATACCAGCTACCATATTCTGTAAAAGATAGTAATGGTTTTAAAAATCGACATTTTGAAGTTCAAGAGCAAGAAGATTAATTGTGCAAAGATTTTCAGGATACAATTTTTTGTTGACATAAAGTAACACAGTTGAACAATTATTGCACTCTCAGTTCATTCAAATTAATGCCAACTAAGTTGTAGTATAACTCTACCATTTCTTAAAATTCTCCTTATTTTTACTAATTGGGTCTATTTCAAGCATACTTTGAAATATGTTGGCTCACTCTTTAACTGCTTGGCTGCGTTATCTGTCATCACGTTGACAACAGTTTAGTTCTGCACTTCACATTTTACAGTGCGTAGCCTTCATGGCTGACCTTTGAAAATCTCCTTCAGCCCTTCCCCCTAGACAGCCACTCCGCACCCACCTACAAAGCTTCTGCAGAAAGATAATGTCACTAATTAATGACTATCCCCTGCAAAAAATATATACAGCATGCACAAAGCATGATAATTAGGCCTACACACATAACCCTGCATTTCTGCAGCAACAGAGAACTGCATATGTATTTTATGGACACTTCCCAGAATTTAGAAAAACAAAGCAATTAGTACAAGAAACTGATATTTTAAAGCGAAGTGCAATGATTCTTAATTAAAGGGACACGTGAGACAGGAAGATCGGATACAGAAAATGCATTCAAAATACTCAAGTTAAAGTGATAAACCAAAATACAATAACTTTTAAAGGAACACTGTAGTGTTAGAAATGAAAAGTCTTAACAATATAGTGCTCTCTGCCCCTATCAGCCACAGCTGCAAATAAAGGGCTAAAAACCCATTCTTCACATACTTGATTTTAGTGCCAATATCCCTCAGCTCCTCCTCCACTGATTCCACAGCGATTTGGGAAACTAACGTGCATGCACAGTGAGCACCACATAAACATTAAGCCTTCCAAAAAGGAAAGCATTGCATCAATGCTATTCTATAGGGTTTCTCAAGATGCTGGGTGTCCTCATGCAAAGAGCGGAGTTAAACTCTATAAAAATGTAAAAAGCACCTCTAATGGCTGTGTGGTCTTAAACCTGCAATGTAAACATTCCAGTTTCTCTAAAACTACAGTGTTTGCAGGTGCATGGTCAAAGGGACAGGAACAATGCATCCAGACCACTTCAATCAGATGAAGTGGTCTGGGTGCCTATTGTGTCCCTTTAAATCTCTCTTACACTAGCACCTGACAGAGATCTATCTGCCTAAGAAGAGGCTTCTACCTTTATGAATCATGGTATTTTTCCTACACTGTAAATCCCTATCTGTCAGAGGATAATAGGATATGTAATGTAATCCTTAGCCATAGTTCCACTCATCAAACAGGATAAACACGTAAGCCGATAGCGGCCATCAGTTTATACACAGCCCTGTTCACAGTTATATGAACCTGACGGTGTGCATCAGGCTCCTGAACTGCCAAACATGCACGCATGCAGCTACAGCAGATCTTAGTGCTTAGAGTGTCCCTTTAAAATCCATTGTCTGATATTTATTGATACTTTTGCCGGGGAGATGTTAACACTGTAGAAATGGTCATAATCCCACCATCCTGATACTTCTCAACAGCAGTTTTACCATTAACAGAACAGTGCAACAGAACCAAATACTTTAAATTAAAAACACAGTTTTAAATTATCACAATCCTTTCGAAAAAGACACTTTAAGAGAACTCTTATACACATTATTTCCAATTCTGAAATTTTATTTGTTTTATTATATTGTCATGTCCATCCTGCCCCTCCCTCCCCCCCACCCCCCCCCCAGCTAACCTATTTTTTTTTATGTGTGTGTGTGTTTTTTAATCATTTTAATTTAATATATTTTTTAATAATATATGTTTTTCAAGTTAAACATAAGGAGAAGTGGGAACTTGTATGTATAACCTGCTGGTTGACAAAAGTTGTCAAATGGTGGAGTTCTTGTTTAGCTCCACATCCATTGTCAATTAAATCCTCAAGAATTCCTTCTACTGTTTTCCAAGTGAATTGGGATGTACCACTTGCCCACCACTGCTGTAACCTTTCTTATATTTGTAAACATTTTAATTCATGTATTCAATATAAGATTCATTAAAGATAAAAGTAATAGGCAGAGTGCAGGTTAGCCCAACATTCTCAGCCTACCCTTATTGCCTCGACAATGTGGCAGAGGCAAAGACAGAGGGGTTGGCTATAGGTGCTGAGAAGAGCCATGTTTTTGTCCATTCCAAAACAGTTTTGAGAGAATAACCGGGGATAACAGATGAGTAGTACCATAGCCACTGCAACAAGCCACTTTAATTTTCTCTCATTACCATTTCTACCATATGTTCATCTAATACTTTTAAGCAGTATTAAGTGGCAACCAGACTTAATATTAAAATGCCTGATTATTAATATTTTTTTGTGGGGGGAGAAGGGGGTTTATTTCTAAATTGCTTTTTTTTTTTCCATCAGTGCATTTCAATTATAAACAGCTGTTATAAATAAGGAACACGTTTAATCAATGTTGTTACGTAATGGCTAAAAATAAAATATCAGCAACTCCAAGTGGTTGAAATGCTATTAAAATGAAATGATGAAAAGAAAATGATTGAAAAAAAGACTTCAATATCTATTAAGGTAATTTAAATGTGTGTATATAAAAAATACTTCAACAGATGCCTGCAATCCATTTGTTTTCATGCATACAGATCCCGCCAGGAGTGATGCGCAATGCTCACAGTTACAAATTACAGATATGCTTTTCCTTAAGTTAGAATTTTCCAAAGGCCCTAACCATTCAAGCATTTGGCAGTCTCTCACTTAGTTTAATCCCCCTAGGCACCTTATGCTTAGTAAGATATCTAAACTGAACTCCTAAAAATGTTTATCGGAAGCAAACCATATTTTAAAACGGAATTTTAATTCTACGCATTTTACCAAAATAGCATCAGAATACAAAAAAATGCTATGCACCAGTTTTTAATGAAGACGAAAAGTCAACACAACAGACGGCTCAGTTACTGCTGGAAAAAAATCTTATGTTATTTACGAAATATAACAACCATAAAGATAGGCACATGTTTGTATTAAAAATAAAAATTCAAAACAAAGATAAAGGAAATATGTTAAAGGGGCACTCATAGCACCAATACAGTTTATGGTAGTGTTAATCAACTATTCCGCAGGGGTATGAAACCTTTGGCACTCCAGATGTTGTGAACTTCTTCTCCAATAATGCTCTCACAGTCATAATTCTGGCAAAGCATCAGGGGAGATGTAGTTCACAACATCTGAAGTGCCTACCCTTGAAAAGTAGGGCCTGTCGCTCTAAATTGAGTCAAACGGATTTCGAGTGTAAAAAATCAGGGATCTCCCAGCACATAAAACCCAGCACCTTTGCTACATCTCTGCTAAAGTGGACCTCTCTGCATCTCCCCATACAATGAGCAGGATAAACAGGCAATCGTTATAGCCTGTGTTAAAGGGGAACTGTCATTTGTCTGAAAATTACAGTATTGAACAAAGCATTGAGAACCACGTAGCTGTGTTAACCAGGCAAACACTGTATATGAAAATGAGACATGGAAACATTGTTTATATGCTGTATGGACTGTTGGTAAAGGACAGATCTGATAGCAATGATAGACAGGGAAATAAGATAAAAGTATCCCGTTGCAGGATAAAGACTTTACTGAGTGAATTATTTAGATTATTCGTTAAATGTCGAGTTTGTGCATCAAAAACGACACTTTTGGTTGTTATGTCCCCATGGTCACTGCCTTAACTTGCCCTTGGACTCAAATTTGCAAAGTGCCCTGAATATGACTAGACGTAACACATTAGGGTAATTTGCTGAAGTGAGAATTCAAAGTGAATTTTAAATGTAAGTCCAAAGTAGCCGAATGGAAAGCATAGGAGGCTTAGAGAATGTTTTCAGTTTTGCTATTTGTGCCTTGAATTTGAAGTCCACTTTGAATTTACACTTTAGTAATTATACACGCCCATATTCACACATTAATTGAGAAATATTCTCGGGTATGTTAAACCATGAAATCACTGGATACAAGCACTAATTATGTCTAACAGAGGACAGTAATGTCAGAATGCTATACAGAACGGGTGAACAGTGGGAAAATTGAGCCAGTGAATAGAATCAGTTTTCTATGGCTGTTAATACTCATGGTATTATCACAGTATGTCATACATGTTAAGGATTCCATGCTCTGCCACCTGCACAGTTTTATGGTATAAACATATTTATGTAAACCACCAAAGATGGAGATCTGCTCCGCCCGTATATTGCAGACAAACATGGGAGCTGGAGTCCACAGTTATCTATGGGCACACAGTTCAACACCAGTGATCAGAATGACCCATATATCTCGCTGTTTGCTTTCCTATCACTGGAAACAAAAAATAAACAGTTTTAAAGGACCACTCTAGGCACCCAGACCACTTCAGCTTAATGAAGTGGTATGGGTGCCAGGTCCAGCTAGGGTTAACTAATTTTTTTATAAACATAGCAGTTTCAGAGAAACCTCTATGTTTATCAATTAGTTAAGCCTTCCCCTTTTTCCTCTAGTGGCTGTCTCACTGACAGCCGCTAGAGGCGCTTGCGTGATTCTCACTGTGAAAATCACAGTGAGAGCACGCAAGCGTCCATAGGAAAGCATTATGAATGCTTTCCTATGTGACCGGCTGAATGCGCGCGCAGCTCTTGCCGCGCGTGCGCATTCAGCCGACGGGGAGGAACGGAGGCGGAGAGGAGGAGGAGAGCTCCCCGCCCAGCGCTGGAAAAAGGTAAGTTTTAACCCTTTTCCCCTTTCGAGAGCTGGGCGGGAGGGGGTCCCTGAGGGTGGGGGCACCCTCAGGGCACTCTAGTGCCAGGAAAACGAGTATGCTTTCCTGGCACTAGAGTGGTCCTTTAAGTAGAATAAGTAACTGTGTTCACATTAATGTCTTACTTGTCTTTTCTCCTGTTTCTGCCAGAGGGACAAAAGTAATAATAATATCTAAGTGTTTAACTAGCAAAGATAAATTCAGATATTCTCGTTTCTGTTGCGGTCGCCGGCCCGCCGAGTCACACGGCCGTGCCCGACCGGCACAGCCTCGCCGACAACATGAGCTTACCTGCTCGTCGGCGAGCCGGCAACCGCTCCCCCAGGTCTTCCGGGCATCGCGCCCAAATCCAAGATGGCGCCGACCGCGTGGTCGCGTCCATCTCTAGCTCCGCCCCCGAAAATTATACTAACGTGTGCGTGACGTCACAACGTCAACGCACACGCACGTTTTGGGGTCAGAGGTCGCCCTCTGACCAATCAGAGCATAGAGAGGGATATTTAAATCCCTAACTCACCCCAGTACCTTGCCTTGTCGTGGTTTCCGTTTCCTGGTTTCCTGAGAGTGCTCTATATTCGTGTATCTGATTTCCTGGTATCCTGATCTTGGCTTTTCCCTGGTTATTCTGAATTCTGGTTTCCCTGACTTGGCTTGTGTTTACGGTATTGTGTATTTTCTGGCTTCCTTGACCTCGGCTTTCCCTTTGACCATTCTCTGTCTCTAGCATATTAGTCCGGCCATTCTAAGGTCCGGTTTACGCTCTGTCCTTTTATTTTTTCCTTTCCTTGTTTATGTATATGTTTACATAGTTTCTGCGTGCTGGACCACACTAGTAGTCGTGACAGTTTCCAAGTACGTCCTGGGGATCTGTTTAATGGGAATTATAGTGCCAAAAAAAAAAACTTGTTTTCCTGGCACTATAGCTTCCCCCTCTATCAAGGCATATAAACATCTACAGGACAGGACATGCTACTGTGTGTCAAGCTTGGTAAAAAAAAAAAAAATAAGTGAAGACTGGAGTCATCTCAAAGTTAAAACAATTGAAATGATGTTATTTTTCTGCAGACTTTAAATAATATACATATTACTTATTTTATCATATCACAGCATGCAGAATACAAGAATGCAACAGGGTCATTTTAAAAGATTTAGTCTGGTGCTGAAAAGCAATTTATACTTATATCCATCATTTTGAATAGCTTTTAAAAGAAAAATGAAATCATTAGGTACTGCTCATAAATTAATTGCATGAAAGGTGTCAGGCTGCATACGTTGCATGTATGGTGAGTCTGCCTTTTGTCTAGATCAGTGGTTCCCAAACTGTGTGCCACGGTGCCCTGGGCACCCATGATTATAGCACCGGGGAAACATTACTGCTCAACAGCAGGACCGGTCGAGTGCCACGGTCCATTAAGACCGCGAACGGGCCCATTAAGTCCATTAAGACAGCACGGTAGGAGGCAGCCGCAGCATGAGGGGAGAGGAGCATGAAGAGCTCCAGACTGCTCAGTCCCACTGCAGCAGGACTCCAAGCCACCCTCCTGGCACATAAGGTAAGCTAATAGGAGGGTGGCTGGAGATATAAAAAAAAATCACTTGTGTGTGTGTGTGTGTGTGTGTGAGTGTGCGTTTCTGTGTGTGTTTGAGTGTATGTGTATGAGTGTGTGTATGTGTGTGAGTATGAGTATGAGTATGTGTGAGTGTGTGTATGTGTATGGGTGTGTGTATGGGTTTGAGTGTGTGTGTGTGTGGTTGTGTGTTTGTGTGTGTGTGTGTTTGAGTGTATGAGTATGAGTGTGTGTGTGTGTGTGTGTATTTGAGTGTATGAGTATGAGTGTGTGTATGTGTGTGAGTGTGCGTATGTGTATGGGTGTGTGTATGAGTTTAAGTGTGTGTATGAGTGTGTGTGAGTGTGTGTGTGAGGTGTATGTGTGTGTGTGTGAGTATGAGTGTTTGTATGTATATGAGTGTGAGTGTTTGAATGTGTATGAGTGTGAGGTATGAGTGTGTATATGTGTATGAGTATGTGTTTGGGTATGGTGTGTGTGTGTCAGGGTGTGCATCTGTGTCTGTATATATGTCAGTGTGCTTCTGTGTCTGTGTGCGCACACACATCTGTGTATGTGCATCTGTGTGTCAGTGTCTGTGTTTTTATGTCAGTGTGTACCTGTGTCATGGTGTGGGCATGTATCAATGTTTGTGTGTGTCAGGGAGCATGTGTGTATGTGTTGGTATGTATCTATATGTGTGTATGTGTCTGTGTCTATATGAATTTGTGTGTATGTGTTGGTGTATTTATATGCATCTGTATGTATGTATGTGCATACATCCAAGCAGTCAAACATCAGCACAACATACAAGCACACTCCTGCAATCTAACACAAATATTACATACAAACACACCCCTGCATTCAAACTAAAAAAAATATACAAACACACCCCTTCACTAAAACACAAATACTTACACACCCCTGTATTAAAACACAATGAATGTATACAAGCATCCCTTCAAACACAAACACTATAGCACCAGCAAATGCGGCAGCGATGTACAGATATACAACCTAGAATTTTTGACTTGGGGTGCCTTGGAAAAATACTGAAATATTAAGGGCGCCTTAAACCTAAAAAGTTTGTGAAACACTGGTCTAGATGATGACTCAAAAAAAGTCAATTGCATATCTTGGGCATGTAAAATCTGAATATTTATCAAATCAAAATAAAAAAATTAAAAATTAATTGTCACAGAATGCATGCTTTTTTTATTTTCCTGTGCGAAGAATCATAATCATTAGTTTAATGTATTCATTTTAAAAAATGTATATAAAAACAGTGAAAAACTGACAACCTTTGGCGTATGGGGCAAGTACAAATGGATGGAACAAAGATCTGGGAATTATCTCAGTGAGCAGTCTTAGAATGGATTGAGATCATGCCCCACTAGTCCAAGCAGTAACCAAAACTCATGTGCAATTCCTGCCTACTGCTTCAGTCCTGCAGTACTCTGTCAACAAGTGTCTCAATACACCTATCCTAGAAAACTAGTGTTCTGAAACTGGGTCACTACTAAAAGTGTATTCTAGAGACCCTACGGTCAACTGCCCCTTTACCATCACTCCACTGCCTATATGGCATATGCTTTTACATTAGTATTTTTACGATAATGGATATATGATACTATATTGCTAATTGGCAACCGAATGGTGATTTATGGTGTATAATTACATGGTGTATAGTCTGGGAAGGGTTTTTTGACAATGTTTATGCTGTTTTTGATTATCTTGTTTTTTTTGGTTTATTTTTTTTTTTTCTGTTTTTTTGTGTGCGAGGAGCCCAAAAATATACTTGGGCTCAAATTGAACAAATTCTCCAGCTAAGCTTAGTGTCATCATCCACGACCTTGTTAAGTTTAATACCAAAATTTAGATGTGTCAAAAATGACATTTGGTTGAAAGGGAAACAATGAAGCACAATGACGTCAATACAACACTGTTTGAACTTACTGCAAAGAATCTTGAAATTCTTAGTAATGTTTTACATAAATGCATCAGTAGTGGGCTACAAGCTATTTGTGGCACAATACGCTAATGCTCACCAGCCACTGAGTAGTTACTTGGCATGTTTTATATTTAATATGTACTTTCATATTAAAATACAAAATGTGCGTAAATATTATCTCATCTTTTTTACTGAATGTATTTTCTTGGTGTTTTGCTTTTGTTAAGAGGGCACTTTCACAAGCTCAATGTATACAATAAATAAAATAATAATGAAAAATGCTGACGGTGATAAGAGTTTTAAACGAGCAGTGACTACACTGCCTCAGGCTGCCTCTATAAAAATGTTCTATTTTTAAGAATTTCAACTACTGCTGAATATATGCTTGGATCAAAAACAAGTATGGTTTTAAGCCAAGTGTTGTCTATTTTAAAACAGCTTGTTTACATTGTATGTGAATGGCATAATCTAGAACGTGAAGGATTTCACAGATCAGCACAGCGCACTGGAGAGATTCAGCCAATTTTTCCGCCTAGTGCAGATCCTATCCACTGATGGGATTAATAAAATATCCCACGGCATTAGTGATGTATCATATATTGGTTTTATGGAAGAATATGAAAAAACGATGCAACGTTAGGAAATTGGACATTACAAAGTGGGTAAAAAGGTTTAATTATTAACACCCAAGCCCTTTTATTATGTTTTCCATGTCCATCTGGTCTCAAAGAACTTTAACGAAATATAGTACAAAACAGATATAACAAACAATTAAAGGTATTTTATGTTGCTGCAAGTCTTATGTAATGAGTTCAAATATACAGTAATGCAAGGTATTTTATGTTGTAGATAGATAGATAGGTAGATAGATAGATAGATAGATAGATAGGTAGTTAGGTAGGTAGATAGATAGATAGATAGATAGATAGATAGATAGATAGATAGATAGATAGATATATAGATAGATAGGTAGGTAGGTAGGTAGGTAGGTAGATAGATAGGTAGGTAGATAGACAGACAGACAGACAGACAGACAGATAGATAGATAATATATATAATATAATACATTTACACACACCCATAACCAATCATTTGATATTCATTGCTATGCCCTTGCTATTCAACTTTGCTCTTGACTGTGATGTTGTCTATATTTTGTAATATAATAATATACATATTATATACTTGCCTGTGATATTGTCCCAATTTTCTACAAAGGCAGAAAACGTTCAATCCAACTGAAAATTAGCACTGGAACATTACAGACCAACAACAACATTTGTTACAGGAACAAGCACAGTAATGTAGAATAGTTGCTATTATTCCAATATGCAAATTGTCAGCAATGCTTGGAATTTTTACAGCAATGTTCCTAACATGCTAAAATATTTATAAACCGTGTCTGGGTGAATTCTGCTTTTTCAAACAGTCCATGCCCTTGCACAAATATATATGTAGATCAAAAATAGGTATATATGTATATTTAAGAGGGAGAAATAAACACACATTCACACAAACATAGATAGATAGATAGATTGATCGATCGATTGATCGATCGATAGAGAAATATATACATACATACTTACATTTACATATATAGAATGCATATATATGTACTTCTAAAAATAAACCAGATTTACTAGGGGGATCAATGGAAACTTTGAATGTTTTTTTTTTTTTTTTGGGGGGGGGTGTATACAAACTGATATCATTGACTTGACTTTTTTAGAAAATGGGAAACTCACCTACGGTATGTTCTGTCTTCATATCTGTTTAGAACGCAGTAAACATTGTGTGGAGACAGGGACAGAGTTATGAGATCCTTATAAAGATACACACACCGGTCAACTGACAAGCTACAGAGTGAGCTTTTTTAACTATCAGGGCCGCTTCAGGCAGCTGTTGGAGAATGTCAGCATGTAAGGCTGTGTCCTGGCTCGCAACACAGTTTCATTTTTTACTTATTGTGTTTGTTGGGTTAATACACTAAACTGGGAGCTATGGAGAAATAACAAGCAATTTGCTAATTTTAGGTCAAAAAAGGCAAATAGGAAAATAAATGGAATGTTTTTGCAGTTCCTTGATCAATATTAAAAATTTCCTTATTTAGTGAATAAAGACTTCATGTAATAATGTGATCTGACTATATGGAATATTAACCCCTGATACAAAAAAAAATGTGTTGCTGTACAGGTACATCATTTTATATTTCTCCTTTTCTCTCATTTGTTTTTAAATAAGCCACCTCTCTGAGTCAATTATTCCAAAATAGAAATACAGCCTTGCCACGATATATAGGCTGTATTTGGATTTAAATACTGTTTGGGGTCATATGATCTGTTACTGAATGTGATGTTTTAGTTTGCAGGTGTTGAGCGCACAGAATACCTATTATGATACCGTGCAGATGAAAAACTACAGGGGTAACATAGTAAATGTGTCTGGTGCTCTGTGTAAGTCCCCAGACACCCATTGCTTTTGACTTCCTTCATTATAATTGCAAGATACAATGATATATTCTCTCCTCAAAGTAAATACCAGGTGGGAAGAGCTCTGTATGATTCTCTCATAAACAAATATCTTGCTACCGCTGCATCACTGTGCACTGGTAACTATGCAGGAGAGATTTCTGTTATAGGTAAAACGGATATCTGTTTATTTTGTCATCACAATATAGGCAGAGTTGCATGCAAAAATCTTTCAGGCATAGGCCTTACCAAAGCTTTATGCAGCACCTAATGTCACGAGTTATACATTTTGAGATATCACTTGAATACTTAAAACAACTAGGCACACATCATGCTTGATAAGAGGATGTTCAGTGACAAGAATATCTCTTATTAAAGGGACACTCTAGGCACTAGAACCATTGCATCTCATTGAATTGTTGACAGTGCCTTGTGTCCCCTGGCACAGTCTTTCCATTCTGTGTTAAACCATTTTTAGACTATTTAACACTAAATAAAGGTCCGTGGCCACTTACAGCCCAGCCTCTGTTGGAGGTATGGCAAAGACAGAGATTACACTCTACATTTAATACATACCAATTCATAACAGTAATGGGCACTGTGATAGGCTGAAAGCAGTCAGCTGACACTCTCAGCCAATTACAGCTGCCAATTGCTGCTCGGGCTAATACTTTCTCATTAGCACAAGCAGAACAGAGAGATGGGTAGCTTGGGACTCTTGATTTAACAAAAACATTTAAAAAAAGTTTAATGCTGAATTAAAGGATGGTTCCAGGGGATTCAATATGCTATAAACATTTTAATAATATGATGCAGTTGCAGTGCTTTCAGAGCCCATTAATAAACAACTTGAGAACATATAGTTAATTAAGATCCAAATAGACCAAGACACACAGAAACAGCAAAACAGCAAAAAGTATTTTCTTCAATGGCAGGGTGATCTTAAAAGTGAATTGCTTACTGGGGTGATGTGTGCAGCAGAAGTAAGTAAAACACACATTTACCCCTATTGCATTCTCAGATGGTATGATCCACCACCTTTGCAACATGCTCCATGAACCCATTGTTTTCCCATGAGGTTTAATAATGCAGTGCATGAGGAGAATTGTGGGATATTTCTAATATGCATTAAACAGGCTGTGCAAAAACAGTGTTACATTGGATACAGATTAATATTTTTAAAAAGGAGTTAACTAATAGCTCTAGCTTGTTATAACTGTACAATTATTAGGTTAGAGCAGCATAATGTAACTGCCTTAGAACTGGGAAATCCAGGTCTGAATTCTGGTCAAACCACCACACCAGTATATGTCCTTTACAAGACACCTTACAATATTTATATTTCTACCTCAAATTCTCATAGTTTGTAAGCTTGTTTGAGCAGGGTCTTCTTCAAGTCTAATTATCTTGTTTCTGTGATTGTAAAGCACTGTAACATGTTAAATAGCAACCTCATAGAGGACTCTTAGCTGTTGCTCTTTAACCCAGGTTCTACGTATTATACACCAACAGAGTCATCTCAGCAACAGAGTGACACATCAAAATCAAGTAAACAACAGCACAGATACTTCAAGAAACAGAACTATCGATACTTTCAACATATGATACAGATTGAGGAATTTAGAATGATACAGCTAGACTACAGGTAAAGATCAAAAAATATATCAAACTGATGAGAAGAAAACTTTAAATTAAAATAAGATACTGATATAAATATAGCATACAGTCTAGAATACATATAGGAGATAGAATATCTTTCACAAAACGTGATAGTGTATGATGACGTAAACTTTAGCATGTTTTCATTTTTTATGCCTATATGTACATACTAATGAAGTCATTTCCTCCTAATCACCACCAGTACAACATATCCTACAGCATCTGTACTTATGATATTTTTGCATAAACACGGCTGAATACATCCAAGTGCAGAATCCTATTGTGAAGATACCTGTGGGCCAGATCTTTTGTGCATAACACATTTTTAAACTTGCAAGTTCTTTGAAAGAAAGAATCCCTGTGGGGAATGTAACATGTAATAACTTCCTCTAATGAATTGAGTCATTCATGGAAAATCTCACCAGGGAGGTATAGTACACAATATTCCATCATTAAGGACAACATATAGTGATATATTCCATATAGCTTAAAAATATATTCTGTATAAAGTGCGTTTCAGATCCACATCTCATCTATAGTTCCATATTCATGGTGCACGATCATTCAATCCATGAAAGATATGTCATGTGTCAAAGCAACAGACATCAGAAAAATGCACTGCTACCAGGAGAGTTAAAGTATGTAGGTAATAGCTTGTTATGACTTGTGTGGGTTGCGTGTATGAGAGAGAAGGCAGGCTACACAGACTGCGTGTGTTGCTATAAAAGGTTTCTCTTGGCATTTTAATAACTTCATTATCAAAAATGCCAAAACTCAAATTGTTTTCTCTTTTTCTTTTTTTTTCAATTTCCATTGTTTAATTCCCAGAAATCTCTAGCAGATATTAAAATGATAAAATGTGTTATGAACCCTGCATTAAGCATAATGAGGCCATTTCTTAGCAGATATAAAAAGAAGACTTTATAATATCAGTGACCGTGCAACATTGTTCATTTGACACACAGTTGTTTGGATTTTGTTTTTCACTAGGGTGTTTAGTTATGCATGTGTGACTTCATGCCATTCCACATACAGTTTAACCACAAGAAGATTGTGGATTTATATCACATATCCAACTGTTTTCATTTCTGGTAAAGTGGGGTGGCCACTCCCTCCGCCAAAAGCGGGTGGACGTCCACTCCACCACGTGATATCTCTTAAAATACAAAATTTGTATGTATGGCATAACCTTTATTAGCCAAATACATATATACAAAAACCTAGGAGGTTCACATGTAATTAGTTTTTGTATACATGTATTCGGCTAATAATGGTTATACCATACATACGAATTTTGTATTTTAAGAGATATCACGTGGTGGAGTGGACGTCCACCCGCTTTTGGCGGAGGGAGTGACCACCATCTCTGTGCAACACTGTTATCTCCTTTCTCTTGTTTTCTGTTTTCATTTCTGCTCTCATTCTTATGTTTTCCTGTGCAAAGTCCACTATGTTGCATGATGACTGCACTGCCTATCTTCTTTTGGGGCTACTGCTGGTCAGTATATTCATAACCAATGTGCCTTTCCTATAGTGCCAGGCATTTTAGCTTGGCATGCCCTGTCTTCTATTGACCTCATCCAGAATCATGCTAGATCTAGTTCATCAACAGCTGGAGTGTTCTGTATATGCTCCGACGTATAGTTTCACTGAGTACATTTCTGAAGCCAAACCAGACACGCTCAATTTTTATTTAATTTTTTATCGTTTCCTTTTCTGTTTTAGAGAAACTAAGCATTGCTTTAGGGTTGGAGGCATCTCTAAAATCAATACGTTCAATTCAATAAAACACAACAAATGCAATATATAGCTTTATGTCTGTTCAAAAAGTGAATTGCAGTTATATAAATGTATGATAAATAATTTTATATTGAAACATTATATTATTATCTTCAACACAATGCAATTAAACACCAGCATATTTCTCAGCTAGATAATAATAGCCAACTGTAAAAAAATAATGTAAATAGAAAAGACAAAATGCATAATTTCGTGTAGCTTATGCCCAAGGGTAAGCTAAGTTTATTTCAGCAACACTGGTATGAGGTCAATCTGTTGTGACCTTTGGTTTAGCAATTACATCAGCATTTCATGGTGAGTCCTTGAAAAGGCATCGCTATAGCGACCAGGGTAGTTTATAGTATATGTGCTAATGTTTATTTAGAGATGAAGATACCATATTAAAAAGGATACATTGCCATCATTTGGATGGCAGTCCTCTTTACATTTACCAGATACAGTTGATTATTGGAATTATTAAAGTTTATAGTCTACCTATCCCCCAATCAGAACATCAGAATTCCACATCCACAGAAATAGAATTTAATTAGGTTTATCTCTTTAATTATGAAACTAGAAGGATCTCGTTATTTGTCTTTTTTTGAGAATCCTTCTTACAATTAAGTCTGACTTCTTCTTGTAGCACTAATGAAATTTCCTCTTGTCTAATGATTGACCTTACAACCTCACCCTCCGACTAAACTTAGTCTAAGATGAAGTATTTTTTATAAAAAAAAAACTCTAATGTCAAGAAGGGGTTAATTACTAATAATATTATATGATAACTTATTTTCCATTTAGGGCTAAAATAATCTATCGCAGCTGTAAGTGATCACATAACTACTATTATATCTGTTCCAGCTTACATGAAGTTCAACATAAAAATGGACAAACATAAGCACTAACTTGCTATTTTTCCATGTACAGTTTATACATAATTACTAACCAATAACTGTTAAATTGTTAATAATTTTAGAATTAACACGGAGCAAAATCAGATGCTATTATTTTTGCTAATAAAATTTGCTTGCTTTTTTAGGACTCATTTTTCAGTCGTTTTTTCCATCTTAGATTTTAGCCAACTGTGTGTGTACATTAATTACATATATGCTTTGAAATATTTAGTGGTTCCTGTAAGAAATGTTTCATTTAATTCAAGCAGAAATGTATCACATTTTGCATGAGTTCACTTTACATGAAGTAAAATCCAAAATATGGCTTAAATTTGCCCGTTTTTCCCAAGGAAAATTTAAATATTTTGTTTTAACCAATAACACTTGGTAAAATGTTGATAACATTTGATAGTTATTTTAGGTGTTGCAGTAGGATAAAGCATTTAGTCGTTGCTGTTCTGTAAATGTTTTTTCACAAAAGAAAATGTGACTCGTGCAATTATTTTAAAATCAACATTTACAAAATTTGCTGTTAAAGGTTTTACTTTATGACTCAAGTGAAGTTTTATATGTTTTCTTAAGGCTTTTAGTACAATGTAACAATATTTCAAATAAATCTGGAACCCGCAATAGTTGCTATGGCAACATGAAACAGTATTACTCATAATATATTTTGGGTTTATTCGTTCATTGTATTTAGGCAGCTGAAACAGACCATCCACATTACTAGTTACATTAATTAGGCACATGACAATTTATGCTCATTAGACTTGGAGATCCGTATTTGTACGAACTGCAATTTGGCTCAGAATTTGGGAGTTCGATCACACATTTGATCCAAATTTACACAAACTACACCTGAAACACAAAAAAAAGATGATTGAGGAATAGGGGACAGTCACTAGATAGTGTAAATGAATTATCTCCTGATTAAGAAAAGTGTGCAGGGGGTTATTATATTTATTTATTGTGAATATCACACTTCAAAGCGTTTTTGCACATACTATTGCAGTTGTTGCACGTTGCCTGTTTTTGCACATATAGGATATTGAGAAATTCGGGACGTTATAGAATGATTTGCACTTGTATTTGTTAAGGAACATTGTTTGTGTTTTTGGCACATACATGGCATTGAACATTCTGTGTTGATTCATGTAATACTGTTTCTGTTGGGATATTTAATTTGATAAGTACCTTTGCACTATATAAGGTTTATGCACTTTAATATGCTTTTAAATATTGGAATTGTTTACGCTATTGATGTTTGAGATTATTTTTGCACTTTACTAGAGTGTTCTTGCATATTTCCTGTATTTTTGGCTCTGTTAGATTTATAAGAATGTAAAAGATTTGTAGCACTCCAATATTTAAATTGTTTTTGTATGTTTTAAGTGTGTATGTGAAGGGAGCATATATAGTTTGAGGAAAAACTGATAAAAACATTGGTTTCATTTTTAGATGCTGATACGTGAAGTGCCTTACATTGTAATTCCCAATATATGTTATAAACCATGTGCTTCATCATTCTGGACAAGATAAAAGCACCTCAAGAACAAATAGTACATGTCTGTCATTTTATGCATTGGTATCAGTGGCGGATCCAGAGCCTGATCTCGGGAGGGGCACTTGTAGATTATTTAAAGAAATAATCCAGGCACAATAACCACTACAGCTCAGTGTAGTAGTTATGGTGCCTGTATTGCCAGGATCCCATCGCAGAGTAAGTAGTCAAACCGTTTAAGAACAGTTTGACAACTTACCTGGGGTCTGCTGGGATATAGGGCATAGGAACAGTGGTATGTGTGAGGGGTGAAGTGTGTGTGAAAGGTGCAGTGTGTGTGTGTGAGCGGTGAAGTGTGTGTGTGAGTGCATGAGGGCGGCAGTGAATGTCAGGGTTGCAATGTGTGTGTTAGGGGCAGTGTGTGTGGGGGCAGTGAGTGTGTAAGCGGTGCAGTGTGTGTGAGAATTGCAGTGTATGTGTGTTTGTGGGGCACTGTATGTGTGTGTGTATGGGGGCACTGTATATGTGTGTGGGGCAGTGTGTATGTGGGGGGGCACTGTATGTGTGTGTGAGGCAGTGTGTGTATGGGGACACTGTGTGTGGGGGGGCAATGTGTCTGTATAGGAGCAGTGTACGTGTGTATGGGGAGCACTGTATGTGTGTGGGGGGCAGTGTGTGTATGGGTGGCAGTGTGTGTATGGGTGGCAGTGTGTGTATGGGGGCAGTGTGTGTATGGGGGGCAGTGTGTGTGTGTGGGGCAGTGTATGTATGGGGGCAGTGTGTGTGAGGCAGTGTATGTGTGGGGCAGTGTGTGTATGGGGGCAGTGTGTGTATGGGGGGCAGTTTGTATGGGGGGAAGGAGGGTAGGCAGGCTTTTTAATAATGTTTTTTTTTATTTAAATAAATATATTTATGTCCCCCTTCCCTTCTTACCTTTATTGAGGAGGAGGGGGGGCATTTCTCCATTCCTGGTGGTCCTAGTAATGGTGAGGTAAACTATAGCCCGTAACTCTCTCCCTCTCTCCCTCCCTCCCTCCCTCACCTGCCGGCTGCCAACATGGTGCCTGCGGACCAGGGAGGGAGATCTCTGATCTCTGATCTCCGATCTCTGATCTCCCTCCCCGGTCCGCAGGCACATTGTAGGGCTGGCACTTGGACAATGCCAGCCCTGCATTAGCCGGCAGGGGAGAATCTCGGGGGGGGCAATTGCCCCATTGCCCCCCCCCCCCTGGATCTGCCAGTGATTGGTATTAAGTTTTATTAATTTCAATACAGCTATAGAAAGTTACATGAGCATCGTCATAGGCTGAGTCACTGTTTGGTCTGGGCAAAATACAATTTAGAAATTGAAATCCCTGGGATTTGCAGAAAAAGCAAGAACTTCAAACCTGATTATATATACCATTGTTTATTATTTTAAAAATGTTTGTGTATATAATGGATGACTACAACAAAATAGCTTGTTCCTAATGCAATATATTATAGTCACCTAGCATTGATACATATCAAATACAACAAGAGTTCTGTAACACAGCATGTGCAGATCATATTTCCTTATATATCCCGGGAGACTGAATGTATCATCACCAGTATGAAATAAAACATTTTTTGCAGTCCCCTTTACTATATCACTCGCAGTCAGCCTAAATAGGTTAAAAACAAAACTTTAAATGTAGCACGCAAGACATTATTTTACAATAGCATGTCTCCGTGTAATATTTCCAATGCTACGTATAATAATATTTAGCCATGGGAAATGTCTTGCAAATTTAAAGGGACATTATAGTCACCAAAACAACTTTAGCTTAATGAAGCAGTTTTGGTGTATAAAACATGCCCCTGCAGTCTCACGGCTCAGTTCTCTGCCATTTAGGAGTTAATAACCTTGTTTATGCAGCCATAGACATACCTCCCTGCATGTGATGTACACAGCCTTCCTAAATACTTCATGTAAAGAGTCATCTAATGTTTACACTTTATTGTAAATTATGTTTAATTTACAAAAGATTGAAAGTGTTTCTCTATAGGAACCACTGTTTAGAGTGTAAAATTGAAGACCCAGCCAAGAGTAGTGTGCTGGCGACTATATTCAAATAAATTAGAGATAAAAATAATTTAACAAAGTCTGAGTTCAAGTAACATACAAAATAGTGATGCTATTTGCTATTGCATGTAGATGTAGAAATCACAATGTATTCCAAATGTATAAAAAAAACACAACTTGCATTTTAAATAGTAGGGAACGTCTTACTGACAGCACTGCCACCAGCCCCTCTGAATACTAAAGCTTAGAAGGATGGAACAGCCCTGGGCACTCTCCGCTCAGCCATGCTACAACTATGATAGATATAATTGGAATGGATTAGGGAGCGATAGCTGGTAGAGCAACTGGGTGGATGCTGGCCGACTGAAAAACCTTGCGGAGGTGGTGGGCTAGGGAAAACTTACTAGGGTGAATTAAGGAGAAATAGCTGGAGGAGTAGGAGGATTAATCAATCTAGCTTCAAAAAATGATGGCAATGAAAAATGATGGGAGAGTGAACACTTGGGGGCTAACTCGTAGGTTTTTCCCAACGTGTCTGAAGGCCTAAGGCCAACCCCTGTTAAGATACATTTTCATTAGTTCATTGCATTGCAACTGCAACTTATTATAGGATACAAGTTAATGCCATTTGAATTCATATTAACGTTTCCACCTTATATCTCTATGCCCGGTTCATAGCTTGTGAAACTAGGATAAAGGTTTGCTAAATCATTCAGGTTAGCTCTGTATGGGTTAAGGAACATCTCAATTCTTCAGCGTTTGCTACTTATTAAGCATCACTTAATAATTTAATAACCATAATAATCAGTTATCACACTAATTAGTCTTTAAGCAACCCTCTTCAAATACAGTTCAGAAATATTTCAATTCACATTGTATTTCTTTTTTTTAAACTGTAGTTAGAAATTTTTGAAAATCTTTCAATTAAAATCATAACAACAGTTATTTTCAGAATTCTTTATATTCTTTGGACATCTCAAATACACTTTGCCAGCTTTAAAGGGCAGTGAAGGTCATGAAGGAAACTGCTATCATGTCATCTCCGTATGTAAATTATGATAAAGGTTAATGGGATGTGCTATTTTACTTGCACTCACAGCTTAACTACATAAGCAAGAAGATTGCTATATAAGGATTTAAAGCCAACACTGAAATAATCTATCGTATCAGTAAAAATAACAGCATATGTAGAAATATATGTAAATTATTGACTGCAATTTCAGATTTTTCATTCTGAATGCAATGTGTATAAACATTGATTGACTGAGAATGTCAGCCAATAGCTGATATAAGTTGTATAAAATACTGCTTTATCAGTATTACTCAGACCAAAAGGACCATGGCGTTAAATAAGTACAAACAATTCCTAAAAGATTTGACAGATCACTAGTGAATGGTAACTAGGGACTTCTGGCACCAGGCCCGGACTGGCCATTGGGCATACCGGCAAATGCCTGGTAGGCCGCGATGCCATTGGCCGAGGCCGGCAGAAGAGATCACAGGATCTCCCCTGTCGGCCCATGCAGAGCCGGCACTATACGAGTGCCAGCCCTGCTGTGTGCCTCCATGGGCCAGTGGGGAGATCTAAGATCTCCCTCACTGACCCACAGGTATGTGGCTGCCGGCTGTGGAGGGAGGTAGGAGAGAACCTGGGGAGCTCTAGCCAGCAGTTTTGCTGGGTTCCTCTTGCGAGGTCGGAGCGTTGCCACGGTTACCACGGCAATGCTCAGATGTTGCGAGAGTGAACTCTAGCCCGCACTCACCACTAAGACCACCAGGGATGGCAGCACGGTCCCCCCTCCATGGCAGCTCCCCCCCCACCCCCCCCCCCAGACTAAATGTAAGAAGGGAGGGGGGGATATAACATGTGTTTTTTTCATTTAAAAAATACATATTTAAATTTAAATAAAACATATTCACACACACAGCACACTCACACTACAATACATCCAAACATATTTATATATATATATATATATATATATATATATATATATATACACAACAGCACCCCTCATACTGCGCCACTCCACACATTATGCTCCAGATACACACTAGATCCCTTACGCTATACACTCTGAATCCTCTACACACACACACACACACACACAATCTCCTATACACAGTCTGGGTCCTTTACACACTAGATCCCCTACATACACACTGCACACCCTACACACACTACATTCCTGACATACAAACATACAAACTCTGGATCGCCTATGCACACACTACATTCATTGTAGGCAAACACATACAAAATTATCTAAAGACACACTCATTACATCCCCTATACACACTATGCCCCCTATACACACACTCTCTACAGACCCTAGCCACACATATTACACCACAAACACGAGTGAAATCGACCTATTTACACAATACCACACCATACCACTGTTCTCTGAAAAGGCAGTGTTTACATGAAAATGAAAACATTAAGCTGTAGTTGTTCTAGTGGCTGTAGTGTCCCTGTAAATGTCTACTAACTCAATTGACATGAATAGCAAATATGCATAGTGAATCCCTTAAAATGAAATTATAACACTTAAATATTAAACTAAACATTTTAAGTACCGGGGGGGGGGGGGGGGGGGGGAGGAGAGAGAGAGAGAGAGAGAGAGAGAGAGAGAGAGAGAGAAAGAGAGAGAGAGAGAGACTGCCAATTTTGGTTAAAAAATAAGTAAAATTCCTTTATCAATTCTCTAGGTTTACTGAATATCTCTAATAGTAACCAAAAGCTTGCTAGCTAGTTATCTATCACAACCCACGTGAATTTATATGTTCCTTGTATAACTGATTACCTCGAAACACACCAAGTTATTCACTAAACCCTGAAATGTAGCAAACTGGAATCTGAATAGCAAAATTCTGGCTAAAGTGTTTATTTGGAAAAAAAAAATTCTAACTCCATTTCTCCATCTTGCCTGAATTTTATTAGAATTTTAAATTGCTACAATTGAGAGTTTAGTGAATAACATTGACAATTAATATTAATAAGGGGCTTTATAAACAACCAAAATTATATTCTCTTTGTGGTCACATCTATGTTTAGCCATGTAATGTGATCTTTCTTTATGTTGACATGTTTTTACTCTTCCTTTTTATATGTATAGCTAAAATAAACAGATCAATAGATACATAGACAGACAGACAGACAGACAGATATATATATATATATATATATACAGATAGACAGATACATAGATAAATAGATAGATAGATAGATACATAGATAGACAGACAGGTAGATAGCTATATAGATAGATAGATTATAGACAGATAGATTATAGACAGATAGATAGACAGATAGATAGACAGATATATAGATAGACAGACAGACAGATATATAGATAGATAGATGATAGACAGATAATATATATATATATATATATATATATATATATAGATAGATAGATAGATAGATAGATAGATAGATAGATAGATAGATAGATTATAGACAGATAGATAGATAGATTATAGACCGATGGATAGATAGATAGATAGATAGATTATAGACAGATAGATAGATAGATATATTATAGACAGATAGATGATAGATAGATAGATTATAGACAGATAGATGATAGATAGATTATAGACAGATAGATAGATAGATAGATAGATAGATAGATAGATAGATAGATAGACATATAGATAGATGATAGATTATAGACAGATAGATAGATAGATAGACAGATAGATAGATAGATGATAGACAGATAGATAGATGATAGATAGATAGATAGATAGATAGATAGATAGATAGATTATAGACAGATAGATAGATGATAGATGATAGACAGACAGATCGATAGATAGATAGATAGATAGATAGACAGGTAAATAGATAGATAGATAGACAGGTGGATAGATAGATAGACAGGTAAATAGATAGATAGATAGATAGATAGATAGATAGATAGATAGATAGACAGATGGATAGATAGATAGAGATATAAATAGATAGATAAATAGATAGATTAACTTTGCCACAGCGAAAATAAGCGTTACGTATACAAAACACAATTAAAATAATGTAAATTTGAATGCACGCATTGAAGCTTAAGTAACAGAAGAATCACTATCAGACAATTCACTGTAGCTGTTGAAAGGTTAGATGTTTAGACGAAGACAAAATTGCTCTATGAGACAAAGGCCAAAAACGCGAATGTAATGCGTTTTGCTGTGTGATGGCTGGAAGCCAGGTGGATTGTGCATAATATTAGCTTGTCAGGAAAAAGTTTGTGTAATCCTTCCTTACATACACAATGGTGAGCTGCAGAGAAAAATAATTTAGAGAGAGGAATTAGAAACATTGTAATCACAAAATTAGCTTCAAAATGATGATGCTAATATATTTGCTAGGGACTGGTGTATAAGCTAGAAAAATTTAGGACTTAATTTGTATAACGGTTGGATAGCTTGCTCAGGATTCTTGTGATTCTAATTAAATAATAATATGGTTAGAATTCAGGGATTCTTACAGTAATTTGTGTTATAATAGAAATAAAAAAGCCACATTTCGTAAACATTTGACAGAGGCAGTTTTCCACATCTTGTCTAAAGTGAGATCCTATCTCCCACACAATGTAATTTTTGTTATAGGGCAGGGCCACCATGAGAAATTGTGGGGTCCCTAACACAGTTCCCCCCGGGTGCCCGCCTCCAAGCCCCGCCTCCAATTCCCGCCCACAGGAATACACACACACAGACACAAAAGAACACAGACACACACACAGAAAGATACACACATACTAACTGACACAAATACTGAAACAGACATACACACATATAGACACATACACAGATACACACACACATACTGACATACAGACTGTGACCGAAAGCAAGGAATTGTGCTGGAGGGAATCTATATACCTCCCCAGATTTTGCAAGGTTCCTACTTTGTGTAATTAGCCCCAGGGAAATGTGTAATGTTATAATGAATGTTGCACAATATGTGTATATTTGGGCCCTGGGGTGGAGTACTTGGAGAGTAGGGTGGGCCAGTGCTCCACTCCACATTTTAGAAGTTGCTTGGAACCTACAGGTGAGAAGTCCAGTTCCAGAGTTTGAATCCTAATTTAACTCACCTGAAAAGGATTGTCAATTACCAGTGCTATTAAGTACTCCCCTGCCAAGGAAGGAGGGAGATTGTGTTTGGTTTCTGTGAGTGGAAACAGAGAGCTGAAAACCCTGAAACAGTAAGGTTGTTTATGCTTATGTTTATGTTGGGAAATGGACAAGCCATCCAACCCAGTTAGCTGATTATTTTGTTTAGTTAGTGCTCAGAAGAGCAAGGCTTTTGTTTTATATATTTTTGTTACCTTTATACCTTACTGTGCATTTATTTTGGAACCTCAATAAAAGAGCAAGTTAATTTACCTCATCCAGCGTGTGAAGTGTCTCTAAAGCCTGAAAAGACTGTGTGTAACACCCCAATCCCAGGACAAGGTACCAAGGGAAAGGAGTACTTTTGTCACAAGACATACAGACATACACACTGACGTACATACCCACATACTGACACACACATACATACAGACATACATACATACTTACAAACAGACATACATACAAACTGACATACAGACATACATACATACACATAAATACATACTGACATAAATACATACATAATGGCATACATACACATACATACTGATATACATACATACAGACATACACACACACACACACACACAGATAGATATATACATACACAGATACATACAGACATATTGACATACACACACACAGACATACATGCATACTGACATACATACTGATAGATAGATAGATATATACATACATACACACATACATACTGACATACACACACAGACATACATACTGTCATGCCTTAATTATATTATCCTCTTACTTCCTGGTTCCACGGAGCCTAGCCACACCCCTTTATGACACGGTCTGCCTATTTAATCTGACTGCACCAGCTGATCAGGGCTGGATTATTGAACTACGTTCCTTACTCACAACCCGGCTACAACTTCGTTGTGAAAGCCTCTGCTACCAGACCGGACTGAAAGACTCTGCAAAGTTCCCTTCACCTCTCCTCATCCACGACTAAAGATTAAACACTCTTCATACGCCTCTGAGGAGATCTCGGGATCCAGTGTTCTATGTGCCGGAAGCTAAGTAAAACCAATGTGATAAGAGTTGCATCTAAAAGCTGTTATTACCTGTCTCCAAAAGTCCTTCGGTAAAAACAATCCCGTTACAGCTAACTTCAACTCATACTTCATATCAGTTATCTGCATCTGTCTTGCTTCAGTTAAAGTATGGAACAGCTATTGTAATTATTTATCACCTAAACCGTTAACTCTACTAAGAGACTCCTTATTGATTCAGTGTCTGCAATTTACTATCGTTTACTCCTTAAAGCTACAGTGCCTGTAACTGTGGACTTCAGTTATCATTTACTACTTAAAGCTACAGTGCCTGTAATTGTGGACTTCAGTTATCGTTTACTACTTAAAGCTACAGTACCTGTAAATTGGAATTAAAGTCTTTACCTTTTACTTTCTTTAATAAATATTCAAACTATACGAAATCTGCAGTTGTGTTCCTTCATAACAAATGTTTAGACGTGACAGAATAATCCAGCCATTGTAATGGATCCAGCAGATTTCGATTCTACCATAACTACGTTGAATCAAAGAGTTAATGTACTAGCCCAAAGTGTGCAAGAACTGCAAGATACTAACGAAAGACTTCTCACTTATATCAGAGATTTACAAACTCATACTCCTCATACTACTCTGCACTCGGCTAGTGATCCTGCTGTGTGTAACCCTGAAAAGTTCTATGGAGATCGTTCCAGATACAGGGAGTTCCTCAACTCTTGCAAATTGTTAATTGCTTTGAAACCTCGATCCTACCCTACAGAAAGAACTAAAGTTTGTTCGGTTATTTCCTTTCTAAGAGGTGAACCTATGTCATGGGCTCATTCCTTTCTGGAAAACGATGACCCCATCTTAGATTCACTGGATGAATTTTTTGAAGCCATGTCTCTTCTCTATGAAGATCCTAACAAACAAGCTACAGCTGATTTAACAATCAGAACACTACAGCAAAGAAATAGACCCGTTGAAGATTACATTGCTGAATTCAAAAGATGGGCTATAGAAACGCAATGGAATGACATCACATTGCGCAACCAGTTTCGAATTGGTTTATCGGAAGCTGTAAAAGATGAATTATCTAGAACAGAACTCCCTACTAATTTGAACGCTCTAATTCGCCTATCAATCAGCATTGACAGAAGATTAAGAGAAAGAAAGGCCGAAAAGTCTCTTTTTCTTTCAAAAGACCGCAAACCTTTCACTCCCTCAAAAGCTCCAGAAAAGACTTCCTTAACAAGTGAACCTATGGAACTAGGGGCTCCAAAGCCTCCTGACAACCCATCTGAACCAATCGAACCTATGGAAATAGGGATAATAAGAAGTCCCCTCACTCCTGAAGAGAAAAATCGAAGACGTATGTTAAACCTCTGCATGTATTGTGCCTCTCAAGTTCATTCAGTCTCTGATTGTCCTTCATTGAAACGGACAAAAGGCAGAAGGCAGTCTCATGCCTCTTCCATCCTAAGTGTACTTCCCTCTACAGCAAATACTCAAATGTCCCCTATCGTTCTTGTATTACAGTGGGACAATAAAAGAATCATAACCAAGGCTGTTATCGATTCCGGTGCAAATGGAGTATTCATCGACTCAGCCTTTGTAACAAAGAATAAAATTCCTTGTGTTCGTAAAAGAACTTCTGTACCTGTTAAAGTGATTGACGGGTCCCTCATCTCATCGGGACCAATACTTCATGAATCCATCCCTCTAAAAGTAACCATCAATCATACTCATACGGAAAGTCTTATATTTGATGTCATCTCATCACCATTTTTTCCTATTATATTGGGGATCAACTGGTTAAGGAACCACAACCCTCACATCTCATGGTTTCCCTTCTCTCTTGCATTTGATTCTGATTATTGCAAGAAAACATGCTTGCAACGTATTCCAATTCTTCAGTCTACGAAAGAACTAGCTAAAACCTCATGTTGTTCTGACACCGAACTGGAGTCTCCTCCTCCTACAATCATTGGTGAATTAAAGAGAAAGTTTACAACAGCTCCTATCCTTCAACTTCCAAATCCTTCATATCCTTATGTCCTTGAAACGGATGCTTCGGAATTTGCAATTGGAGCTGTCCTTTCTCAACACAAAACTCCTCAAGTACCTCCTTCGCCTAAAGTCATTGGAATCTTATCTTCTCTTATTGACGACATTAAAGGTCTCAGTGAAGATGCTCTTGAACTTCCTAAATCAATGAAATTATCTAAGAAAAACGGTCTTTACTATTTCAAAGACCGGATTTACGTGCCTCCCTCCTTCAGGATTAAAATACTTGAATTAATTCATGATTCTCCTCTGGCAGGTCATCCAGATATGAAAAGGACCCTTGAATTGTCTAAAAGATACTGTTGGTGGCCTCGTCAAGACCAAACTATCGAATCTTATGTCAAATCTTGTTCTGTATGCCAAAGATCCAATCAATTGTCCTTGTTGAAGCCTCATCATCCTGACCCTTTCCAAAGAAATCTCACTACTTCTCCTGATCCCATATTGGTCCAGGGTGAAGAAGAATACGAGATTCAAAGTATACTGGATTCAAGGATCCATCGTGGCTCCTTACAATACCTCATCAGATGGAAAGGATATGGAGTTGATGAAGATACATGGGAAAACTCCTCTGACGTTCATGCTGACAAATTAGTTTCCCAGTTTCACAAACGTTACCCTTCTAAGCCAAGTCAATAGCACCCAGAGGTTGCTCATTAAGGAGGGGATACTGTCATGCCTTAATTATATTATCCTCTTACTTCCTGGTTCCACGGAGCCTAGCCACACCCCTTTATGACACGGTCTGCCTATTTAATCTGACTGCACCAGCTGATCAGGGCTGGATTATTGAACTACGTTCCTTACTCACAACCCGGCTACAACTTCGTTGTGAAAGCCTCTGCTACCAGACCGGACTGAAAGACTCTGCAAAGTTCCCTTCACCTCTCCTCATCCACGACTAAAGATTAAACACTCTTCATACGCCTCTGAGGAGATCTCGGGATCCAGTGTTCTATGTGCCGGAAGCTAAGTAAAACCAATGTGATAAGAGTTGCATCTAAAAGCTGTTATTACCTGTCTCCAAAAGTCCTTCGGTAAAAACAATCCCGTTACAGCTAACTTCAACTCATACTTCATATCAGTTATCTGCATCTGTCTTGCTTCAGTTAAAGTATGGAACAGCTATTGTAATTATTTATCACCTAAACCGTTAACTCTACTAAGAGACTCCTTATTGATTCAGTGTCTGCAATTTACTATCGTTTACTCCTTAAAGCTACAGTGCCTGTAACTGTGGACTTCAGTTATCATTTACTACTTAAAGCTACAGTGCCTGTAATTGTGGACTTCAGTTATCGTTTACTACTTAAAGCTACAGTACCTGTAAATTGGAATTAAAGTCTTTACCTTTTACTTTCTTTAATAAATATTCAAACTATACGAAATCTGCAGTTGTGTTCCTTCATAACAAATGTTTAGACGTGACACATACATACATACAGACATATATACATACTGACATACACACACACATACAGATAGACACATACACACATACATACAGACATACTGACATACATACATACACACATATATACATACTGACATACACACACAGACATACGTACAGACATATATACATACTGACATACACACACAGACATACATACATACATACTGACATACATGCATACTGACATACACACACATACAGATAGACACATACACACATACATACATGACATACCGTCATGGTTGTCACCCCCTGATGGCGGCCCTGGGGCAGGGCACTGGAACAAAAAGCCAATGTTTTAGGCAAAGTTTAATATCCACAGATCACCATATCGGTTTTTCAAAGTTTATTGAAAAAGGTGCAGAAAAACATTACCAAAAGCAATGTCTGACAGTTTACAACAACTCCAGACCACTATGTATTTTTTTTATTGATTTATTCTAAAACCAAGGAACCAAAGATCTCTATCCAGTCCAGTTTCTGACTATAAAAAATCAGGAATTACCTTACATTATTTATACACAGACTTGCTTCTTAATTTTGCTTCTCTGCAATTAATTAATGCTAAACTTTGATGACATTTTTTTTTATATGTTGCTGAAGATTTATTTTCTTTAATAAGGAGTGTATTTGTACATTTCACAATCAGAGATGAAAAAAACAAACAAAAAAATGTGCCAACAAATTGTAGTTGAAATGTGTGCATAATTTCTGAGAAAAAATACCAATTTTGAAAAATTATTTATTTCAATGTAATACATAATGTTTCACGTGATGTCATTTTATGTTGAAAAGAAAAATTCAAGGATAAAAAGGATATACTGTATGAAAGCAATGGAACATGTATACAGGGAGTGCAGAATTATTAGGCAAATGAGTATTTTGACCACATCATCCTCTTTATGCATGTTGTCTTACTCCAAGCTGTATAGGCTTGAAAGCCTACTACCAATTAAGCATATTAGGTGATGTGCATCTCTGTAATGAGAAGGGGTGTGGTCTAATGACATCAACACCCTATATCAGGTGTGCATAATTATTAGGCAACTTCCTTTCCTTTGGCAAAATGGGTCAAAAGAAGGACTTGACAGGCTCAGAAAAGTCAAAAATAGTGAGATATCTTGCAGAGGGATGCAGCACTCTTAAAATTGCAAAGCTTCTGAAGCGTGATCATCGAACAATCAAGCGTTTCATTCAAAATAGTCAACAGGGTCGCAAGAAGCGTGTGGAGAAACCAAGGCGCAAAATAACTGCCCATGAACTGAGAAAAGTCAAGCGTGCAGCTGCCAAGATGCCACTTGCCACCAGTTTGGCCATATTTCAGAGCTGCAACATCACTGGAGTGCCCAAAAGCACAAGGTGTGCAATGCTCAGAGACATGGCCAAGGTAAGAAAGGCTGAAAGACGACCACCACTGAACAAGACACACAAGCTGAAACGTCAAGACTGGGCCAAGAAATATCTCAAGACTGATTTTTCTAAAGTTTTATGGACTGATGAAATGAGAGTGAGTCTTGATGGGCCAGATGGATGGGCCCGTGGCTGGATTGGTAAAGGGCAGAGAGCTCCAGTCCGACTCAGACGCCAGCAAGGTGGAGGTGGAGTACTGGTTTGGGCTGGTATCATCAAAGATAAGCTTGTGGGGCCTTTTCGGGTTGAGGATGGAGTCAAGCTCAACTCCCAGTCCTACTGCCAGTTTCTGGAAGACACCTTCTTCAAGCAGTGGTACAGGAAGAAGTCTGCATCCTTCAAGAAAAACATGATTTTCATGCAGGACAATGCTCCATCAAACGCGTCCAAGTACTCCACAGCGTGGCTGGCAAGAAAGGGTATAAAAGAAGAAAATCTAATGACATGGCCTCCTTGTTCACCTGATCTGAACCCCATTGAGAACCTGTGGTCCATCATCAAATGTGAGATTTACAAGGAGGGAAAACAGTACACCTCTCTGAACAGTGTCTGGGAGGCTGTGGTTGCTGCTGCACGCAATGTTGATGGTGAACAGATCAAAACACTGACAGAATCCATGGATGGAAGGCTTTTGAGTGTCCTTGCAAAGAAAGGTGGCTATATTGGTCACTGATTTGTTTTTGTTATGTTTTTGAATGTCAGAAATGTATATTTGTGAATGTTGAGATGTTATATTGGTTTCACTGGTAAAAATAAATAATTGAAATGGGTATATATTTGTTTTTTGTTAAGTTGCCTAATAATTATGCACAGTAATAGTCACCTGCACACACAGATATCCCCCTAAAATAGCTATAACTAAAAACAAACTAAAAACTACTTCCAAAAATATTCAGCTTTGATATTAATGAGTTTTTGGGGTTCATTGAGAACATGGTTGTTGTTCAATAATAAAATTAATCCTCAAAAATACAACTTGCCTAATAATTCTGCACTCCCTGTATAGTATTTTATTGTAGCCGGGATTTCTGGAGATCCAGGGTTGTTATTAATTTATCTTTATGTGCAGACTTTGGAAGACAAGGAGCTCCTATAAGAAGCTATTATAAGAAGTCATACCATAGCTACATCGATGAGAGAGTAAAAGATGATCAGGCAAACAAGAGCTCCACCGATTTTCTTTTTAGATCCTCATAAGTAGTGAAATAGAATAACAAATGGAGAAGCAGAATTATTCATGTAACAGGTTCCATCTATGTAGCAAATTCTTTACTAAGCTTTTTCTTTTCTTTACACACCATATAAAAGACTTGCGTTGCTTTCGATCACTTCTTTTTTTTATGTTTAATTGCACAAACTTAGTTTTTCTGGCTGTCACTAACACAATGGCTGTTTTATTAATGTAATAAGCCTTGTGGGATGGGGATTACTCTATCACGTAATTTGTTTGTAGCAATAAGTTTAGCAATAGTGCTGACTGGAGCACTACAGGGCTACTCAAAGAGACACCTCAATTATTGCTGCCACTAATAAGGTGATCATTGATCAGTCCATTTTGCTTGCGCTAAGCAAGATGGAAAATAAATAAATCCTTGCGATCAGCCAAAGATAAAGAAACAAAACTCCGAGACTGCATTGTACAGTGAGATTATTTTTTGAAGAGTTAGCAACTAACAGTCTATTCATTTTATTTTGCAAGAGCACTGAACATTTTTGGTTGTTTTGTTTTTTGTTTAATTTTCATTTTCATTTAACTGGTAAAGATTACACAATATATGTCAAACGTAAAACTTTAAACCTCTGTAATAGTTTCGATTAATGACTGCTTGCACATTTGAAGTTCAACAACACTTTTACCCAAAGTACCAGAAGATGCATATTGGCTACTGGCTATGTAAATAGTAAAACAATGTAATTGATGACCTGTAAGTAGCTAGTTTGAAACGATATGTTTTACATTTTCTGGATAAAAAAACCAAAAAACATTAGGGATGATCAACTCATAAATACACAAACACTCTAGTGACTGTGGAATGGGGAGAAATATCTACTAGTATGTAGCAGAGTTAATATCAGCCTATATGTGGTTAAAGGAGGACTTGTCAGCCAAAAAATGGTTAGTGTGCATTAGGCAAAATCTAAAATATAATATATATATATATAAGAAAAAAAGAAAAAAAAGCCCATGGACTCACGCTTAATAGTTCCTCATTCGCCGGGTGCCAAAGCCTGGACTCCAAAGATACAAGAGATGCCAAAAAGTAGCTGCTCACCGGTCTTTTAAAAATTCAAATACTTTATTAAATCACATTAAAATCTGCGACCCTTTATATATATATATACATATATATAATTTTTATTGTACATGTATATATTGTATGTATGTATTTATTGCATTGTATTAGAATACTATATATATATATATATATATATATCTATGTGTGTGTGTGTGTGTGTGTGTGTGTATATATATATTGCAATATATGAAATACAATTCTTATCCAAGAGTATTACATATCATATACTATGCTAATTGCCAGCTTTTCAGAATTGCCTGACATTAGGCACAGCATTTTTTTTATAATTTTTAACTAACAAATTGTGCGGATTTGAACAAAGGAGTAATGATCAAATAAAATAGACATTAGCATGGAGGAATGCTAACTGATGAGGGCACTACTCAAACAAGTGCACTCTTTACAGTAAATGGGGTGTAAATGCATGAAAGTAAGATGTAAGATGTAACATCGATAGTTTGATTGCTAGGTACAACTACATTATAAAATATACAGACATTATATAACACATGCAGATAAGACGATGGGACAAGGCTAGTGATAACTGTTGGTGGTGAACTAGAGGTGGAATTTACTAAGGGAGAGAAATTAATTGGTTTGCCTCCATTTAACACTAAAAACAAGGGTGTATATGAAAGCAGAAAAGACTGCGGAAAATATTCCTTTACTATATTATTATTTTTTTTAAAAAAATTATTGTCAATAACTGCCATGACCCCTTTTGTTTTTGCTTAAATTCTGTGCCAGGGACTAGTTGCACATTATAGCACACTGAACTTAGACAGCCCAGAACCCTGTTTTAGGCAGCCTAATGTAAGTTCTGTGCATATTTTTCAACTGTCAATAGCACACACTTCGTGCTTGCAAAATACATTCACTGCTTCTCCCTTGAAGCTTGATTCTCCCCTCCCTCCTTGTCTGCAGTCCTCCTCCATAACTTATTCCATTCACTAATTAGTTTGCTTCCGCTCTCACTCCTCCTCCTCCCTCCGTCTCCCCCTCTCTTTGCCGGCTCTTTGCTCACATGTGCTCTGAGCCTGTTAAATGGTCCAATCAATTGCTTTTCTATGAGAAGCCTTTGATTGGATCTGCGAAAGGCTGACGTGACGTCACAAAGGGATGTACAGAGAACTACCAGAGCTTTGTCTGGTGCTGGATTAAGGTAAGTAAAACTTAGTTTCAAACTTTCTGGGAGCATTATCTCAACAACCACAACCAGAAACCATTTCTGGGAGCATTATCTCAACAACCACAAAAAGGGTTGAAGTAACCCTTTAATTTAGGAGTATTAAAAATAGTTTCAAGCAGTTGATGTAGATATACAGTATATTACCGTAAATGTGTTGTTGATCCAATGAGGTCTAATAGGGATTCAATAGTTCAATCTGTTCGGAATCATTTTCTAAGACTGCCCAAATTCTCAGTATTAATATTGTTATACAGACCCAAGTTGAGTAAACCACATCCTGGGTATTCTGGACTCAAGGTTTTATCCTACTAAAATAACTTGTAAAGGAGCTGCTATTGAGTGGAGTTGTTTAATAAAGAAAAGAGTAAGTCACTAGCCCACCCATACTGTAATGGGGAACAGAATTATCGCCATTTTAAAATGGCCAATGACATACACTTGTTTGAGTCATTATTAAAATTCTGCAAATTTTATGTGATTTTATGATCTACAGAAAATAATTTGAGCAAGGGCAACCAACAATTTTTAAATCACATTTACTGTAGTTTAATGACATATTTTTATGGGTAATTTATTTATTTATTTATTATTGCCATTTATATAGCGCCAACAGATTCCGTAGCGCTTTACAATATTATGAGAGGGGGATTTAACTATAAATAGGACAATTACAAATACACTTACAGGAACAATAGGTTGAAGAGGACCCTGCTCAAACGAGCTTACATTCTATAGGAGGTGGGGTGTAAAACACATTAGGACAGGAATTTACACTCAAATAAGGTGGGCTGCCCTTTAGGAGAGGGCAAGAGACAGGTATGTGAGGTAAGGGTTAGTCTTGGAGGCCATAAGCTTTCCTAAAGAGATGGGTTTTAAGGCACTTCTTAAAAGATGCAAGACTAGGGGAGAGTCTGATGGCGGTAGGCAGGCTATTCCATAGGAAGGGAGCCGCCCGCGAGAAGTCCTGCAAGCGCGAGTTGGCCGTACGAGTGCGGACAACGGACAGGAGGTGGTCACGGGCAGAACGGAGAGACCGAGAAGGGACATACCTATGGATCTGTGAGGAGATATAAGAGGGGCTAGAGTTGTTCAGTGCTTTATAGGTGTGAGTTAGTACCTTGAATTGACTCCTATAGCATACAGGAAGCCAATGTAAGGACTGGCAGAGGGGTGAGGTGTGAGAGAAATAATGTGAGAGAGTAATGAGAACATAGTTATAAAGAAGAAAAGGGGTATTCACAAAGAGAAACAAAAAGAGGGACATTTGGGTGGTATTAAGTTTTGGTTGATAAAAACATTTCCAAACTCCAGGCACCTGTGTCCCTCAGAAACTACATGACTATTGAAATATATGAAAAAGTATCTACAAATGCCGTTTTTAGTATTGATTCTAAATGCTGCATCGACCTGCACAATTATCTTCATTTAATTAAAATAACAATAGGACCTAGCATAGCAGGCACTTTCTTTTTGCTCGGTGAGCAATATTATCTAAAGGGATAACTAAATTGCGAATAATACCTGTAATAGATTCTTTGAGCACTGTTCTGTGAAGATAGATTTATGCAAATTTCCTGTTTACAGAACACTTTACAAATAATGTTCTAAAAAAAAAGGCACTGATCTATTGCTTAGTCAGGAAGACCACAGTCTACGGATCACTGCTAAGGAAAGCAAATAGCTTCTTGTTTCAGAATTAACTTAGTAAAGTTATCAAAGGATGTAAATGAGAAACAAAAAACTACAGAAGAGCTAGTAAAAGCAATGTTAAAAGCAATCCTAATTTACAGGTTCAACTTTCTGGTTTTCATCTCTTTATGCCATTTACTTACTATAAATAGATATTATATTTGGTATTGCATAAGGCGTTTTTAAACAAATATGGACCCCTCTCTCCAGCACTGTTGTAGCAGCCATCTTTTTATTATCTGTTACATCCCTAAACCGTGTGCTGGACAATGAACAAACAAAACAGTTAAATGAACACTATAGTTGTCAGGGGTCCGCGGGCGGGTAGGAGGGGAGGCTGCTCGCAACTTGCAGCACTCACCCTCAGTCCATCGCCGCCCGCGGTCTCTCCTCCTTCTACCTGTCGGCGAGCGGCGGAGAGGAGACGCCTCCTCTCGCCTCCTTCACTCCTTCACGCCTCCTCCCGCCTTCTTCACGCCTCCCAGCGGCAGCATGTATAACGCTGCACGCTGGAAGGTCGTTAATTTATGCAAACGCCGGGGGTGACCCGGCGTTAAAGCAACAGTACCACAATCACAGTGGGAGGTTTAGATATCTCCCACGTGTTATTGTTAATTCTGATTGGAAGTTATCCAATCAGAATTAAACCTAGGGTATTTATACTTACCTTTCCTGTTCCTCCCTGCCCTGTTGTGATCTTTGCTTTATAGTATTGATACTGAACTTGTGATTTCTGGTTACGTACTCTCTGGCTTGTTAAACTGACTTTGTGACTTTCTCCTACCCTTTGACCTCGGCTTGTTTCTCGTTTTCCTGTCTTCTGGTTCCCCTGACTCGGCTTGTCTCCTGACTATTCTGTGTGTGCTTAGCCCGGCCACTCTAAGGTCCGGTACGGCACCTTTTCTGTGTGTGTGTGTGTGTCTGTTAGCGTGTTGGGTTCCTGGAATCGTGACATTACAACAGGGCCATTATGGAACCTGCTGACATTCCACAGCTCCTAGTTAATCATGAGGCTAGAATGGATGGTTTAGACCATAGTATGGATCAGTTTGCCCAGGCTTTACAAACCATACTGGCTCGTACTGCCCACTTGCAACTTGCCGTTCAAGAAGTTGTTGCTGCTGGGCCAGAACCCTGTCCTGATCCAGTAACCGTTCCTGCTCACGTGGTTCACATGACGCCACCTCAGCGCTATAGCGGTGATCCAGCATCATGCTGTGGTTTCCTCAACCAAATTGATATTCATTTGGTGATGAATCCGCGCTCCTACCCCACTGACAGAACCAACATTGCTTTTCTGATCAACCATTTGTCCGGGAAAGCTCTAGCATGGGCCAACCCCATGTGGGAGAACACGTCCCCAATGTCCTTTGCAAACTTTCTAACAGCTTTCAAACGTATGTTTGATCAGCCTGGCCGGGTTGCTTCTGCTGGCAAAGCTCTGCTTAGGATCCGACAGGGCAGTAGATCAGTAGCGGATTATACCATTGAATTCCGCACTCTGGCAGCTGAAGTGGTTTGGAATAACGACTCTCTCGTAACAGCTTTTCAGGAGGGTTTGGCCGCTTACATATTAGACGAAATAGCATCCAGGGAATTGCCTGTTCTTCTGGATGATCGAATAGATTATATCATTCTAATTGACAACCGTATAAGAGAGAGGCGTAGTCAAAGAAGGATGAATACACAGGGGTTACCTGCTTTACCCAGTACTGCACTACTAGCATTACCTCCCCCTAATCAACCACCTCCCGAACCCATGCAATTAGGTGCTGTAGGCTCATCTGAAGCTGAAAGAACGTACCGCAGAAGGGAGGGCTTGTGCCTTTATTGTGGTAAAAGGGGGCATCTCCGAAGTAACTGTCCTAGTTTACAGGGAAACTACAGCACCTAAGACCTAGAGAGGGGTCGGCCTCGGGTGTTATGGTTTTTTCCCCTCATGTGTCCATCTCCAGACCATTCATTACGGTTACTCTTTTGGTCAATCAAACCACGGTTACAACTAAAGCCTTGATCGATTCAGGTGCTGCAGATAACTTTATCGATGAGAACTTTGCTAAAACTGCAGCCGTGAATCTGATCCAAAAGGCCACACCCTTGGCCGTTGAGGCCATAGATGGTAGACCACTTGAGAAACCTCTGGTGACCCATGAGACCCAAGAAATGGTTATGGCCGTGGGTGCCTTACACAAAGAAAGGATAACCTTCCAAATAATTGACTCCCCTACAGCTTCCATCATACTGGGCTTCCCCTGGTTAGTTAAGCATAACCCGGTACTTGATTGGGGTTGTTTGGATATACTCTCCTGGGGAGAATCCGGTCAACAAGACTGTATGGTCCATTTACGTCCCGTTTGTTTACTCAATGTGCCTACAGCTAAACCACTTTCTGTTTCTGTCCCTCCTGTGTATGCAGACCTCGCATTGGTCTTTGAAAAAAGGGAAGCTGATAGACTACCCCCACACTGGGATTATGATTGTGCCATAAACTTGTTACCTGGAACGATGCCTCCTAGGGGCAAGGTCTACCCGCTTTCTGAGAAAGAAAACCAGGTCATGGAGGAGTACATACAGGAATCCTTATGTAAAGGTTTTATCAGAAGGTCCTCCTCTCCGGCTGGTGCTGGTTTCTTTTTTGTTGCCAAGAAAGAGGGCGATTTAAGGCCATGTATAGACTATAGAGGCCTGAATAATATAACAGTTAAAAATGCTTGTCCTATCCCTCTCATTACTGAGTTGTTTGACCGTGTCAAAGGTTCTAGATTTTTTACCAAACTAGACCTCAGGGGGGCTTATAACTTGGTTCGTATAAAAGAAAATGATGAATGGAAGACAGCGTTCAATACACGCAGTGGGCATTACGAGTATCTAGTTATGCCTTTCGGACTGTGTAATGCTCCTGCTGTCTTTCAGGACCTCATAAATGATGTCCTTAGAGATTTACTACACGTCTGTGCCGTGGTCTATCTCGATGATATACTTGTATTTTCTCCTGATCTGGAGTCTCATCACGCCCATGTGAGGAAGGTACTTAAGAGATTGCTACAAAATGGTCTTTATTGTAAATTGGAGAAATGTTTATTCGACCAAAAATCAGTACAATTCCTAGGGTACATCATTTGTGAACAGGGGTTCAGCATGGATCCTTCAAAATTAGAAGCCATGTTGCCTTGGCCTCTTCCTCAAGGCCTTAAGGCAATACAGCGATTTATAGGCTTTGCCAATTATTATCGCAGGTTTATTAAAAACTTTTCATCAGTAATTTCTCCTATCACTAAACTGACTAAAAAGGGTTTGCACCCCAGGGTTTGGACTCCTGAAGCCATTAAAGCCTTTGAGACTCTCAAAAAGGCATTTGCCACTGCCCTTGTGCTACACCATCCCGATCCTTCCCTTCCCTTTGTAATGGAAGTAGATGCTTCAGAATCAGGTGTGGGAGCTGTATTATCACAAAGACTATCCTATAACGAACCCCTCCATCCCTGTTGTTACTTTTCTAAAAAACTATCTGATTCGGAAAAGAATTACGACGTCGGGAACAGGGAACTATTAGCTAGTGTGATGGCTTTTAAAGAGTGGAGATACTTATTAGAAGGAGCCAGACATGAAATCCTGGTTATAACTGATCATAAGAATCTCTCCTATATAGCTGATGCTAAAAGGTTGTCCTCTCGTCAAGCCAGATGGTCCTTATTTCTTTCATGCTTTAAGTTCATTATCACATATAGGCCTGGGTACCGTAATGTCAAGGCTGATGCTATCTCCCGACAATACGAACCTTTGGAGTCTATTGCCCCTGCTCCTGAACCCATTGTACCCACGTCTAAGATAATAGCCGTTACCCGTTTGGTTATTTCGTCCCTTTTCCTGGATGGTATCAAGGCATACCAAACCCAAGCACCCTCTGAGACACCTGTTGATAGATTATACGTGAAAGAAAAAGATAGAAAGAAATTGTTAGTTTTATTTCACACCGCCAAAATGGCTGGTCACCCAGGGGTTACCAAAACATACAAGGGTCTCCTTCAACAATTTTGGTGGCCTTCACTTAAGCAAGACGTAGTGGATTATGTGCAGGCTTGTCGTGTTTGTGCACAGTGTAAGTCCCCTACTGTTAAACCCCCGGGCCTCCTGATGCCTCTATCCGTACCCAAGAAACCATGGACCCACTTATCCATGGACTTTATTGTGGATCTTCCTTCATCCGATGGAATGACAGTAATTTTGACTGTGACTGATAGGTTCTCTAAGATGGCACACTTTATTCCACTCAAAAAACTACCTTCTGTGGTTCAGTTGGCTCGGGTGTTTGCCAACGAGGTTTTCCGCTTGCATGGTATACCACAGGATATCGTATCCGACAGGGGTCCTCAATTTGTCTCTCGGTTTTGGAGGGGCTTTTGTGCTGAGATGGGGATTTCCTTGTCATTTACCTCCTCCTATCATCCACAATCCAATGGAGCTGCCGAACGGGTGAATCAATCTGTGGAGTTGTATTTACGCTGCTTCACGAATGCACACCAGGACAACTGGTCTCACCTCCTTCCCTGGGCTGAATTCGCCAGGAACACTGTGACTCATTCGTCCACTGGCTTAAGTCCTTTTTTGGTTGCTTATGGGTTCCAACCCTCTGTCCTTCCCGGCGTATTCTCCGACAAGGGAATACCCACTTTGGATGAGCACCTAACCTCCTTACGGAAGATGTGGGATCAGGTCCATGCTACTCTTTCTCGAGTGGCTGTTACTCAGAAGAGATTTGCTGATCGTCATAGAGGTGCTGCTCCTTCTTATGTTCCGGGTGATAGGGTTTGGTTGTCCTCTAAGAATCTCCGCCTCAGGGTCCCCTCGATGAAATTCGCGCCCCTACAAGGTATTGCGTAGGGTCAATCCTGTGTCCTACTCCCTGGCCTTACCTCCTTCCATGCGCATTCCTAACACTTTTCACACCTCCCTTTTGAAGCCCCTGCTCTGTAATCGATTCTCTGGTCCTCTCAGGCGTCCGGATTCCCTCCGCGCTGTCTCTAGTGACGTGTACGAAGTGGCTGCCCTGCTTGATTCTCGTTTTTCTCGGGGTCGCTTGCAGTATCTGGTTGACTGGAAGGGATACGGCCCTGAGGAGTGGTCCTGGGTTTCTGCCTTTGACGTGAATGCGCCCTCTTTGGTCCGCTCCTTTCATGCGCGGTTTCCTTTGAAGCCTTCGAGGGGGGGTTATGTCAGGGGTCCGCGGTCTCTCCTCCTCCTACCTGTCGGCGAGCGGCGTCGCCTCTCCGCCGCTCGCCGCTTGCATCCTTCACGCCTCCCAGCGGCAGCATGTATAACGCTGCACGCTGGAAGGTCGTTAATTTATGCAACCGCCGGGGTCACGTAAGTGACCCGGCGTTAAAGCAACAGTACCACAATCACAGTGGGAGGTTTAGATATCTCCCACGTGTGATTGTTAATTCTGATTGGAAGTTATCCAATCAGAATTAAACCTAGGGTATTTATACTTACCTTTCCTGTTCCTCCCTGCCCTGTTGTGGTCTTTGCTTTATAGTATTGATACTGAACTTGTGATTTCTGGTTACGTACTCTCTGGCTTGTTAAACTGACTTTGTGACTTTCTCCTACCCTTTGACCTCGGCTTGTTTCTCGTTTTCCTGTCTTCTGGTTCCCCTGACTCGGCTTGTCTCCTGACTATTCTGTGTGTGCTTAGCCCGGCCACTCTAAGGTCCGGTATGGCACCTTTTCTGTGTGTGTGTGTGTGTCTGTTAGTGTGTTGGGTTCCCGGAATCGTGACAATAGTGTTAAAATAAATGTTTATTCCTAATGTTATAGTGTCTTAGTTACCATTTAGGTGACCGGGTCCTGCTGCCAGGGTTTAAAAGGTGAGTTTTACATACCTTTTCTTCCTTGCAGCACTGGTCTGCTGAAGCCCATGGAACAGCGCAGTCAGGGGAGTGGGCCTTGACAGAGCCAAGGAGTAGGCAGGTGGAGTTAAAGAATTAGGGGTGGGTAATTAGGAATGGGGTGTAAAAGGGGTGGAGAAGAAAGGAGTATATTAAGCGGCCATTTTAGCAAGTGGCCATTTTAATCAGAATATGCATTTACCTGTTAATTGTCCCTCCCACCCTCCCTAGGTTTTGGAAGTTTCCCGTTTGGTCACAGCGGCGGGATAGTGCTTGGGTAATTGGGATGGAAGAGGAGTATCAAGTGGCTAGGCTAAGGTTAGACTGGATTAGGCCAGAGTGGTAAGCGGTCTGTTGGTTGAGCTCATCGGTGGCTCTGAACCTGGTTGTGTAGGGGTGTCTTGGTACACCCCTACAGTTAAGGAAGTTATGGTTATGGGGCCTCTTTGGCGGGCCGTGTGTTATTTATATTGTTATATATTGTTTATGGTATGGGGTCATTGCCAGGGGTAATTCTGTACGGAAGGGGATGGTAGTAAATTATTATTATGCGGCAATTTGTTATCATGTTTTTATTACAATAAAATAAAGCTGTGGACTTTTATATTTCCAACAGAAATACGGTGTCTGTGATTTTGGGGTTTTTTTTAGGGTAAAAATGCCACAGGCCAAATAACGACTGTGCGCATGTCAAGTGTTTAGCATTACCTATTTGGCTGAAATCACGGAGATCGATGATCTCAGCTAATTCAATGCCTTCCCATAAGCAATCATTGGGAGGCTAGTGCAGATACGCCGTTGTGAAAGCGCCTCTATTGGAACTTAGTATTACAGAAATTAGAGGCAGGTTATCCCTACAATGAAATTACCTCTAGGACCAGATATACACTCACATTGTGCACTCAGACTGTAAGTAGCCTATTGTGGTCCTTTTAAAAAAAATAATATTCCCACGGAATATTTGTCCTGAACAAAACATGGTAATGCCCCCTGACATTAACAGTGACCAGGAATTCCAAAACATTGTAGAGCCCATTCACCATAGAATAAAATGATGCCCCTGCTCCCAACTATTGTAAGATTTGAGCATAAATGTTACAGTAAATACATTTAGACCTTTAAAAGGACACTATAGTCACCAACAAAAACTACAGTTTAATGTGTTTGTTCTGGTGAGTATAGTCAATCCCTGCAGGCTTTTTGCAGTAAACACTGTCTTTTCTCCCTAGGGACACCTCCACTGGCCACTCCTTAGATGACTACTATAGGTGCTTCATGGGGAAGTGCTGCACACTGGGCAGCATTGACATTCTGTGTCTCCACCCTCTGCACGCTCCTATGGGAATGCATTGTGATTGGCTGAGACCATCACTTCTGATGATGTCAGCCAAGGATGCAGAACAGGTACTGATCTGTACTATCATTTCACCTTTCCATTCTTCCCACAGTACAGACTGACTCATTTATAATGAATGATGGCTGTCTGGACAAGCAATGGAAACAGTTGGGCTTAGAACATGAGTGTACCTCAGACATGCTCAGTCTGCTCCTAGGGGTGATTTTTGAAATGCCCCAATCAATCTCCAATAGGACATCTCTGAACCTAGTTATTCACTTGATAAATGTTCAAAAATCCCACGCAGTAGATGATTGGGCTTGTAATATAAATGCTGTGAGTTTAGTCTCTATGTGGGTTTTTTCTGCTTATTCATGCTTTTAATTTCAGTTCTCTATTTTTCCACAAATGTACCGTAATTAGTGAATTTATACTTCTTCATAAAAGCGTATCACTTAAACTGTTAATAGCTCCTGACTGATTCCTCTTCTGCAACTGTCACTAGTCTAATACTATCCTTACCTTTTTGTGTCTTTTTACCCCACTCCCTCTAGCATGTAAGCTCATTGAGCAGGGCCCTCAGCCCCTCTGTTCCTGTGTGTCCATCTTGTCTGGTTACAACTACATGTCTTTTCATCCACCCATTGTAAAGCGCTGCGGAATTTGATGGCGCTACATAAATAATAATAATAATAATAATATACGGCAATATGAAATATTCATATTATTTTATTTAGAAGTGTGTTAGGGTACCAGTATTTAAGATTTCAAAACCAGCTTTGGTCTCCAGTAATGCAAAACAGAAAGCGGATCAACACTCAGAGAGAGCTAGACATGATATAAATAAATTACAGTTCTATAAAATACTGTAAAAAACTTAAATCAAGATAAAATACATATAAACAGATTTCTAAAAAATAAATGCAGACAGTTCTGAATTATTGAAGGCACGGTGGTCGTTCTCTGAGATGATTAGATTTATGAGTCCACTGCCCTGTGGACGAGATGATATATATTCTGATCTATTCCCATGTGATATCTGTATTAACATCCATCAAAAACCTTTTTTTGTTTTCAGCTATTCTTCTAAACACATCAACCGTTCAAATGTTTGCTTCTTGGAAATCTAGCAGTAGTAGACAAACAGCATTACAAAAAGAAATGCTGCGTTTCCATTAAAGAAGAGGGAGCTTGTCCGAATAATAAACAGCCTTTTCTCTTTTTCCAGCTCAGTGGCTATGAGAAAGAAATTAGAAACAATATATAGGAGCTTCATAAGGTACTGATGAATCAATGGGAGGCCAATGCAAAGCAAAAAAATATTACAAAAGACAAATGTATTCTTGTATTGACCGTGTTAAATCTATCAGTTTTATAATAGGATGCAGGATGGAAAGGTAGTTTCTGTGGAAACAGAAAGTGTAGCCACATTTATCTTCCTATTGAACATGAACTATTTTAGTAAACATAGACACTAGCAAGACTCACTTAATTATCATTCAGGTGGGGGTTTTCAAAGAAAAACATGTAGACCAACTTAATTTGGGCAATTTCAAGCATTGGACAGATTTTGCTGTTTCTGCAACTCCATTTTTTTTTTCTTTTTTGAGGAAGCAGACCATTTGTTCTGTCAATCAGAGTTGGGTCACCCGATTTCACACTACTCACTATGATGCTGTGCGACACACTGTCATTGTGTCCAGTGTTAGATGTTGCTCTACAGCATTTTTATTCGGCATTTATCAAGTTTTGCGGTTTGTCGTTTTTCAGGTACACGTTCCATTGGATCATTCATGTGACATGAATTTTATTTATTGTTTTTGTGTTTTTTTTTCATTTTACGTGGCTTGTATTTTTTATTCCTGACTTTTGATATCTCAGACCTTTGTCCAGTCTCTAATTACATTGACCTTCCATACCCATATACCTTGTTTTGATCTTGATGGTCCTTTGGCTGATAGCAAGTGTTTCACCCCTCACTATATCTACTTCATTCAGCTATGATACTCTGTTATCTGGCAATATGCTACGTTACTGTTTTTTCTGTTTTAGAGTTTTTCCAATATAACCCAAAGAGTGCATTGCAGTGGTTATGGTGTCAAGAGTTTCTTGCCCCCCACACCCCAACTAAAGTAAATAAATAAAGGTCTGATGCAAAAAATTACATATATGGGAAGGCAGTTCCCTGCCACGTTCTCTGTTGTATGCTCCTGCTTGATGATCCACATTTTTCTATCCCATCTGATTTAGCTTATGAAACATACTTTACTACTGTATTGTTGCCCCAGAATTAACATTGAATTAACAAATGAAGCGTCCTTTTATTTATTAGTTGCTTTGCATTATATTGAAGGAGATACATTGAACTTGAGCATGATGACCATAGATGCATAGGTCCTTTCATACAATTAGTTCATATTGCTTATTGATAAGTAAATCAACTGTATCCTTGTTAAGTTTAGAGTCTGCTTTGTTTAAAGCTAAATCTGTAATGAATTGCTGAATACAGCAGACCATAGGCAGAACTCATTTGCGTTATCATCAAACTGCTGCTAATATCAACTTGAAGTCTAAATGAAGCTATTCAGCACTTTGTTGTCTGGACACATTTTAAAAAACAGTCAACAGTCAATTAATTAGGCTGTGTTTAAAATTAGACAAATTGTACCCAAGTTGATCTGTGTTTTTAGACACTCCATAAAATCTGCCAAAAGTTACATCTCCAGCATTTTCTAGGCTACAGTTTATTAGCCAAGGGACTTGTGGTCAAAAGAAAATCTGCATTTCTGCAAGCTACATCTGAACTACACACAGCTACTACACATACCACTACTACCAACACTGTTACTACTACACACAGTACTATGTATGCTGCTACCCACACACTTACCCAAAAACAAACATACTGCAACCCATACCATACACACACTTACACATGCTGCTACTCACACTGTTACAAACACATGCTACTGCACACACATACTGTACATAAACACACACTGATAGTCACACACACACAAACAAACATGCATGCAGACATTAACACACACTCCATCTGTGTGTTTAATACAATGATTTTTATCATATTTAAACAGTCAAGTACATTTTAAAAGGTATTCGGGAGTTGGTTAAGAATTCTCTGCCTACAGGCACTCACGGTATAATTCCAGCCCTGTTTTTCATCAAGTCATGTATCCCATCTATATATTGATGTATCTCAAATAAATTACACAGTTTCCCTTGCAATGGGTTCAAAGCACACAGCATGGTACATAATGTGTGTTCTACTGGATGGAATCACGCCAAAAACAGGCATTCATATTTTAACTTGCTCTTTAGTTGTCTTTTGTTTGTACTCTATTTCATAGACTGCTAATTAGTAAGCATTCAGAAAATGGTTTTGTCATAGATAATATTTTTCCTGTTTGAATATTATTAGCGGTTATTAAATACCACTGGGGAATTAACTCAATGCTAAATGACCTTTCAATGATTGTAACAATCATCTCATGTCCTTAACTAAATGAATGGACACTATGCAGCTCTGAAAGCTTTTATGCCGCAGTACCAAGGCAACACACTTTTATCTTGCAGGTATCCATGTTTTTCACCATCTGTAGCATTTAAAAAAGACAATGAATTATTAATTTGTTTGTCCGTTATATTAGATTTTTTTTTTTTATAATGAAAATAACATACGTTTAGATATGCTGGTGAAAATGTAATAACAAAAACAAAACTCTAGAAAACAAGGACAGCTGAGTATACTGAGTGTTCTACTTCCACATAAAACAGAGAAAGTCTAATTATTTGTTATAATTAGACTTTTGCATCCGGTTTAATCCAAATTGTGATTCGTCTGCATTTTGGCTGATCGGTGACTCGTCAGAATTCCGCATCTCTGAAGCACCATATGGACTAACCACAAAAGAAACAGGCAATGAATTAGCCATTTAGTTTGCTTCATGATTTGGAATTACATCCATGGAGCCAAAAAGGGTGAAGGAATGGAGAAGAATCTGTTGTTTGGAGGGGGACAAATGCAGCTTAGTTTGCCATAATGGACGACAAGAGGTCTGTCCAATGATGTGTGCTATTTGTCCTGTCCAATCACAAGGTATAAAAAAATATGTATGGTGGTAAACAAAAGATGATTCATGTTCATTTTATTCAAGATCAAGTGACCGTCTGAACTAATGGGGTTACAAGAAGAGTGTGTGGCCTGGTCTCTATCTGGCTGCCCAGCAGTTATTGCCAAGTGCACCACCCACCGTCCAAAATGTGCACGTGCTTTCTGTTACAGGGAACATTCTTAATCCCCAACGCCCAAAGCAAACAGCCTTCCTCAAGTTCAGTCTCCCCAATTTGGGTTACCCAGTTCTTCAGTTAAATACTAGATGTGTCTTAATCTGCTAGCTGAAAATCAAATTGCCCACTCACCTCTCCCTTCAAAGTTGTTTTCAAATTTCCAAAATGTATTCTGAAATCTGGTCGTCAATAAATATATCAAGTTGGGAACTCTGGGATATTTGTTGGTTGAGGAAATATTATTCATTGAGTTTCTATGGATTTTGTTTTAAATATCTATATATATAAATATACTAATGCTGATGCTCCTCTTTCTTATATGGCTTTTCATTGTCTCTCTCTGGCTTCTCCCTACCTTTGCTAAATCTTGCAATCAGACTATACCTTCTGCCTCTACACACGCAGTTGGTATAAGGTGATAGGGTGCTGTGTTTTTGCAACCTGAATCATGGTCACTCGCTATATACTGGAAGCCTGGGAAGGTTTTGACTTCTCAGGGTGGAACAGATGAATTGGTTATTAAATGCCCAATCTAATTTTCTTTACATTGTTTTAAAAAATCCCTTTTTTAAATTAAATTACTTCTGCTGCTCCATTTTTCCATTAAAATACAAGATTGCAAAAGGAAAATCAATTATACAAGTTCTCTCACTTAATATTTTTTTAATGCAGATATAATAATGACAACTCACAACTTGCATTGCAAATATGTCTGATATTGCATAAACAGGAGGCTAGGCAAAATTGTAGCCATTTGTGTATTTCAGTACACTAACAGGTGCCTTTTTGTGTTTGCCCAAGTTGCTTTTCTCCTGGGATAATCACAATCATGAACAAAAATCTGAACCAAAAAGTAAAATGAACAAATTTCAATTCATCTGAACCAATTTATTTAAGACTAATCAATTTGGATGACCCAAGTCTAGTTACAATTTTGAATGAGAAGGTGACTATATTCATATGTTTATTTTCTGCTAACAGCCAAAAACGTTTATCTACAAATTAATGACAATATGTAACTAAGCATTGAATTAGAACTGGTCATTAATTTACTGGCCAGTTTTATAATCCAGCTGCCTATAGAAGCAGAATTCTCAGGTACCCCTACTTCTCCACAAAATATTCAGTTCACTATTGCTTGCTCCAAGATTTTGAGGGTATTCTAGAGCAAGGTTCTCCACACTGTGTCCCTCCAGATGTTACTGAACTACAACTCCCATAATTATTTGAATGAAATAGATAGTCAGAGAATCATTGGAGTTGTAGTTCAGCAACATCTGAAGGGCTAGAGTTTGGAGAACCCTGTTCTACAGCATCTGACACTGCTAAGACTGCTGTGGAGCATCATCTAACACTGGACACAATGACAGTGTGTCGCACAGCATCATAGTGAGTAGCGTGAAATCGGGTGACCCAACTCTGATTGACAGATACAGTGACAAAACCAGAACAATGGTCTGCTTCCTCAAAAAAAATTGCAATTATCTTGTAACAAATTGTAAATGTATATTGACTGGTACCTGTAGGCAGCAGCCTAATCTACCTATTGGCAAATCTGCCTTCACTTATAGAGTCTTGGTGGCAGCACGTCATATAAGTGATGATGGTGTAGCCGCAGTCTATTTACAGTGAGTGTTATTACAATTGAGCACATTATTCCTTTAGCTGGAGACACAAGGGGAATCTATTTAATTCTTCTCCCACACACATAAGCAGAATTTTGCGAAAATGCTATTTCTACTACACTCCCAGAAAGTCATGCAGCAAAATGCAAATCAGCACCCACTGTCTGCCTTTAAAATCCAATTCACATTTCTATGGAGTTTATGTGAATGTGTGCACAAACATGCAGTTATAAATATCAACTTCAGCAAAAGCCCTAACGTTTAATTTATTTAAAACACAGCAACGACAACAAAATCCTTATTTCTATACATAGACACATTCAACAGCATACTGTCTATAAATAGACACACATTTATATGAGCACTTATAAAGAATTAATTATTATTTCCTCTTGCAGAAGAAACACTTCTCGAGGCAAAGCTCCTCTGGGATCACAGCCACTGATTAAATTTTTTATGAACATTTATATTGAGGAGTGTCTGTTTGTTCTTTTTTTCAATTCATTCATTAGAACCCACAGGTTCATCCCAACGCACAACAGTGATCATTTGCTTTTATATTGCTTTTCCGATGCTGCATCAGTTACAGATATTCATACCTGTTACTTTATCACTGAAAAGGTTATATTTAGTATAAATGGTGTACTAAGGGAGGGTGTTGGTCCATAGGTAACATCTGGAAGGAGGACAGGAACACCATAGACCCTACTTACCGCTAATGAAGAGTGGCCCAGTGGAACCATGGTAGAAGATCTGCATGTTCTTCTGCCTGGTCTGTCAATGAACGTCTGACCAGTCTATAGAGTCAGTGGAGAGGTCAACATACTACTTTTAATCCAAGGACAGAACAGGCAGAAGAGCAAGTAGATCCTCCCCCTCTAAAGCAATCCTGCTCAACCACACTACAATACTGGTAAGTGATGCAAGGTTGGGAAAGACACACAAGGAGAGTCACACATTTGACCCTGAACCTGAACATCTGTGAATCGGCGTCTCTAATTCTATTCGAAAACTATTTGAGGTTTTTGTAGGGTTTTTTAGCACAGACTGGCTGTATTTCCAATACGCAGCTCTCCTGTGCAGGGGGCAGCGCTACGTTGCATGGAATTTATTATTTGCAAAAGTTCCAGTCTTTTTCATACCTTCCAAAACAGGGAGACATGAACATAAAATAGGAAGGAGGATGGGACTGGGGCATCCTCCCATCAAAGTGATGCATTGGAGGTGTGCAACAGGAGTGGCACTTGCAAAAAAATGTAATGTCAGCCAAGTGTGCATGACCCTAGGCATGGACCACGCTCGAATTAACCCACAAGGATCATGAATGGTGCCAAAAAAGTTAATGGTTCTGGGGCACCTTTCTAAGTCTTGTGCCTTAGCGAGCAGCTTAAGGTCACCTTACGGTTAACCTGGCTAAGTCTGGCCGACTCAGGCTCACTCTTACAATGCACTGAATGTTCTATCTTATAAGCAGAAAAGTTAAGTAATGATTTTATGTATTCATGAGTAATCTTAATGGCATACTCATGCTGCTCTTTCACAGGGCCTGTGCAAGGATTTTTGCCGCCCTAGGCAAAATAAAAATGTGTGCCCCCATGTGCTATCACAATGCTCCACCCATATGATCTGCCATATGAACTAACGCCAGTGCTGCACACAGTGTGTGTTTACAATAAAATGCTTGCAGAGACATGCTATAGACACCAGAACTACTACATTAAGCTGCAGTGGTTCTGGGGATTATAGTGTCCCTTTAATGTGAGGTAAATTAAGAGATTAGTGCCACGAATAATATACTAGATTGCCTACTTACAACCAGATTAGGATGATGATGGGCTCTGGCTGCCATCTGGCTCTACTGGTCTGGTGTAGAACAGGCCCCTGGCGGCTGTTTGCAACCGTGCTCACAAAAGTCAATGTTCTGGGGGAACGTGAAGCAGAACAATTTTATTGGGCCCCTTGCACAGTTCAAGGTCTGGGTCCCCAGGGCCTGACGGTGAGTATGCCCATAAGGCTCACCCATAAGTCCACCTACATGTTCCACCCATGAATTTGTTCAAAGGGAGAGGAGTGTGTAGGGGATCTGTTACGTGTTAGTGTAGAGGATCTAAAGTGTGTGCTTATGAAATGTAGTGTAGTGGATGCAGTTTGTTTTTGTGTAAGGGATAGAAAGCAGTGTGTGTTTGTGTGTAAGGGATGTATTGTGTGTTTCTGGTTGTGTTTAAGGGCTGCATTGTGTGAATCTGTGTTTGTATGTGTAAGGGATGCAAGGTGTGTTTCTGTGTATGTAATGGATGCAGTGTGTGTGTCTGTAAGGGGTGCATTGAGTGTGTGAGTGTGTGTGTAAGAGATGCATTGTGTTTCTGTGTGTGTGTGTAAGAGAAGCAGTGTGTGTTTGTGTGTGTGTGTGTGTGTGTGTGTGTAAGGGATGCATTGTGTGTTTCTGTGTATTTGTGCAAGGGATGCATTGTCTTAGTGTGTAATGGATGCATTGTATGTTTCTCTGTGTGTAAGGGAAGCATGGTGTGTTTCTGTGTGTGTAAGGATGCATTGTGTGTTTCTGTGTATGTATAGGGAAGCATTGTGTGTGCAGTTTGAAAGAGAGAGTTTGTGGGGTAGGATAGGGGCTGAGTCCTACCAGACCTTTCGTGCTTCTCTTTCCCCCCTTCCTCAGCCGATCTCCCCTCTTGTCCCTTAAAGCTCTCCCCTGCCCCATTGTCCCTTAGTGATCTCCCCTGTCCCTTAGTGATCTCCATGGCCCCTTTCCCGTAGTGCTCTCCCCACCCGTCACTTAGAGCTCTCCCCTCCTGTCTCCTAGTGCTCTCTCCTACCTTTCCCCCATCCCTTCCCCCCGTTCCTTGGTGTTCCCCCATCCCTTAGTGCTCTCCCCCTCCACCCCTTTCCCCTGCCCCTTAGTGGTCTCTCCTCTCCTCCCCTGTCCCTTAGTGGTCTCTCCTCTCACCCACCCCATTAGTGATCTCTCTTCTCCCCCCCTCAGTGGTCTCTACTCTCCTCCCCCAGCTCCCTTAGTGTACTCTCCTCTTCTCCCCCCTTTCCATTAGTGATCTCTTCTTTCCCCCTCCCCCTCCCCCTTAGTGGTTATTACTCTCCTCTGCCCCCCTAGTGGTCTCTCCTCCACCCTTTCCATTAGTCATCTCTCCTCCCCCACCCTTCCTCCCCTAGTGGTCTTCCCCCCCTCATTTTCTCTCCTACCCCCCACCCTTAGTGGTCTCTCCTCCCCCCCTCACTCTTAGTGGTATCTTCTCACCCCCCCTCCCCTAGTGGTCTCTCCTCCACCCACCTCCCTTCCTTAGTGGTCTCTCCTCACCCTTAGTGGTTTCTCCTCACATGGCCAAGCTCTGGTCCAGTCTGCGGTACAGGAGTGAGCACTTCCTGTCAGTCTGGCTGGGTACAGGAAATGTATGCTCCTGTACCGCAGACCGGAGCTCAGCCACGCTACACTGAGAGACTGACAGGAGGGAGCGCTGTGCGCTTCCCTCCTCCTGATCCCTCATATCTTGCTTCCCCGGGCCAGTGCGCCCTCATTGACGCGCCGGCCTGGGCAGTGCTGCAGCCTCCTGAGGCTCTCTATAGAATGCTCAGGCGGTTGCATCATGAGGGGGCCGACGCTCCTGGTGGCGCCCCTTGCTAAGTCGCCTATAGAAAGCGCAGGCCCTGCATCTTTCACAAGTAAAAGAACACTAGGGAAAAGTGTCCTGGGATAGTATTTTGAGTTGGCAAAGTTATTTTGTATGAGCTTTGAATCTGAAGTATTTCTTTAAAGTAAAATTAAATTAAATTAAAAAGTTGCATAATGAATATATAAAATGTTGCACGCATGTTATCATTTGCAAAATGAACTGCACTGGTGTGAAAAAATGCATTATTTATTTTACATGAAAAGAAGTAACTAAACAAGCACATATTTACCATGCTGTTCTCCCTCTCTTTAATTTAAATATTCTGTGCTCTTGCAAATACTTAGAACTCGTTTCTGTTAACAGTCTGTTGCACTTGCGATGTCTTGTCCCCAGAATTAATGAGGCAGCCAAGGACGTCAGTTTGTTGATAAATCTGAAATGCAAACCTGCCATAAATCTTCTTCTCCCTTTTACTGGTCATCAAATCAGATTATGAAATGTGCCTTTTTTCAGTGCTAAAGGCTTTTAGGAGTTTAGCACAATTTAAAAATAGGCATGGTTACACAAATCTAGGATTCTGCCTTCTAACTTATCAAGTCCCTTAATTTTACAGCAAAATAGGTGTTTTTACACATTGGTCATCTTTTACGCATTAATTAGCAGAAGAATACTGCACTTTTTTTTTTCTTTTTATAATAATTGCCAACTTTCCTCATGTTTCTGTATTCAATTCAGTTTTATTTTTCTTCTATAATATAAACAGTATATTATAGCGGTACTTACATTTGTTCTCAATCACAGAAAGATAATTGTAGTTTTTCAGTAAACTGGGAATTGTGAAGAACTGAAAAGGGAATAGCAAGTTTTACCCAAAATAGAAGAGCTGGGAAAAGAGCTGAGTAGGAGTTTTTTTTTATTTATTCTTAGACTAACATTTGCAATTCTCTTGTCGGCTCTCCATAATTCCCAGTTTATTGAATAACACTGAATGTGTAAAAAATGATTTTCTACATTAACCCTTCTTTGCAAGCTTTTTTTTTTTTTTTAGCAATCTGGATCCTAGCTGGGTGTGAAAACAGTAGATGCTGTCAGATCAAGTAACTAAACCAGCATTTCATGGAATCATCCAGGAGAAACTGACTGCATTAACATACAATTTACAAATCCCTGGTCAGTTTCCCATAATGTCCAAAACATACACTTAAAGCGGCACTGTCATGCCGAATCCCGTTTTTTTTAACCCCCCTCCTGCCTCCACTACATCCAATTGACCCCCTAGTCACCCCCAATTGCCCCTAAGCCCCCCCACATTACCTATTTTTTATTCTTTATTTTCTGCCCCGATCTTTATTCAGGGCGCCGCTATCTTTGGGTGGGTAGGTGAAGTCCCTGAGGGACACGTCAGCTGCCCACACTAGATAGACTGTGAGATTCCCGCACATGCCCAGTGAAACACCTGGACATGCGAACGGGAATTTAATCTATTCATTCATCAGACGGACGAATGAATGAATAGAAAAAATCAAACGAACAAACAAACACCGAATATCAGTGTTCGTTTGTTTGTTCGGTTTATTACAAGGAGGGAGCTACCGGCGTGCAGCTCCCTCCTTGTAATATGTAAAGACAGAAGCGGCAGGGAGCTGTGCTCCCCACCACTTCATAAGCCCCCCAGGTCCCCCCCCCCCCTCACTCTATGGGGGGCAATATGACCCCCATAATAGCATAAGGGACATTAAAATCTCCTGAATTCCCTGTGGCTGCTCACTGTAAAAAAATGGTAATAAGGGGGGGGGACCTACTGTCCTCCCCCCGGCCATCCAATCACAGTGCTCTGTGTCATTTTACAAGCGTGGGAAAGTTCTTTGGAATTATCCCACACTGTGTAAAATGACACAGAGCACTGTGATTGGATGTCTTGAAATCTATCCAATCACCGTGCTCTGTGTCATTTTACAAGCGTGGGAAAGTTCTTTGGAATTTTCCCACGCTTGTAAAATGACACAGAGCACTGTGATTGGATGGCTTGAAAGCCACCCAATCACAGTGCTTTGTGTCATTTTACACAGCGTGGGAAAGTTCTTTGGAATTTTCCCACGCTGTGTAAAATGACACAGAGCACTATGATTGGATGGATTTCAAGCCATCCAATCACAGTGCTCTGTGTCATTTTACAAGCGTGGGAAAGTTCTTTGGAATTTTCCCACGCTTGTAAAATGACACAGAGCACTGTGATTGGATGGCTTGAAAGCCACCCAATCACAGTGCTCTGTGTCATTTTACACAGCGTGGGAAAGTTCTTTGGAATTTCCCCACGCTGTGTAAAATGACACAGAGCACTCTGATTGGCTTAAACCCACCAATCAGAGTGTTCTTACCCTAATTGCAGGGCGGGGCAAGGCTTTATAAGCCTTGCCCCGCCCTGCGGAGCTCAGTCTGCGCGGAGCCCTCCATGGGTGAAGATGGATTATTTTTTTTGCGCTCGGGTTTTTTCTTTTTCGTCAGGTTTTTTTTTTGTGCTCAGGTTTTTTATTTTATTTTTATTTCGACGGGTATGATGGATTTTTATTTGGCCTTTTTGGGGGCTGAATAAGGAAGATTTTAGAAAAAAGAAGACGTCAAATGGTAAGTTTAATTATTTTTTTACAGGTTAGTTATTTTATTCCCCCCTCACTATTTTTAGGGTGAGGGGGGTAGGTAGGGGATAATATGTTTTGGGTGGGGGGGAGGGGGTGACTAGGGGCTTGGGACCCCTAGTCACCTTGATTCGGGGGGGAGTTTAATTTAGGGCCCCCACCCACCGCTCAGGGGTGGGGGCTGGGGGAGAGGACAGTAGGTCCCCCCCCTTATTGTTTTATTAGGGCCCCCACCCACCGTGCAGGGGTGGGGGCCGGCGGGGAGGACAGTAGGTCCCTCCCTTATTGTTTTATTAGGGCCCTCACCCACCGCTGAGGGGTGGGGGCCGGGGGGGGAGGACTGTAGGTCCCCCCCTATCTTTATTTAGGGCCCCCATCCACCGCTCAGGGGTGGGGGCCAGGGGGGAGGACAGTAGGTCCCCCCTATCTTTATTTAGGGCTCCCACCCACCGCTCAGGGGTGGGGGCCAGGGGGAGGACAGTAGGTCCCCCCCTTATTGTTTCATTAGGGCCCTCACCCACCGCGCAGGGGTGGGGGCCAGGGGGGGAGGACAGTAGGTCCCCCATCTTTATTTAGGGCCCCCACCCACTGCGCAGGGGTGGGGGCAGGACACCAGCCGCAAAGGGTGGGGGTTATTAGGTTTTTTGTTTTTTACAGTAAGCAGCTATAGGCTGCTCACTGCTTACTACACATGCCCCTACTCACGATATAGCGAGTAGGGGCATATTATTTACTAATACTAAGTAATCTTTACTTAGTATTAGTAAATTTGGCTGAAAGACCAATTTAGGTCTTTAAGCCTTTTAGTAGATAGCTCCCCGATACCGTGGGAATAAGGGAGTTATCTACTAAGCGGCTGCAAGATGCAGCCGCGGCAATGAATAGGATCAGAGTTACATTCATTAGAATGAAATTCCGATACGAACAAAGTACCGAATTGCATCCTAACACCAATGGAGAAACTTCTCATTCTGTTAAGAAGCAATTCGGCAGTTTTGCCGGCGTTCTGTCTAAGTGACAGGACGTTCGGCAATACTGACAGGAAGCATTGTGGGAACAGGGAGGAAAGCTAGGGATCATGGGAAAATTGCTCTGACCAGCGGAAATGAAGCACACTTTGCTCCTTCACTGGTCAGAGCTGGTCAAGCGGAGGAATCCTCCATAAGGCAAAGAGTCCCTACTTTGTCTTATGATTTTAAAGAAAACTAAAGAAGACAGGAAGAAAAGAATAACAGATCCCGAGAGAGGGGGAGAAGAGGAAGAGATTGAGGAAAGATAAGTTCGGCATGACAGTGCCGCTTTAAAACAGTAAACGTATTAAAACAAATAACTGTGTATAAGGCAGTGATGGTAATCATGGATGGCCAGAACATACCATTTTTTTTATTGCAGAAATTATTGTATCATTGCTGCTTATTTTCACATCTTTGAAAACATTCTCAGAGTGTTTTTGTGCACGAATTTCGTGTAAATTACTAATATAGATGTTAATATTTTTTCTAGAATAAACCAATAGTTCACGGAAAAGTTAAAAGTTTAACAAACTAACATTTTAAATAATTTTGTTTTGTTTTTGTTATATTTTTCTATGTCTGGCAGACACTCCACAAAATATTCCAACAAACACGGAAAGTCAAATTGAGCTATTTTCTGTAAAGTGCAATAGAAAATTATTTAAATAAACCTTTCCACTCACACAGAGTAAGGCTTTAAAATAATTCGCACACAGAATACAGTCATGCTTGTACAGACAAATGTTAAGCTTTTGCCTGCCTAACATTTTTGTTCGACTTGTTAACTCTTCTTCTTAACATCCACTGAGACCCTCTACATTGCTGTCATTCCTAAGGAATCAAAGCAGAGGCACTTTGACCAAGTAGTTTGATATTAATAGTGTTTTGTGTTTTGTCAGGAACCAAACATTCACAGCCTACTCATATGAAAACAGCTGAGACACGTTTGAATATATGTTGCCTGCCCAAAAGCATTCCAACAGTATATTAGCGTTATATTGTTTGACCTTCTGCTGTAGGTTGCACAGAAGAATTATAAACAAAGTCATTATGAGGAACATAAATTGTCCTAACTAACCACAGCCGAAAAATACAAAACAGCTAACTGAGCACTGAAGGATTACTTCAGATTTGGCAAGCAATGCTGGGTATGTGAACATTAGTAATCAGAAGAGTGTCAATCAAAGCAAGCGGGCTAAAATTAGACATAGACAAGTGTGAGGTCATCTTCTTGCAGATGGTACATTATTTCACTGGGGTAAATAAAGGGTTAACCCTATGATACAAGGACATGTTGGTACCGCAATTCAATTTAGCTTTGTGAGCTTTGACACCACACTATATAACTGGATATTCTGTGTCCAGTTCTTGATAAACTACATTTATATACGGCTCTTTGAGGAAGTGTTCCGACCAAGCTAACTTTAAGGAACCATTCTTCTACGTTCCACGTAAACTTGATGCATCAACCTTTGTTCTTCTAATATTACATTTGCTTTCAAATATAATTTTTCTTTTTATTATTGCAATTATTATTAATTTTATATATCAATGTTTTATTAGGTATATGTGTTATAATGTGCATCACTGCAGAAAATATTGTTACTTAATTTAAATAAAAAATATATATTTATACATTGATACAAAACAAAATTAAGTTGCTGAGCATGTACCTAGCAATTAGATTGCAGCTATGACGTGATGTCAAAGAATTTGCACTGGGTTATGATGCAGAGGGATTGCACAGAATTCAGATGTTTTGGTAGTGATGACAAAAATAGTTGTATGGTGTATACCACAAATAATCTACTACTAAGTCCTTTCAGTGCTCCTATAAAAACATTGTCTTGTGTATTCACACATATCTGCTGTCATAATCAACCTCAATGACTTGGGTGCATGTACCCTTTTAGCAATATATTGAAATTAACACATTTATACATGTTTTTATTAAGACGTCAACAATATCCTGTTATTGCGAGAGTATCACAGGAAAATGATTTATGATCAGAAGATGGATTGTTTATTCGGTTTTGTCATCTCTTTTGTGGAATGACCTTTTGGCAGTCAATATGTAGAGCGTACATGTTGATGGTTGAAAGAAGGTATTAGAACATCTGAATAATATTAGGAAAACGTGTGTTGCACATTCTGCCCCATTACATTGCAATTCATGTTATATATTCAAACACCTAAAAATAAAGTTTATGACCTTTAACCCCTTAAGGAACAAACTTCTGGAATAAAAGGGAATCATGGCATGTCACACATGTCATGTGTCTTTAAGGCGTTAAATGGATAGGGGGGGGAGGGGGCAAGGTAACAGAAAGAAAGGGTTAATAAAATGGGTGGAATAACAGACACACAATTGTAACAAGACAAGTGGACGCACAGGAACAGAGTGGTTGAGGGCCCTGCTAAATGAGCTTGCATGCTAGAGAGAGTGGGGTATAGGAACAAAAAAAGTAACCGTAGAAAAGTAGGTTGCTTGAATAGTATTCACTGAGGGCTTAGTGATTTAACTTGCTTTGTATAAGTCTGTAACTGCTCCTGATATATTTATCTCACTGGAAGAAATATGTAGATTTTTATATTTGTCATATTTTGCTTGCTGCATTATTTTAAATTTTATTGCTATTTCTTTACATTTTTTTTCATTTACATTTTTTGCTTTATATTTATTGTAATTTAATTTGTTTCTCTTCTTTTTTTTAGAATGTGTTTTATTGTTATTTTTGTCCTTTATGGATATGGGATTTTGTTTACAAAAGGACTTTGCTAGGGTGTATACACAGGATATTTTCCGTGCATGTGTGGTTGCCATTGGTAATACTATTTTCAGAAGATCTCACAGATGGACTATGTTTTCTACACTGTATCTGTAGGTTTTTGAAGGAAAGTTCCCCCTTGATATATAGTCTATGCACATGGAGCCATGTGCGAGTACATAGGATTGCTATATATGGAGGCATATTATGATGAGTCTATGGTTGCCTGGGAACATCAATGTGCCAAACCTGATGATGCTGTACACATGAAGAACAAGATGGTGGGATGCCGAATTCACTTCCTGGTCTTCTTGGATTGGGTGCACTATTCATGATGAGGCGAGTGGGACAGCAGAGGGGAGTTTTAAATGGGGGGAGAAGAGAGATGCTACAGGTTTGTTTTATTCTGAGATGTTGTAGTGTTACTGTTTTTTTGCACACAGAGGGCTCATGGACACCCTAAACAAGTAGCATATCCAGAGAAGAATCGCATTGGGCTGATACTTCCTGAGTCTAGCTGCCGGCAATACTGACAACATGGTTGCAATAATTGTTTTTAAGTATAAATAGATGTGTCATTGCTTTTAAAATTTTTAGCATGCTGCACTATTATCCTGTCTCTATTTTATTGTAGGTTTTCCCTCAGTCTCCGACCTACTGTTTGCAATGTCAACAGAGCATCTATAAGCTATTCAAGGCTTTGGAGCCAAAATTACAAGCCAGAATCATGCAGTCAGGAAGCAATTATTATTATTATTATTATTATTATTATTATTATTATTATTATTATTATTGGTATTTATATAGCGCCAGTTTATTCCATAGCGCTTTACAAAAAAAGTGGAATTTACCAAATGAGACAATAACACAATGTAACAGGAACAACAGGTAGTTAAGAATGACAGCTATTGTATTTACATCCCCAATGTTGTTATACCAAGTACTTTTAAACAATGTCCATCACATAATTATTGTATTCTGTTACTGCAAATGCTTGAATAATGTCAAAGGAATAGTGTGCAATGGGTACAAAACATCCATCAAACAGATATCAAATGGAGGTTTTGACAATTTCCTCATACAACAAAAACCCAAAGTGATTTCGGAGTCACTTGTCATGCTATTTATTGATATGTTTATTGTAACTTGTGCAAGATACAGTAACTTGTAAAATAATTAAACCACTCATCTGAGAAAAAGAAAAATGACAGGCTTTTTTCCACATGAATTTCAGCTTGTGCGTCAGCCTGTCATGGACTAGTGCTTTAGGTATAACGTGCTCCAGCAGAGAGGTTGAAAGGAAACTATAATTAGACATAAGGTCTAGGGATCTGCACTGCATTCATACTGATAAATGTTACTATATACTCCTCTATTTAATTAAGTCGCTGTTTGTAGAAGGGCAGCATGGTTCTCAAGAGGGGTATGGAATTAATATAATGCAACTAAGAACACTGGAAAGTAGACACCAATTTATAATTGTGTACATATATATATATATACATATATATATATATATATATATATATATATATACACACACACACACACAACATACAAGATCCAGTACACTCACTCACACACTAAACACTAACTCTACTTCAAAGCTCACAAAATGTAATACCTTTTAGGTAAAAATAATGGGGTTTAATTTACAGTATATGATCATAGATTGCATAATCCTGCCACAATGCCAATGTAACCCATTCTTGGCAGGTCTTATCCTAGCAAACTAATTCCTACTCTTGTGAGATTAACCCACTTCCTTGGGAAATCCTTCCTCCTGGGGCTCTCTGCAGTGCAAGGTTAAACCAGGCAATGCAGGGATCCTCAGGAGGAAGGAGGCACCTGTGACAAAGAGGGGTGAAAAGTCACAGGAGTTGACCTGAACTCCCAAAAATGTTTTCATATGTATATATGACGTAAAACCATCATTGAAATTATTTCCCATATTGAATGGATATAAATGTACTGATTAACTCCATGATTCAGTAACCTCAATACATATGTGCGTTTGCGTGTATGTATGTATGTATGTATGTGTATATATATATATAATGGATGGATGAATAGTGAATTCTCCCTGAGAGTATATATCTAAGTACCAAAAAGAGTGTGGTGAGGCCAAACATAATAAAGCTATCCACAAATACAAAAATATACTGTTATGCATCACCTGCTTATCTCAAGCTGGACTTTTAGGGGTCCTCCTTGGGCATATAAACTTGTGAAATCATGTTTTGATAACTTTCCCTAGAACATCCCAGAGTTCCCAGCTAGACAAAAAATAAAAGTCTCGGTACTTAACCCAACTTTGGTGTAAAAAGCTTGCCTGGGTTCAATCCAAGCAATAATTAGGTACCTTGATTGGGTACCATTATGAAATGCTGTTGGCACGTTAAACTGAAGCACCAATTTCATCACTAAAAAGATCTGCATCCTTTATTCTTTCATATATCTGTATATTTATGTATATATGTACACTGCTCAAAATTGTCACTCACCCAGTAGCCATTGGCGAGTTGAAATTAAACCCTGGCAAGTGTGCCATGGAAACGCCTTTCTGTAGGGATACACTGTAAGTAACATTAACACAGATGTCACGTTACAGGAAGGACGCTGCACATGCTGCTACCGTGCCCATGCCAAAGGATCACGTAGTAGGAGAAACTTTGCAGTGGCAAAAAACAGCCATGTATAAACAAACATGGGTTTTACTTTATAGGCTATAATTGCATTGCTTTATTGCGTTAAAATAGCATCATACATGACTGCAGTAATATCAGCATCACTTTTTATTATTTTACTTATATAATGTCAATACATTCTGTATCACTGACTATCCTCTTTTATTAGGTTAACTTAAAAAGGAAACAAATGACCCCCATTAAATACCAATGACAGACCATATACTCATAACAATATGGCCTTTACATTTTGTATTCTGCAATAAGAATCCCTCATTATGTAGCACTCTTCACTACAAAGCAGTTTGACAAAAAAAAAAACGTCCTGAAACCATGCATGCCTCTAGCACATTATTAGATGGGGAAAAAAGTACATTTGATGATTCAAATTATAGACACCAACATTTTAAAAATCAATTACATGATAATTATTTTTCAGATAAGAAGCAAAGTTTTTTTACCCTGCTTCTAAGCTATGATATCCACCTCTTTGGTTGACACATTTTCCCACAAATCTTCTTGCATATACTATATCCCTCTCTAGTTCCACATATATTGCTACATTCCCGTTAATGTCACTTTGACCCATGTGTATCATATTAACCCCATAGTTAATGCTTCATATGTGCTCACAATGAACCATATATATTCCTCCAGACAAATTGTCAATTATGTTGCACAACTTCCATCACACGACTCTTTGTACACACATTTTTAGGTATTGAAGCATACCTTTCAAATCAAACATGAACATTTTTTTTGTAGTGATAAAAATTTCTAATGATAATAATGATAGCAAATCAATAAAGATCTGATGAAGGTAAAGAATGCACTTTTTCTTTAAATGGTTAAATACAGTACTAACTACTGAGCTAAGTAACAAAGAGGATGAAAATGTAGTCATAATTCATAATCATATAAGCTGTTACATATTAAATCGCAGTAAATTAAAAACGGAATTGCAAAATGTAAGCAGAAACTATTCATTAGCCAAAGTTCTACAACTCCATACTTAACTTGGTTATTTCAGTCTAGATTTCAGTCTAGATTTTTCAATTCGACTTTTGATTCACAAAAATTTAGTGTATTCTGAATAAACTGATCCCTTTTTTTCAATTTAGAAACATAGAATGTGATGGAAGATAAGAACCATTCGACCCATCTAGTCTGCCCAATTTTCTTTCATTAGTCCCTGACCTTATCTTATATCTAGGATAGCCTTATGCCTATCCCACGCATGCTTAAACTCCTTTACTGTGTTAACCTCTACCACTTCAGCTGGAAGGCTATTCCATGCATCCACTACCCTCTCAGTAAAGTAATACTTCCTGATATTATTTTTAAACCTTTGTCCCTCTAATTTAAGACTATGTCCTCCTTGTTGTGGTAGTTTTTCTTCTTTTAAATATAGTCTCCTCCTTTACTGTGTTGATTCCCTTTATGTATTTAAATGTTTCTATCATATCCCCCCTGTCTCGTCTTTCCTCCAAGCTATACATGTTAAGATCCTTTAACCTTTCCTGGTAAGTTTTATCCTGCAATCCATGAACCAGTTTAATCCAATGGGCAATAAAGTGGACTGCACTGTATTTCTCTTGTATACAATTTAGGACTGAAAAGTTCAGAAAATTGTAAATGTGTTGTATAGATTTGAGAATGCTTCATAAGTTTCAGTATTTTTCTAACTACCCAAAAATCTAACTATGTTTTGATATACAATATGCTATCTAAAATGGATATCTTAAGTTATGAATGTTCCTTTCATTTATATAGAATAGAACACAGACTCCTAGAGCTGAAATGTATGAAATATTTCATATTAAAGATGTTCGGAATATTCCTTTGATTCTTGTATGATGAAAAAATGAAATAATCCGGTCTTTCCGGAGTATCTCCGTTTTATTGACACTAGATTTTTATTATTAATTTCCCTGTGAGAGTTTTCTCTTCTACATTTTTTACCTTATAGTCCACATTTCATTCAGGTGCGACTTGTCAGATGTGTGCAGTGACTTTATCAGTGCGGCATAATTGCCTCTGCGGGATGTGACCTACATTTTCATTAAAAAAAGTTTCGTAATGTCTGGGTATTTTTTTCTGAACTGAGAAAAAAAAAATATTCAAACACTAAATTCAGATCTAAAAGAACACACCAACACAATATGTATAAAGACAAACCACTGTTTCCAGTTACTGTATATTTTATGATAGAGATAAGGATGATAGGTAGGTAATTAGATAGAGAGGTAAATAGACAGACAGATTGCTGTCCAATGTTAGACTGCTTTGGACAGGCGATGCCAAAGTAAAACTTGAGGCAGGTGAGGGAACAGGTTTTGGATGTGTTTATGTCACATCTTTTGAAAATTGAAGACTCCATGGTTAATAAGTGTTTGGAGCTTAGAGTGTTCCTCTAATGTTCACTCAAGAAATTAGTCTTATTTTTAGGTCTGCTTTATACAAAGGAAAATCAATGCTTGCTTGGCTCCTCCTATGTCAATCCTGTCTGTGTCATTCCAGTTAAAGGACAAAACTACATTACTACAAGAAACTCATACTTCAAAAATCAATATCAGTCAGTGTTGTTGAGACTCTGTGATAATGTCACGGCAACAGGGTCACTCAGTGGAGAAACTAATACAGAAAGAGGCATTGGGGCAGGACCCAAAACATTTTTGGAGCCTACCTCAAATAATCACTGTGGAAATCAATAGTTATTATATGTAAAGGAAAACATAATAGATGCATAAACAGCATAATATGTATTACTAACCACAATATGTTGATCTATAGTGGATACACAGCCATGAAAGACCTGCTCAAGACGTGTGTGTGTGTGTGTGTGTGTGTGTGTGTGTGCGTGCATGTGCGTGTGTGTCAGCACACAGATTCATGCTCCATTTTCAGCCTTACACAGTATTGTCAATAAGGGTTCCCAGGAAGTAGGTGTCCCTGTTGTGCTTGTACACCATGATGCATTCAAAATGCCAGGTGAGTAGAGGGAGATATATAAATCTCTTGTCACCAGCCTATGGTGGTTTCTCGGCAAATGCCTAGGTTGCTTTGCTGGTTATCTGTCACTTGGCCACCAAGTAGGCCCTCAGCCCCGTGAGCCCTCGTGCAACTGCATTGGCTGTACTGCAAGTAGTTCTATCACAAATGCTATTCTTATCATCTGTATTCTGGGAAAATGCTCATAGGCTGTGGTATCTAAAGAACAAAACTGGTTCCATCTCAGCAGGAGGGTCCAATTAATCTGGACAAAAAAAAAAAAAAAACAGACATTGTAAAACTAAAAATCTACAATAACATTGCCTCTAATGATGTTTTGCTTTTTCTATTTTATCTTTTTTAGTAAAAACATTCTATAAGAACAAACAAAGATCATGTTGGTCTCATTAGCGGAAGCTCAGATTTTATTTTCTAACAGTACGCAATAAATTTCAACATATTTTTTCCTTCCATCCATTAATTTGGCTCCCAGAAAATAAGAGGAGATGACATAATCCTTGGCTTATAGACCGTACAGTAACATTTACAGATATATTTATAGTATCGAGAAAGATTTAGACTGAACGTTCTTTATCTTAATTACACATAACATGTCCCACAGGCTTCATCTAGTAAATATTGCATGGCTCTAGAGTATGGAAAGATTTTCGATGACGGAGATTTTCTTGCAATGTCTTCTTTTTATGGACAGAAATGTTATACTAGTTTTAAAAATAAAAGTAATTCTTATTTTGGAATGACCGTTAGCAGTCATACAAGTAACTTGGAAAATATGAGCTGAACGTTTGGAGACAGCAAATATACAATAATTATTTTATGAACTAAATGACAATATTTTCTCTCATTGTATGCTGTTGTTATGGTTCCAAACAAACCCATAAAACGTTAAGCTAATCATGTGATCATTTGAATGAAGCAGTTGAGTTGAAGCAAGGTAGCCACGTTTTATTTATACTTATTATTATTATTATTATTATTAATATTATTATTTTTAAAACTATTAAAACTTTTATTTATCAAACTCCTCGTTTTTTAAATTGAATTCAATTTTTAAAGTTATTTAAATTATTAGTAGCCTCTACTTTCTTTTCGTGCAACAACATACTACATAACTTGACTGATGGCTGACCACCAGCTTCAATCAGTTGTTCTGAGTGGGAAGCAATAAATATTCTGGAAAATAATCCAATGTTTTTAAATAGTCCATTAACTTCCATAATAATAACTTTAGTTCGGGACACATAAATAAATAAGACAAATCAATTAGAGGCGTATATGAAATGAAAACATAACAGATCAATATTAAGTAAAAAATGTATTCTTCTTTAAATTTGCCTAGAATTATGCAAAGCTGTTACCTTTATCTGCAAAAAATATAAAAAATCCTGTTGAAAAGACTACCTATTTACATAACACATTACCAACTGTAGTATCCCATCATACTGTATAAGTATGTGAAATCTGGCACTTAGTACAAGGATTCTCTAGTTCATCCTGTCCAGTCTCAGACAGAACATGGAAATTCACTTTGTGGGATCAGTGGTAGGCAACCTTCAGCACTCCAGATGTTGTGGACCTTTGCAAGCATCATATCTGCAAAAACATTATGGGAGATGTGTCAGGGTGGCGGTCCGAGCCCGGGACCCAGACACTGTCCGGGCGGCGGTGCGCGTGACCGGGACCAATATGTCTGATGATTAGTGGGAGTCTTCAGCGTGAGAGTGGATAGGTCAGGATCTGGTGCAGGGTAACCGCACGCCCCCTGGTGTTGAGCACCAGCGTTTGTGCAGCCACATACCAGAACCCTGATTCAGTTTATGCGGATCCCAGGAACTAGGAGCAGGAATTAAGCAGGCCTCCGAGAGCTGAATAGGGAGGCTCTGCAGCAAGAATGTATCCAGTACAGAAACAAGGCAAGACCAGAAAAGGCACCAAACATCAAAACAAGACAGAACCAACTGAACCCAGAACCGGAGAAGGACAGAAAGCAGAACCCAGAACATGTACACAAGACATGAGGAAAACAAGAACAGGGCAGGACAAGACTGTACATGAACTGGGAATACAAGACAAAACAAAACAAGAGATACAAGGTAAAACAAGAGGAGACATAACTAAGTACTACATATTAAAATCATGGGGATTTAGTTACATTATATGATCATACATTGCATACGCCTGCCAACAACGCCAATGTACCCCGTATCTGGCAGGTCCTACTCTGCCTAATGCAAGCTAAACCAACCATAGAAAACACACATAGTACTTACCTGCAAGAAAGGGCAGAAGACTTGAGCAGCTGCCTGAAGGAACACTGAAACAAAAGGAATGATGGAAAACAAACGGGTGTGGCAACATAAAACAAACATTTAAATGAATCCAAGAGACTGGTGAATGCAGGGACGGAATACAGGAATGAACCCAGAAAAATCCAGCATAAAGAAAACCAGACATAGAATAGAAAACCAAAAAAACAAGAAAAACTAAACAAGAATTGTAAAAAGAGTACTGGATACCAGAAGCCATCACCAGACTTCTCTGCAGAACAAGGCATGATGTGACAAGATGTAGTACAGTATCTGGAGTGCCAAAGGCTGCCTGCCTCTGGCAGAGTCAATATCACTAAGTACGTATTTCCATTTGGATTAAAGCAAACGGATGGAGACAATAAAAATTAAAATGTACAATGTCTGTATTTTACAGAACAGATATTGTATGCTTGAGTAGATTTATCAATATGTTCTGTTCTAAAAAGTTGTCTAAAAGACTAAATGTGAGACAATCTCTATGGGAGCCAGTAGAACCATCTTGCATATTCCATTGGGGACTCCTCACTTTTTACATCTTGCACCATGTTTTAGAACAGGACACTTTTATAAATCTCCCTCACAGAGTAGCATTCCCATGGTTGAACCAAAAGCTAACATAGTAAATGAATTAAAAATTATCTTAAATGAATGTACAGATATCCCAGGGAATAAATCCATAGAAAAAAATATAAGGTTTGATGGTCAGCAGACCAACACAAACTCTGATGCTTTATTTCACAGAGTTCAATCTATATATTACATAATTTGGCTACTGTAATGTTATAAATGTCGTTTTAATTTAAATGTGCACCATCATATATCATGTTTAACGTCTAATGTACATCCCATTATTACAATTCTTTAAGTGATTGATTTATGTTTGAAATGAGGATTCAAGAAAGACCAGTTATGGTAAATTAAATATTAAAAATATAATATTACAATAGATGGCCGCAAGAAAAATGTCTAATGTATTCATGTATTCATTGTATTATTTATATACATTTGCAAACATCCACAGAAGGAGTATAAAAATATGAAAAGATTGCATTAGTCCTTAAGGAAACCTAATTTATTCTCAAGAATTCAAAAATGAAAAATTTCATTATAGGAAAAGGACTTTTTTAGATTTAGTAAAACACGAATATTGGAGTTCACTGTTGTTCCACTTGTGTTTTGAACGTATTCTTGTTAAAAAAAAAAAAAAATACTATTAAAGACAATTTAATGGGTATAGCATAAGAACTATATAACTATATAGAAACTGATAACTCAATATTGACAACATGAGATACATGAACCATTTTAAGCAATATCTAAATGTGTTAGGCTTTTTCATGAACAACAAAAGTTGTTTATAAAAACTGACATATATTTTTCAATTAGTAGAAGAAAAGAAAAATATAAAATAAGAGATGTCTTGTGGAGACATTTTTCACTATTTTCTTATTTTTCTTGTTAAGATTTTTCATTACATGCTCTCTCAGTTTTTCTTAGATTATTAATTTTGTTCATATCATCATACATAGTTTCCAACAAACCCTAACTGTAAGCATGGTTCATTGCATTCTTACTGCATTCCTGGATTCAAGAACATTGCGTCATAATCAAACAAAAATCTAACAACAAGATCAACAAAACTAATTTTATACATGGTGTATCCATGGTAAGCATATTGAATGAAAGTTGTTATTCAGATATTTTTAAAATAGGTTACAAAAATAAATAAAAATATACCTCTCTTTACAGCAATTTGCTTTACAGTACTCCGCTAATATAACACTGTTAAATTTGTAGTCAGATGATGAATCTCCAGTATTTTAAGGATCACTGTACGAACATTGGTAGCATTTTTTATTTATATATTTATTTCATATTTATTTATTATTTTTACTTTATTTAAAGGGTATGATAGTGTAAACAGGTTTTGAAGCTTTTGTGTGTACTAGCAAATGAAAAAAACAAAACAAAAAAACTGTGCTTCAATTTACAGTGATATACACTTTACAGCGGTGATCTGGAACCCAAGCCGCAGGATTAGCGAGGTAGGCTTGTACCATAAATTTCCACTTGAGACCTTAAAGCTACTAGGCAAAGTATGCAAAAAAAGTGTAAAAATATATAATTCTCTGCAAATAAATTCCACCGCACTCACAAGTAAATAAATTTTTTTTTTAACATTTGTATTCTAATCATTAATTTTTTTTTAGTTAAATTAAAATTGCACTATTAATGTGTAGATTTTACTTTCCATAAAACCGAGTGTTGCACCCTCCTTCTTTAAAGACTTGTCTGGCTTGCTTGGCTTGCTAGTACTGTGTATGCATTTAAATGTTCAACCCCCCCCCCACCACCACCCCACCATACACAGAATTGAAATGCTCAAATTATTCTGCAACAAATTGAAAGATCTCATTACAATATTTTTGAAAAACACGTCAAAAGAAAAGCTGCATGTAAATATGATGTTTTAGACTTCATATTTCACTGTTCCAATTACACTGACTTCAAAAAAGGAACTAAATTAAAAATTTACTCTTCAGAACCAAGTCTCCGAATTTCCCTAACTTCCAAGGAGAAAAAGATCCACCGTCACATTAATAATTAAGAAGATGCTCAAAGAGTGAACTTCTGTGAAATTGCTTTGAAGATTTTTTGCTCCAACCATGTAACCATACCTTCTGACTCTTTTCACTTAACTTTTTGATCAACAAATGTAAAGTTCTTGGAGAAAAGAGCAAAGTATTGAAACAGGTTTGTAATCTATGAGTAATTATATAAAGCAATATCCATGATCTCTTTGGTAACAAGTTATTGGTATACACAACTAGACAATACGCATACAACTGTAAAATATAGCAACAGAGATTCACTTTGGGAATTTTTTTTTCACCAAATTGGAAAATTATGCAGAAATTACATGGGGATTGCAATTTTGGGCCATAGTAGCTGTTTTCCATCCGACCTATTTTAGCCTAAAATTATGTATCAATTTTTCACAATTCGCAGTTGAGTGAATGAAACTAATCAGGGATCATTCACTAAACACCAAACTGAAGGGAATTGAAAACCAAAGTGCAGAGGTTTTATCTAAAAAGCTCATATGGAAAAAGTCTCAAAATGAGTTATGCTTATTAATAGTGGAGTTTTTCAATGTAGTTTTCAACTCAATATTTAGTACTTAGGAAATAAAGGTTTAAATAAAAAACATGGGCTGCAAAATCTTTTTTCAGAACTATGTTTATCAAAGCAAAATAAATGCTGGGGTAAAATATAATTAGCACCCAAAATATCACCATTTTATCCTTGATAGATCTTATAGATAGAATTATTTACTATAGTGAAAATTCAAGATGAATTCACAGTGAATTTCAAATCTAAGGTAAAAAAAAGTCATAACTTAAAACATTCCCTAAGTCAGTTATTTTTCTAGTTTGGCTATTGTGGGCTTATAATTGAAATTCACTTTGAATTCAACACAATTCTCTCTTTGGAGGATAGCACTGATAATGTGCCTATTTAGGTGATTGGGCAGCCACAGAAAGTCACGGATGGGAAAAGGGGGAGGGCTTATTAAGGTAGCAGACAAGAGAAATGCAGCTTTTGAAAGATGGTTTTTAAATATAGCCCCAATGAAAAAATACAAAACTAAAAGCATGCATGTTTTTTTTATTGAGGGTATATTTACCAAATAGTTATTTTTTTTTTTATTTGGACAGTGGAGTGTCCCTTTAAGACCACAATGTAAACAATGAAGTTTCTACAAAGCTGTAATGTTTTACATTGCTGGGTTAAAGCTACATGGCCACTACACCTATACCACATAATTGAGATTAATTGGTCTGGGTGCATTTTGCGGTCCTTTAATGGTTTTGTGTCATTTAATGTGTTTTATTTTGGATACTTAATGCTATGCTAGTATGTGTCGTTGACATCTTGCAATGTGTGACTCATAATAATTGTACTATTTACTAGCAATTACCAGACACAATATGATCAAACCACTCCATGAGAATGTCGGGAGCGGGATATTTCCGAACTGCTCTATACCTCACCTTAATTAAGGTAAAGTAATAAATACAAATGCTTTTGTTTTGAACTAAACCGAGATTCTAAATTATGTTCCCTTGGCAGTTTCTTAGTTAATCTTTTTGTTTCAGTAGAACAGAGTGATGCAGGCTAGAGCAGTTCAGCCAACTTATCATCTAATATCTTTTATTGGCTCATTAATGATGAATTCTTTAGAACACTTTGCCCTCAGTCTTAATTCACAGTTGCCTAACGTGTGCTTAATGTAGTCTGGATTTTTTCTCATATGCCTTAAGATTAATAAATCTTTACTGAAAGCCAGCAGTGTATCCACTTGTGATTACTTCATATGGAAAAATAGCCAAACAGGGAAAGATTATTTATAGCATCTGAAGATTGTAGAATAGAAAAAAGATTAAATGATTAAGTATGGTCGTAGAAGAGGTATGGCATAGGTCTTTATAGTCGTAAACATTCATATTTCAACTAAAAGATATAAAAAAATTAACTCATCATAGGCAGCAGCGGTAGACTTGTCAAGTGTGTCCTACCAGCTCTTATTGAACTATCGAAAAACAACTTGGGGATGGCAGAGGAATATGATAAAGACAAAGCCTAGCTCAAAATTGGACATTGTAAGTGACCCGCTGATGCTAATGCTCATGGGAATTGTAACTTAGAAAGCAAGTGGAGGTTGCACACTTAGTTGACTAAACTGTGAGTTCCGATAAGATTCGGTGGTTGACAACTTCATTGTAAAACGAAGGCGAAAAAAAACAAAAAAACTATAAACAAACTTGATGCCCTTACCGTGGTACGAACTTGGGTAGAGGGTGAAGCAATTAACCCATTTAAAATAAAAAAAATATTTATTTTTTATTTTTTAAACAATGCAAGATAGTCTGATGGAGAGTACAATTAGGAGACCCCTAGAGTATGAATGATTGCATGAATGTTTTTCCAAATTAGGTATATATTTACAGAACTGAATAATAGATATATGACTGTTTTTTCTTTCTATGTAAATTGCTTTTTTTAGAGTTTTGCATTATGTATTTTTATATGAAAAGAAGATTCAATAAAGATAATTTAAAATAAAATAAATCTGAAACTAATTTCCGATTCAATTGTTTTCCCCTAAATTGTCTAAGTTGGTTACCATTCTTCCAATCTTCACCACACATCCCCGTTTAGTAAATAAATCCTTTGGATGACAAGAATACATAAAGCCTAAATCAGACGTGTTTTTTTTTCACTGTGTGGCCCTCTGATGAAAATATACATTCTTTGGTGTACTCCAGCAGTAGTTAAAGGAATGTTCAAAGTGACTCTGGAGCTTCAAATTTTTTTTAAAGTGTTTTCATGTATAATTGCCAATCTCTGCAAACTTATTTTATGAAAGTACACATTTTTATAAAAAATCTTCGGTCATGCCATCCCGTCCTTCAATAAGAGAGTTGGGAGGGATTGCTTCCAATAATAGTTAAAAGTGGAAGTGCGAGGCTGCAGCAGTCTTGGCGCTTGACATTCATGCACGTCTGCTCTGTATTACATGCGTAATTTGACCAAAAGGCCTGTCCATAAGAAGCCTCTGATTGGACAAGGTCAAGCACAGATGGGAAAGTTTATGCTGGACATAAAAAGGAAGAGCCTACATTATATGGAGGAACTAGTTCTGCATCTAATGTATGCTAGTTGTTTCAACCTCATTCCCCAAAATGCACTTAATATTTTTGGGGGTTATATCTGCTAAATGGTTGAAAAAAAAAATCTGTAGGAATCTTACCCTTACCACGCCATGTGTGAACAATATTTATGTATATTTATTCATTTATGTTCAGTACGTGGTACAGGTTAAACCAGGAAAATGTGAATCAGTCTAAACATCTTTTTGGAAATAATGAACACCAGTGTTTTACGATGTGGTTGTTCTCTAGTGACACTGGATATCAGTGACAGCCCATGTGTGGTGAGCTGAGGTTGATTTATAGCGGACCATTAGCCTTGATTCTTTGAATAAATGTTCAAACATAGATGTGTCTACTGCTATCTAGTCTGATTTGCCTACTTCTTGAATAAATGCAGTGGATGCAACACTGAAAGTAATGTATGTATGTATGTCTTAATATATTGACTTATCTATTTATTAGACTTGTGTATGGTTGGAATGTTTGGTTCAATTGAGTCATTTTTCCAGAAACTAAAAGTTTGTTCGAGATGTTTGAAACTCTTTCATTTGATGGTTCGGTACAACCGAAACTCGTCCATGGAAAAAAATTCAGGAAAACATTCGGACAAACCAAAAAGGGTGCAAAAATGGGTCTATTAGTTAACTGCAAAATATATAAGTAATATAAATATCTGGCTCACAGATCAAATGAGAAAAAAGTAATCAATAAAGGGAAAAATAGGAGAAGTAAAAAAATATATTAAATATATCATATATAAATGTAGATTTTTATTTTTTTCTGCATCTCCTCTTTTTCTCTCTATTGGTCACTTCTCAGTTGATATATAAATAAAACAAACATTCAATGGCTGTTCCCTAGCCACCATTTATATTTTTTCCCATCAATTATCTTTTTTTGAGTGGAACTTTGTATACCAAATCAAGCAAACATGTGTGACCATCATGCTAGTTGTTTAATTGGTTATATGTCCGTATGGTGTTTTAGGAGTTAAGGAATTCAACTGGCAATAGCTGAATGCTCAAGTCTACTATTTATTGAGATAACTTTGCTAAGGGACAGGAAATAGATTGTGAAAATTGTGCCAAGAAATAGCATCTGGCTCCATAAACTGATCTTCCTTGAATGTTTTATTGGAGAGAAGGTCTTTTTGCCCATTGGATAATAGAGTTGAGTTGACAGATCTAAAGCTGATGCATAGAAAAGACAGGAACTGTATTACTAAATTTATGGGAAGCCACAGGTTACCAAACTTTTATCTTAGCACGAGGAGTAAGTAAACTTCACCTGACTCTATAATACAGATTAGATTTCTACAAATATAAGAGCTTTTCTAATACAGTTATAGATATAGTTATTCAATGCTAAATGAACAAGATTGTCTTACGTTAGTATGGATTACTACCCCCAAAAAATGTTGTCACAATAAACATAAAAAACATTTGTTTACTAGTTGTAGAAACAGAGGGGCAGAACCACAAAGAAGACTTTTACACTTGTTCTCATATGGGAAATATTGTCTTGAAAGGGATTGTGTAACTTTAAAAAGATAACAGATATCCGTGATGGTGGAAGAAGGTTCTGAAATCAAGACAAAATCTGGATTTTTGAGTACAGGTAGGCTTCACTGTTGCCATAATTTTGAATAGTATCTAGATTGGCAAACACTATTCCATAACTGTTCTGACCTGTTCTGATAATCCAACAACTAAGGCTGCCTGCTTTTTCAGTATTATTTGGCAAAACAAAAAAACAAGACAAAATTGTATTATTATTGCCATTTATATAGCTCCAAACAGATTTGGTATAAATAGGACAATTACAAAAAGCTTACAGGAACAATAGGTTGAAGAGAACCCTGCTCAAACTAGCTTACAGTCTATAGGAGGTGGGGTATAAAACACAATAGGACAGGAGATAGCAATCAAATAATGTAGGAGTGAAGCATTATGTCCATCTAGTGCTGCCAGACCTAGCTAGATAGCCAAACCCTTCTATACATGATTTCAGGCTCACCCAGTCAAGACCACAGTGGAAAGAAAATGTTACGAGGTTGCCTGAGGCCATACCGTTTGATTTGCATCTCTCAGTGAACATCCTTTTGATATCAAAAGGAACACAGAGTTCATTAGTAATGTATTGTCCTGGCTTTACACTTTTAAGCAGTTACAACAGGATAAAACTCTGGAGTTAAGGCTTTTCCATTTGAGAATAGAAACCGAACAGTACTGCAAATTATACAAGTCTAAGATTCACTCATGCTAATGCCTACACAAGTTACAAAATTCAGTTATATATATACTAAATGTGCCAAATAATTGCAATATGCGTTGTTTATTTTTATTTACATATATATATATATATATATACAAATGGAAAGAGTGCACTCGAAAGGTCTTCGTAAGGATATAAACGATTTTATTGTGCCAAATTTCAAAGACATACAAGTCGACGTTTCAGTCCTCGCAGGACTTTTTTCAAGACAATGATAGGCGGGAAAAAGTGATTTAAATATACCTTACATGTGATTTGATTGGAGAGTGAGTTATATGAAAGAGAGGCTATACAAACGTGAAAACAATTACCTGAATATAGAATAGAGGTTAACCCCTTGAGTGCCTGAAGAAAAGGCCAGTAAGTGAATGTGGTTACGGCCAAGAGTCTGATAATTTGCTCTCGCAAACATATTAAAATACAAGGATGAGAGATATCGAAGCCACCTTAGCATATCAAAGTATTTTAAGGTTCTACTACATTATTTAGGCTAATGTGTTAATCAAAATTTAAACAGATTGACTTAAACCTAAACATAAGATTACTACGTTTTTGAACATTTTTAAACAATAACATAAGGTGGCTGCGTTTTTAAATTGGAGTTCCAAGTGCCAAATAGTTGCAGCTCTAACTTTAGATACATTGCTGGAAAGGCTTCAAAGTATATTTAAATATTTAGATAACCATAGGGATACTTTATATATACTCGGATACATTACACCTTAACGACCATTCTATCTATGGAGTATAGCAGAAGTCTCCCTTGACTGCTATACCTAGCTAAATTAATATAAATATATGCATGGTCTAACAAAGGACTCATGAACTAATTACAGATAATAAATTCTCTGTGGCCTTTTATACAAATATATACTATATACTAATTGCTGCTATTCACTTAAACTGTGTGGCATCTTTATCTTTTCGGAATAAAGCAACTAAGTGGGTTGATCTCGTTGAGTCCCCCCGGGGACAAAGTCCCTAATGTGAAGATCCAAAAAGCTTCTCTTTGAAGAAGTAGGACGTCTCTGTCACCCCCTCTGTGCGGGGCCGGAACATGTTCAATGCCCATAAATTTCAATGTGGGCAGTGTATGCCCTGTCTCCAGGAAATGTTTGGCTATAGGGGTAGTTGCTATGCCGCTGGATAGCGCTGTCCTGATGGTAGATCTATGTCCCCTCATGCGCTCCCTGAGGTCATTGGACGTTTTGCCAATATACATGAGTCCACATGGGCAGGTGATGCGATATACTACGTGTGTTGTGGTACACGTGATCCTTTGCCGTATCCTATATTCTTTACCTGAGCGAGGGTGGTAGAAAGTTTTGCCCGGAGTCATACTATTGCAAGCCATGCACTTTAAACAACGGTAACAGCCTGGGTTTTGAACAGACTGATGTGCTATAGACGTATCTGTATGCACCAAATAATCTCTCAGGTTCCTGTTCCTCCTGTAACTGATCATAGGGGTATTCTGGAATGTCGTCGGTAATGTCTTATCTTTTTTAAGAACCTCCCAGTTGTGTCTTATTTTTTGGGACATCTCGCCCGATAATGAATGAAACGTTTGGGGGAAGATCATTCTACTTTGGTTGTTCTTAATGTTAGGGCCTTCAGTGTAGTTTTTAAGTGCTTTTGAATATGCACACTCCAGCATCTGTCTTGGATATCCGCGTTGTGAGAATTTTTCAAACATTTCTTGCACTTGATTTTCTGCTTTTATGGAGTCAGAGTTGTTTCTCAATATTCTCATAAATTGAGATACCGGTAAAGATTTTATGAGGTTGGGTGGGTGGTGGCTACTAGCGTGTAATAGCGTATTGCGGTCAGTCTCCTTTGCAAATAAAGTATATCCCAGCTTGTTATTTTCTATAAAGATACGAAGATCCAGAAAATCAATTTGTTTATTGTTGATTTGATAGGTAAGTCTTACTGGAGAGTCCAATTGGTTTAATGACCGTATCATGTCATGTAGACTTTGTTCCTCGCCCGTCCATATGATGAACACGTCATCGATATATCTCAGATATTTTAGGATATGTTGACCATGTTTTTGGAGAATGTGTGCCTGTTCATATGCATGCATGTATGCGTTGGCATACATGGGTGCCATGGGGGCACCCATCGATGTCCCGAATATTTGTATGTAGAATGCTTTCTCAAAGCGAAAATAATTAAGTGTAAGACATAATTCCAATAATTCAAGTATATACTCAATCGGGGGCTCTATACGTTCTTGGTACTGTGTTAGTACTTGGCGCATTGCCTGGATTCCCTCCTCGTGGGGGATTATGGTGTATAAACTGCTTACATCAATGGCTGCTAAGAAGACTCCTTGTGGGGGGAGTTCTATTGAGTTTAAAGCTGCTATGACTTGCGCCGAGTCTTTGACATAGGTAGGTAGTGACATCACCGGTTTTTTAAATTTTGTGTCTAACCATTTCCCAATGGGTTCTAGCAATCCCCCGATCGCCGATACTATCGGTCGTCCTGGTGGACGCTCCAGGTTTTTGTGTACCTTTGGCACTGTATATATGATCGGGCACCGAGGATGGGTTTCGAATAAGTATTCATATTCCGTAGTGGTGAGAAAACCTGCTTCTAGGCCCCTTTGCAATGTCTGCTGGACAACTTTGCTGAATTCATACGTGGGGTCTATTTGCGTGTATTCATACACTCTGGTATCCTTTAGTTGTTTAAGGATTTCCTCTTTATAGTCGTCATACTGTTGGACGACTATAGCACCCCCCTTGTCCGCTGGGCGTATGGTAATAGACATATCTTTAGCCAGGCTATTTAAGGCTTCTCTTTCAGCTTTGGATAAATTCGAGCGTCGTTGGTTCCTGGTAGTTGTGACCTTCATTGTATCAAATTTTAACATTTGTGAAAATGTTTTTAATGTAGGGTTTGAGGTGGAGGGGTCGAAGGTACTTCTCATTTTAAATTTTTCGCTGTTCTCCTCCGTTTGTTGTTGTTGATTAGAGTTTTTAAAGAAGTCTGCTAAACGAAGTTTTCTGTTAAATTGAAATTGCTCAATTTCCCATTGGAATTTGTTAATATTAGCAGTCGGAACAAATGAAAGTCCTTTATTTAGGAGCATAATTTCTGTAGTGGTAAGGTTTCTAGTCGATAGGTTAATGATAGGGTTAACTAGCGTCTCCTTGGCGGTCGCCCCCTGTGTCCAGTGCCTTTTCCCTTTCTGTCCCCTCCTGGTATAATTTTGATGTTTGGAGGGTGCTCTGTGCCTTGGCGATCCCCGCTTGTAGTTTCTCTCACCAAGCCCAGTCCTGGTTCTAAAAAAGACGTATTATATGATGTTGTGGTATTAGAATAAGCTCCCTCTCTTTGAGAATCTTTATAATCAGAGTCAGATGCCGACTCTCCGGAGGTGAAGTCGACAGTAGATGCAATGGGTTTTCTAATTCTAGGCTTATAGGTTCTATATGCGGGTCTGGTGTTACCTCCCGATAGCCACCTGTATACTCGATGTTCTGAGTAATCTGCTTGTACTTTAGTAAGTTTTTCTCTTTTGAACCTGACCAAGTCGTTTTTATATTGTTTCAGGTCTTCTGTAAGTTTCTGAATCAATGTGTCACAGTTAGGTGCTGTAATCGTAGTTGCATGCAATACTTCATAATTTGAGATTTTAAATTTAGTAATTTTGAGTTCACGACCTACCTCCTCGATCACCACCAACATCAGGTCCAGGGAACACTTGTTTAATATACCGATCCACTTCCGACACACTTCAGGGTTGTTTCTTCCAATAGTTGGAACGTTCTTAATCCGAAAACCTCTAGGGATTTTTTTCATGCGGTAATAGTCGGATAAATATGTGGCGTGTAGTTCAAGATCAATTTGTCTTTGTTTAAGTTTGAGCAAATTTCTAATAACGTCCCGAGGTTCAGTAGATATTGGTAGGTCCGAGTCCGTTTGCGGCCACAATATCGCCGCTGCTTCTGCTTCTGTGTATTGCAGCACCTCAGCATGGTCTGCATACGCTCCGGCTCTAGTCAGGAACTCCGGGGGGACTCAACGAGATCAACCCACTTAGTTGCTTTATTCCGAAAAGATAAAGATGCCACACAGTTTAAGTGAATAGCAGCAATTAGTATATAGTATATATTTGTATAAAAGGCCACAGAGAATTTATTATCTGTAATTAGTTCATGAGTCCTTTGTTAGACCATGCATATATTTATATTAATTTAGCTAGGTATAGCAGTCAAGGGAGACTTCTGCTATACTCCATAGATAGAATGGTCGTTAAGGTGTAATGTATCCGAGTATATATAAAGTATCCCTATGGTTATCTAAATATTTAAATATACTTTGAAGCCTTTCCAGCAATGTATCTAAAGTTAGAGCTGCAACTATTTGGCACTTGGAACTCCAATTTAAAAACGCAGCCACCTTATGTTATTGTTTAAAAATGTTCAAAAACGTAGTAATCTTATGTTTAGGTTTAAGTCAATCTGTTTAAATTTTGATTAACACATTAGCCTAAATAATGTAGTAGAACCTTAAAATACTTTGATATGCTAAGGTGGCTTCGATATCTCTCATCCTTGTATTTTAATATGTTTGCGAGAGCAAATTATCAGACTCTTGGCCGTAACCACATTCACTTACTGGCCTTTTCTTCAGGCACTCAAGGGGTTAACCTCTATTCTATATTCAGGTAATTGTTTTCACGTTTGTATAGCCTCTCTTTCATATAACTCACTCTCCAATCAAATCACATGTAAGGTATATTTAAATCACTTTTTCCCGCCTATCATTGTCTTGAAAAAAGTCCTGCGAGGACTGAAACGTCGACTTGTATGTCTTTGAAATTTGGCACAATAAAATCGTTTATATCCTTACGAAGACCTTTCGAGTGCACTCTTTCCATTTGTATATATTGAAGGCTTAGGCAGCACCGAGGCAAGTACAAGACCGGTACATTGAGTGCGGGATATTTGCAGTTTATATATATATATATATATATATATATATATATATTTAAAAAAATGTGTACACAGTAAAATAATTAATACATCAGCTGATTTTTATTATAAGATATTATGGCCATAGTAATTTCATCTTTAAAAACATATTCAAAACTGACCGTCGCAATTCAAAATATTAACACAATGGGTAGGGGATAATTTATGATGTATTGATTACAAAAAGAAAGATTTGTTTTCTTGTGACAAGTCCCAACTATTAACCAATCAGTGCTGTCGTCTAGGCTTTTGTCATCAATTGTCTTTTTTAATTCATGACTGGAAGGCTTCTGTAGTCCTTCTGATAACAGGAAATCTGCATACAGGGGAGGGCTGGCAACTTTTAAGCATGAAGATAAGAACAAATAAATATTCTTTATTTGCAGCAAGAAACTCACGTATCTCTATGTGGATGTTCCACACTAACATGGACCATGAATTTTACAGACAGAGGCTGCTAGAAAGACCAATGCTGTCAGCCACCAAAACAACATGAAGAGCATTCAAAGAGATTTGTGCATGCCTAAAAGACTCAGAATTGGTATCCTGCAGCTCATCCCACCAACACTAGCATGTGTGAGGAATATTGTACTGCTCCATCTCACCCTATAGTCATCTGAAACCCCATTTAGGGACACCTTAAATGTTTAACTCCAGGTACTATAGTTTCAGCAAGCCAATCTAGCACACAAGATCCTTTAAATGCAAGCCATCACACAAACTACTAGGCCAACAAAGACCTTGCAAAGGTCCTGCCTGCTGCCTCACTTATGCAGTACTCTTGCATCACCCATCTTGTGATCTTAATCCATAGAAAAATGATGTGAGACTGTAGCCCACAACTCTGCAATGTTCGTAGCATTTTCCACTTCTCCCTTGCAAGCTCTCCCATGCTGGAATAGGTTATTTAAGGTCCAGGTTGTGATGATATCTTCCTATGTATAGGTTTTCTTTAATTTAGACTAAACTGTGCAGGGTATGATGAAAGTTTTTCTGCCTGGGTAACACTTCAGAAAATGTTTGTATCATGAGGAACACCACCCGATGGGTATTGATTTTATTCATCAACAATTACAATGTTATTAAAAAAAAATTATTTTAAAGCTGAAAAGATACATGTGATTTGTTTTCTAAAGACTATATGCTCCGATCTCTAAAAGCTAGGGAAGGGGTAGATCATTCAGTGCTCCAGATGTTGTGGACTGCATCTCCCATAATACTCTCACAGCTATAATGCTGACAAGGCATCAAGGGAGATGTAGTTCACAACATCTGAAGTGCTGAAGGCTTCCAATCCCTGGGCTAGACTGTTATGATGACCTTAAACAGGATTTCACATGGCTAACAGTAAAAATATTATTTTTGGCTAATATACACACTGCCAAACCTTTTCTGGACTCCAAAATCTTAGGCACTATTTATTTTCTAAAACCAGACAGCTTAGCATTTGACCCTACTAGAGCTGATATAATTATTACAGTTGGGATGTGTAATAATCACATTGATACTGCACACAATATGCTGTAAAATGAGAGAAAATCTTTATGCACTGCATAGAATTCTACTAAACAAGATGTTTCTTCTTGTACTCACGTTCTGGCCTTTGTGTGTAAATTTGCCAGAAATAAATATTCATTTTGACAGACTACATATTATAACTTGAGTACCACTTCATGAGTTCCTGGGAATCCCATTATAACATGGATAACAATCTGAGGACTACCGTTATTGGTGACAAATACTCCAAAGAGTATATGGATACCAAGACATTATTTTAAAGGACTATGGGAAACATTCTCAACAATGACGTAGCTTATCAAATGGAAAACAATAGAGTAAAATAATAAATGTGATGGAAAAATATTTGTATATGAGATTTCAAATGCATTAGCTATCAAAGTTTTAACTGCTACAGTATTAAAATAAAAAGTAAGTTAGAAGTTAGTAAACTGCTCTCCTTATATATTGGGTTACCAAATAGTTTTTTGACAAATATGCCATTTAATTCGCCTCTATGTCACCTTGGGAAAGAAATATACAATTTAGGTGCTACTTGCTTATTGAAGTCCAGAATTTAGTTTAAATCATCAGTAAAATTATGCAATTAACCATTACTTGATTATATTCCATCAGGAAGAAGTGAGACTAGAAAAAAATGTGCAACAAAATAATTACAAATAATATCAAAATAGTTTGTTTCAATGAACAGTGCATGCAAGAAGCTGCAGTGAGTTATGTCACTGATGCGATACACAGACACGCTGTTCATACAGGTGAAAATCAATGTAACGCTTACAATGGATCAGCGGTTCCACAAGAAAAATATATATATATTGAATTGTTCAGCAGTCTCTAGACAATAACCAAGCAACGGAGTATGTCAACAGTGTATGTCTTTCCGGAAAAAAGGCATCAAATGTTCTATCTATCTTCCCCAGCCAATTTTGAGCTTGCACTGAAACTAAAACTACTGAAGAATTATTTACTGTGCCCTGGTAGAAAAGCATTCTGCATACTCTATGACTGCAGTATCTATGCAGCATATAACATATACATGTAATAAAGTCATTTAAATCTAAATATTTTTTACATTTTAATTCTTGTTTTTTCTAACCTTTTTTACCAAGATTTCTATAGCTAGGACAAAGCATGTTGAATGAATATGGGTGTCTGATTAAGATTTGATTTTAGGATGAGTAAAAAAAAAAAAGTCTAGAATTATCTATCGCTCGTAGCTTTGCAAAAATCAACATCTAATAGAACCTTCTTTAATATACTTGTGAAATAAATACTCATGGTCACGACGTGTCCATCAAGTAAGAATCTTGTAACTATGTCTTTATTCCTCCAAACAAACAAAAAAATAATAGTTGTAAAAATATATATACATTTTATTGTGTTTTAGACTATTTTTATTATTTGAGCAATCTTATTTGAGCAATTCAGAACCAGATCTCCCTATATTTCAATTCCCAAATGTGTGAGCTGTCACATGTCTCTTATGTCTTCTAAGCCATGTGCTACAATTGTTAGTTGTTCTAGTGTGTTCGATTGACAGTGTGTTTGATTGTTTACAATCACACCAGGCTGACATTCCCTTTCATCAGGCAAACCTCCCTATTTCCTGATTGGCCAAACCCTTTGTTACACTGACTGTGTCTCTGATGCTGCCCTGTGGGTGGTGCCACTGATGCAGATCACATCAATGGCCCACACCATTTTAGCGCCAACCACCATCCTAATTTACATACTTTCTTATGCTGGTAAATATTACATCAAGAGATGGAGCTCTTTCATCCCATTGTCCATTGTCTGCTAATGAACTGATGGACAATATGGGTCAGCTTACTGTTTTCCGCCTCATTTTTTGTGTGCGCTTTAACACTTTTTGGTTGGGTTTTCTACTATTTTTGTTAAGTGAAATCATTTTTAATCATTGTGTGCGCTTTAACCCTTTCGGTTGGGTTTTCTACTGTTTTTGTTAAGTGAAATAATTTGTAATCATTGTGTGCACTTTAACCCTTTTGTTTGTTGTTTTATTTTACTGTTTTTGTTAAGTGTATAAGGGGACATTACACTTTAAATTGTTTTAGGCTCCACTGGATTATTATAAAACAAGCGCCACATATCCCTTTAAAAGTTTTGTAATATACTATATTACATGTATTCATTTTAGTTGATTAATTTTATTTATATGAAGATTGTTTTATTGAGTTTTGATACATAGGTCTTGCTTTACAGTAAAAAAATAAAATAATTACTGGCAAAAGGCAAAAAGAAAATTATAAATGCATTCATATTGCTATAACAATATCCACAGAGAGGAAGACACAATATCCAAAACCAACAGTAACTAAGCAACATTATAGACAGAGTTACAACATTTTG